>NC_136893.1:14877239-15388166 GCF_949152265.1 Phoxinus phoxinus
CAGTGGTGTGCAACATTATATTGGACGGACCACGAAGCATTTTGACAATTAAGATGATTGAGGCTTCGTGTTCCATTCGCCATACGTTCTTAATCCTGACTTACACGTCGGGAGACCTGACATTACCGTAACTTCTAACAGAGGGGGGTTTGAGAGGGCTGGCCCGCTCTGTGTACAGTAAATCAATCGGAACTCTTTGCATCAGCAAAGCTGGAGCTGCAACCCTGCAGCGGATTTTTCCCCCATACCCGCTCTTATTCTGTAAAGCACAACGCTTTGAGTCCGAAAGCTTTTACTACAGTACTACTGCAGAAAGCTCACTGAGCTACAATTACTCCTGTTCAATGAAATACCGGAAATACACGATCAGGAGTGCACTGGTCATGACCATGACCTCTGGATAATATATAAATGGCTGCAGCGCGCTGGGAGCCGATGAGGGGGCTTTGTAGAAAAGGCAGATGTCATCATAACTGTATTGATTGGAGACTTGCGAGTTTGCCCAGTGGAACAGAAAGCGATCGAGCACAAACTCTGTGCTGATCTCGCACATCTGCGGGACTGTTAGCGCACATTTCAGTTTGTTCTTCAAATCGGTTAGGCCCTAAAAACTCAAAAATCATACTTTGGGGGGTAGGGGGGGACAGTATTAATGAAAAATCTTAAACCTTTCCTCACTGAGCCATTCAAATGATATGGTGTTTACTTTCCTCTGTCTCATCTGTGACATCAAAGAAAGATACTCATCATGGACAGAAAACCAGGATGATTGCACCTACTGATGCCACTGTAGACAAGTGATAGACTGATATACATTCATATTTTACATTTACATTTTTCTATTAGCAGATATCTAAAGCAACTTACTGTACCAATAAGGAATACAACATCAGCAATTCATTCTAAGGAGGCAGTAACATGCAGAGGTGCGCAATACAAACATTAATGACCGTTTAGAGATAAAAGCGAGAAATATTTGAAGAGTAATTATTTATTTGTGTTTTTTTATCAGCTGAAATTTGGCCATTTTGACAATTGCAGTTTAAACATTTCTTGATAAAGTCTTAAATATTGTGTAAAATATATGTTTGAATTAAAAATTTTTTTAAAGATGACATTAATTGTGTTAAATTGCAACACTGTAAAAAATGATACGATCAATAAGTTATGACAACATATTGTTTTACATTGCTGTAACTCATCAAAATGAGCAATTAAGTTAAGCAATTTTCAATTTCTAAGTTATACAAGATTCAACTCATTTTTTAAATCAGTTTAATTTAAGCTGAATTGACTTTAACATTCAAGTTGATTATACTTAAAAATTTAAGGCAGCAACTTTTTTTGTATAGCAAATAATATGTAAATAATTGTTCTCCTTTTAATTAAATTAAATCCTTATGAGTCATTAACTCGCAAATATCAGCTGATATTTGTTCATTTTAACATTTGTATTTAAAATATTTCTTGATAAATATTGTGTAAATCAGTGTTTAAATACATAAGGTTTACATATTAATTTGATTTACTATTAGATTATTTTATATTTAATGTTACCATTTGTTAATTTAAACGCTTGTATTTACTATTTGCTAAACATTTCACAAGAAATATTTGAAATATGTATATAATAGTGTATCAACCATCCGGCCATCAGCCGCATGCTCTCTAGAGATCAGCATCACCCATAAAAAAAAATGAAAAAACTCCTATTGAGCAACCACTAGTTTGTCCACATGCACCTCTCAGCACTGCTGGTGCGCTGCGTCACACCGCTGAGCATCCTGTGCTGACTTTGACACAGATAGAAATGCCTTCACCAGCATCTCCTTCATGAGCAGTGCATTTTGGTAATGGCATCTCCATTGATAAATAAAACATGAGTGAAGGGCCCTTTTACATGGCTGATCACATTACCCCTCGCCTCACCTGACGCTCTGAGTCAGCTGTCAGAGTGTCCCCTTCCGCCTCCGCACGGCTCTGGGATTATAGCTGGCCGTGAATACCCACGGGAGCAGCTTCATCAACCAGCCAGCATGCGAAAACTGTTCACAGCCAGGTGTACACATGCACTGATACTTCAGTTCAGGGTGATTTAAACAAAGACTGAAATACACACAGGTCATTTACATGTTTGTTGTGACTCATTTGACTAATTAAGATTTTAGTCAAAATCAAAATTTACTGTACTTTTCTTCCAAGGAGGAGACAGTGTCAGTAGCTTATGCATGAGATGAAGATGTGTGAAGATATCAATCATGTACTTCATTGTGCATCATTTTCAATCAAGCTGTAATTAATAATTCAAAAAAAAGTATGAAAACATATACTACAGATAAAGGGAAATCTCTTATGTTCACCAAGGCTGCATTTATATGTCCCAAAAATATACTGTGAAATATTATACAACTCTTTTCTTTTTTAATATATTTTGAAATGTAATTTATTCCCGTGATGGCAAAGCTAAATTTTCAGCATCATCATTCTTAAGAAATCATTCTAAAATGCTAATTTTCTGCTCAAGAAACATTAATGATTATTATCAAAGTTGAAAACACTTGTGCTGCTAAATATTTTTGTTGAAACTGTGATTTTTTTTGATGAATAGAAGGCACAAAAGAACAGCATTTATTTGAAAGAGAAATCTTTTGTAACAATGTAAAAGTCATGTTTGATCAATTAACTGCATCCTTAATTGCTAAATAAAAGTATTAGGGCTGACAGATGTATTAACCCTCTTTTGGCTTAAAAAAACTACTGTCAGGATTTACTAAAGACAGCAGTGAAAAATTAGCAAAATTTCTGAGAAGAGTATTTAAATAAATCATGCAATGTGAATTACTAAGGTTTGTGCATGTCAATTTACTGGTTGTGCCATTATACACTGTTGAGGATTGTTAGTAGAAAAGTGTTGTGAAAAGCTTTTTATTTTATTTTATTTCCTGATTGTGTAGGCCTACAGAAACAGAAGTTTGCATAGTTGAAGAAACATAATTAGTTTTCTTTGTAGTTCTTGGCAGTCATATGTCTGTAGGCCTATTACTACAATAAAGGCACATTTGGTCTGGATTACTTACAGTAATACAAACAGACACATCAGGTCTATCTCTAACAGATACAGAGGTTAATCTTCAGATCTCAAACTCAGATTGGAAGTTGTAACCGAAAACCCATCTGTCTACAATTGCATCTCCCACTTTGGTCTGACAGAGCCAGCTGTCCTCCAGAAGAGTATAGCTGCACCCCTTCTGCCTCTCTCATTCATCCCATCCCTACCTCTCACAACCAGCTGAATGGATTAACTAACTGACAGAGAGCAGGAATTCAGCGAGCCTGTACCTCTCAGCTGACCTCATTTTTTGAAGCAGGCCAGATCTCTCTCTAGGCCTATGACCGCAACAGAACTGGCATTGGCTAACCTCTAACCTCAGACACACAGAAGAGCAAGTTTGAGAAATACAGCAGGCAAATTAGAGATAAAAATATTTTTTAAAAGATGTAAAACTGAATGATATTAGAATTCTGACTGATACGATAAATAGGCTATCTTCATGCTATGACTAATACATTTGGTTGGTAACAATTTAAAAAGCTTCATTTGATAATATTAGTTACTACATAACAAGATGAACTAACAATGAACAATACTTCTATAGAATACTTTTGACCAAATAAGTTATGACGGTTGGTAAGCAAAGTTATACAAGATTCAACTCATTTATACATTTATAACAATAAATGTATAAATACATTTATACATTTATAACAACTCAAGTCAGTTTAATGTAATTTAAGTTGACATGACTTACACATTTAAATTGATTATACTTAAAAATCAGCTAATGTTAATATCAACAATTACTATACATTTTTAAGATCAATGTTGCAAAAATATTTTGCTCACTGTTAGGTAATGCAGTCATGTTAACAAATAAGACATTTTTTTACAGCAATGCAAATGCCAATGCTTTCAGTGATCAGTTCTTTAAAAAAAAAAAAACATTTTACTAATCTAAATAATATTTTTACACTATAAACAACTGCAATAAGGTTCCATGGATGTTAAAGGTTCTTCATGCCAATAAATAACCTTCATTTTTAAATTAAAAAGTGCATTAACTCCATAAAGGCTAGCCAGGGATCGCCTGACGTCCTGCGACAAAGATGTCTGAAACGCGTGCCCTATCTCAATGTCCAGAGAGACGCTGACCAAGAGAAAGCCTAACGGCAGCATGTTAATTTGCCGTGGTTGAGGAGTGGATTGTTGTGGTGTCAGAGTCATGTGTGCGGTGAAGAATGGCCGCCTGCAGTCGTCGGCACATTTGATTAACGGCCTAATGACGGATCGGCCTCCCCCGCACCGGCTGAACTGAAGTATACGTCTGCTTTATACCACAAAATTACATTTGACCCCGTGAGCTGTCAAAGCTTGAGTCATTTACATCCCTGATTTCAACAAATCACGATTTTGGAATGTTCGGAGCAAATAACTTTCGAGGAGCTGGGTCAAGAGGGCTTTTAATTTTAACAGCAAAACATTCCACTTGTTTCTTGTGTTTTTTGTTGTTGTATTAAACAGAACGGTCTCGATGAAACAAGCAGTCATGGGTCATTTAAAACCTTTCATAATATCTGACAGTACATTGATTTCTAAAGTTGATATTACATGCCTGAATTAGCCTGACACATGAGCTATATTAAATACAGGGGAGTTAAATGAAGACAAACAGATCGCTGTATTCATGGAGTCTTGCAGAGAGCCATTAGCTAATTCAGCCTCAGCAGCAGCTTTTCTCGGTTAATTGCATTTCAGCACTTTCTGTACAGTCAGTATATATAATACAGTATACATATATATGGGGAGGGAGTAACACATGTCTACAATGCAGCTTATTGATGTATGCATTGATGCAATATATATGCATGTATGCCAGTTATTCAGTGGAATGCATGAATGACTGTGATTATTAAATACTTGCTGAGCTAAGGAGAACAGCATCACACGCATCCTGTGCAATCACTCACATGATCAGAGTCACACAACATTATCACTGACTCCCTCTACAGGACAGAAGTGGAGACGCAGAGGGATTCAATAGGCCTCTGGCGTACGATTATCAAACGGATACAGGCAATGAACCATAAGAACAGTACTGACCTGTTGTTAGGTAGGAAATAATTGAAAAAATTAACCTAAAAAATATTAAATTAACGTTACGTTAAAAAAGCCTGTCCTATGAAATTAGACTGAAAAAAGGGAAAATAAATTAAAAGATAAATTAAATTAAAAAGCATTCAATGAAATTGAAAAATTAATGAAAAACAAAACAAAACTGAAGGATAAGAATCTGTCCCCTAAAAATAAAACCACTTTTTTTCTTATAACAGAAATTTACCTCAAAATTATCTCATCATATAGGCCTATTCTTTATTTGTCATTGCTTGAATGTACATTTTCTGTACTTATATTAATGTGCCAACATAAAGTCAACCACACTTAAATAAATTTGGATTCAGTAATATAGGGGAGCAAAATCATCTTGCAAGTAACCTTCTTTTTTTGCGAAAACAATCCTGAGTGATTGGCATCATTAATCTCTGAGAGCTGCGTGAGATGGTAAGAGCATTTGCAAGGGCCGTTTCAACCTTTATTAAAGGGGCCGATGCTCTAGGGGTCTGAACTGATGCAGCTTTGCACAGATGAACCTTGTCACAATCACAGAGCAGGTCATATGCAATCATAATGCCATTATAATAATGCGTAATCCACATTAAAGGTGCTTATGTCATGAGTCTAATATATGCTCATAAAATGAAAGATTCAAAAGATTTCAAGGGCACGCAGTAAAGAATTGCTCCTTTAGATATTCCGTCTTTCTCCAGCAAGGAAGCTCAGGACAGTTCTGCTGCTTTGCGGAACATATCAAGGGAGAACATTTTGCAGTACAATGCTTAAAGGGACAGTACGGTATTGCCCGAAATGACCTGCAGAGAATGTATTTGCATAAATGTGCCACAGTAAGTAGGCTACATTTGAATTTCTAAATTAAATGTGCTATAGTCACAATTCAAGGGGCATTTGAAATATGCCATTTGAAATATAAATAAAGTATTCTAGTACTAACAGTGTCAACATTATTTTAGATGAATATTTTGAAAAACACATTTTACTTTTATTTAAAATGATTACTGGTATATTCTATCTTGTAATATTTTTTTACATAATCAGAACAATCAGATTAGGACTGAGGAAAGTCATACAAATCTTTCATTAATGAACATTTGATAGACTTTATTTGACATATAGAGATATAATTATATTCATAATCACATATTAATTCATTAGTGCTGTTCCAATTATCTGTACACACCACACCAATTTGAATGGTTATCTGGAATCAACAAGCTAATCTGTATGCAAGAATGGTCGTGTACACTAAATGGTCGATGTACCTGTACACACAAGGGATGTCAGTGACTTAAAGCTGCAGTTCTGTTACCAGTGTTACAATTTTAACTTTATTTCTCCCAATTCAAAGCTGGCTGAGAATATAACAAAGAAGCAATTTAATGCAATGATGGCAAATACTGATACAATGATTAGCCTGAGAACAATTAGGAAGTTCATTAAAGGAGTACAGGGAACTGCTAATGCCAATATGAATATGATTAATACATCATATCACTATGAACGATGAGCCATTACAGACCTACTTAGTTTTTAATTTGAAAATACACAATGTACTTTACTATTCAGGTTCATTGTTCATTTAATTGTGCACTTTGTTTTTTTAACCTTCTATCAAGGTAAATTTAACCAGTAGTATTATTTCGACAGTGAAGGTCACAAATGTGTGTGTTATATACATATACACACATTTAAAATTTTTGACAAATTGTATGTTATCAAGTAAACTCGCAAATACCTAATAAAGTCAAATTTCCCAACAAAACATTTATATTTTTAGATTTAAACAGAGGAAGAAAACCGAATTATTGCTCATCGTCATACATTGCAGAGATTTCTTTGAACAGGACTGTGTACTGCACACTTGGCACCTGCTCCAGCTGCTGTAGAGAGAGAGAAAACACCAAAGCTGAGCTGATCAGCACACTTGCACCTGGGACTGTATCCACAGATCTGCTCTTAAACTAATCCTTACTGGCAGACGCACTAAAGACACACTTAAAATGAGCCTTACTGACATGAGCATAAAGAGATGAAAAGAGATAAGAAAGGCACATTTAAAAAAAAAGATCTGTGAAAGAAAGAAGGGAAAATAAAAGAAGGAAAGAATACAGAAACAAAAAGAAAGAAGGAAAGAAAGAATAGAATGAGCAAATCTACAGCAGGAATTATAGATGCAATTTAGTACTTTGTACTCGGCAGTGACCTTCACACGACTGCCACCAATTCTGTGTCCACTGCACATTTTACAAGCAAGGAGACTGCTGAAAGCATGCTGCCCCGGGCCTTCCCGTGCTCCTCCACCCCCAACCATGGAGAAAAGCTGATTGCCTCTCTCTCTCAGCAGCAATGCAGCATTCAAGTCCTGCAGGCAATTTGACAAATGAGCTATACGTTCTGAGCTGAGGGGGATGCCTCCACTGCAGCACACATCCCACAGCGCACGTGCCCGCAACCAGGACCGCTATGATTTACACCCAACATACCATTAGCCCAATGCATGAACGCTCAAGCACGCACACACTCACACTCTCTCTCAGCTGCAGTGCTGTCATGATGTTCTGGCTTTAGCCTAAAGCTGAGGTATATCTGCTCTGGGCGAGTCGTAAGGACCTCCACAATGCAGCACTGAGCAGCGGCTCACGATATTACGAGGAACTTTGTCCTTGCTGAAAGATACACGCGTCTTTTAACAGATTTAAAGCGTGAAAAAATATGTTTCTTAATCATCTGGTTTTCCAGTTAAAAACGCAAACATTATTTTGGTAAAATTGTACATCTTTAATTAAACATAATTTTAAATTTGATAAAAAGAGAATGCTATATTCAGAATACATTTTAATTTTTTTAAATAGTGAATAGTATTCAGGTTTATAGTGCATTTAATTGCGCATAATGAGATTTGAACCTTTTGAAGTCATTTTTTTACCAGTATTATTATTTCAACAGTGAAGGTCATATGTTTTATGAATATGCATTTTAAAATTTAGGAACCGTTTCATGCCTTCAGGGAAAAACAAAAATGCTTTTGAATTGCAAATATACCTAACACATCTTAAAAACACAGCTATTTTTAGATTTAAACAGAGGAAGAAAACCTATTCATCTTCTACATTGTAAAGTGTCCTTGAGCTTTGGAAAGGTGCTATAGAAATTAGATCAATTAAACGTATAATCATCCTTGAAACAATATATAATTTCATTGAATTAGGTAATTAAATTAACCATTTAAATTGAGCAAAATTGTAGGCGATATCTTCAATTAAATAACATTTTCAATTTATAAATCTAAAGCTGAGCTAAAAATATTCTTTTTAATTCTAGATATTTTCAGAAAATTAATTATCAAGATTAATGTACTTTTATTTTAGATTAGGCAAATTAGGCATTTAAATTGAGCAAAATGATATAAGGTGATTGTTTTTTGACAATACGTCTTTAATTCGCTTTGAGTCAAAACTATTATTCATGTTACATATCACATTACATCAAAGGTGTCATTTACATTTTTTTTTTACATTCAATTGTATTTTTGTAAGCATAAATCATAAAAAAATTGTAGAGTTAATGGTTAAAACAAGAAAAATAAAGCTAAAAACCATACTTTTTAATTCCCGATATAATATTAGAAAATGCATGATCATGGGTAATTTAACATCTTAAGTAGGCTACATTTAGCCTATCTTTTAAAAAGTATATTCAACTAGAAAAACACTGAATTAAAAATATTTTTGCAGTGTTGATACAAATGAACTCCCCTTTGCATATTTGGGTTTAATAAACAAAGCAAAATGATTTTGAAAAATGGTTTTCAACGTGTTATGTATTCAAACCCTCCTAGGGCTTCTGAAGAAAAGCGCCTCTAACTGCACAATATAAATGACAATAGGGTTTTTGCCATGCGTTCTCTCTCTTCCGAGGCTGGGGTTGATAGTTTACTGTGGGCTGTCAAAGCCACTGTCAGCCACACATGCTCTTCTATAGAGGGGGAGTGATTTGCGGGTTGCCTGGTGGGACTGTGTATTGATTACCTTGAAATTACAGGATTTAAAAGGTTGGCGAAAAAGAGAAGATGTAAGCTGCCCTCTCGCAGCAGTGTCTGCATGCTCACCGGCAGCAATCAGCATCTTCAGCATATTGTGCTAACACTGCACAGGAAAATGTGAATTTCACTGAGAGACAGCTGAGTGCTGGGTAATTTAATTCAGGACTCTCTCTCTCTCAGCCAGAAGTGTAAAATGAGCCGTATAACCTTCAAAACCACACAACCTTTCATCGGATCATAAAGGATGACTGACAAATAAGAGCAGTTAGCATTTAAGGAAATTACATATGTCAAATGATGAAACTGTTCCTGAAATATGCACACTGCTAAAGCCATGCGGAAATCTGATCAGCAAATGACTGCGTATAAAAACCGAGAGCAACAAAATCAGGTCAAACTGGGAAATGAACATAAATATTTGTGATTTAGAACAATTTAAAACAAAGAAAAGCTACGACATAAAATAAAAAAAATATTTTTTTAACTTTGTTCTCTATATCTAGGTCACTAATAAGCAAATTCAAAACAAGAAGTTCTTATTTCCATTAAAGCACAAGATGCATTTTGGATCACTCTCAAATCAAGATCACCACACACATATATACTAAAACATTAATGTACATATTTTATTTCAAATGTTATTCTGATAATATTATTTATAATACAAATTTTTTCTTTAAGAATTAAAAAAAATATATATTTCATAAATGATTTGTTAAACTAAACTTATATTAACTATAACTATAATTAAACTATTAAATGAAAATACAATTATTTAGTCAAATATTTTCATGTTATATGAATTTTAGCATAACAAATCTTTTAGCTAAAAACACATTTATTCTCTGCGCTTTAGGTTTGTCCTTCATATTTTTTCAGGTTTCCTGCAGTTGAGCCATACACATCTAATCACTAGGTGGCAGAAAAGCCTTTCTATCTTAAGCCATCACAGTGCATTATTGTTCGCTAGCTCAATGATTTTGACTAATCCCAACAAAATGAAATATAAAAACTGTTCTTTATTTCAACATCAAAGCTGCTCTCAATGTCAAAAACTCTTGTATTAACATTAAGCAAATAATCAGCCTGGAAAAATTAGGTCTAGACTCCACTAGCTTATCAAGAGGATAAAAAGGGAAACAATGAAGTCCATATATTTCACCCAAATGCAAAAACGTGCATATGTTGACTGCCAATTTTCAGTTTAACCAAAGCTATCTTACATAAAAACATTCTTAAAGATAATACATGCCAACATATGCAATAATGAGAACAAAGATTTAAAACAACTCTACATAAGCAAATACTTAAGTCCAAACTAAGCTAAGTCTGAGAATAAAATAGCAGCCTCTAAAAACTTCCAGTTAGTATATTTCTGCTGTGCCAACAAAGCAAAAATATCCGTTCTACAGTATGCCAGTCCTTCATTTCACAGCATGGCCTCACTTATATGAAATAAACAGCATCTGTGCTGGAGAAAGTTTATGCAGCCCGCTGGAAGAATGACTGAGTGAATGTGTGATGGTTGGATTAGCTCACAGTAAATTTCCTTTTCCCTATGACACGCTACTCATGCCCACATTCCTGCAGCTCAATTCCAGTTCCTGAAAAGAATGAGGTGCTTGTGCAGAGATGTTTGGAGCTCTGCTGAGGAAACATAGCAGGTGAGTCACTCAGAATCAAGCACTTGTCTGTTGCGTGCTGGTGGAAAAGGGAACCAGACCACAATGGTACAAATACTATACAGCTGGTGTTAAAACTGAAAAAATTGCTTTTCTGGATCGAAGAAAATACTGCTATGAAACAGTATGGCTATATGATGTCTAATCATATGACCTCTTGTTTGGCTCGTCTAAAAGCCACAATCTCCTTAACATTTGAAAGGAAACTGTAAATTCGCTTTAGTCAGTCCGAGTCTGAGCGGGAGGGAAAGAGCTAAGATGAATGTGTTTTCTTTTTCTCATGTGAAAGGTAGCAGTGGCTCTTAGTGGTTGTCTGGCTAAATAAAAACAATCAGTGAAATTGTGCGACTTTTGTATATGCTTGCCATTATTCAGCCTTATTGAAACACACTTAGTTTGGGATAAAGCACTGAGGCTAATCATGGAAATGTAAAACAACTATAAGCTGTCCTTCAATGTACTATACAGAGTCCATTTATAGAAGATATATAAAATAAAAACACTTTAGAGGTACTATAACCCCTGGTTTCACAGTTTAAGCCTAGTCCTAGACTAATATATATATATATATGTTTGAGCTGTTTTAACAGAAAGCAACATGCACTGACATATATTAAAATTGTTTTGTCTCAAGATGGACATCAGTAATGTTTTTTTCTAGGCCAAGTTTAATGTCCTAATTAAACTAAGGCCTAATCCTGGCTTAATCTAAATCATGTCAATGAAACCAGCCCTATTTCTATTATCTAATGTAGTAATATTGGTGCATGGATTATGTCTTCTTGCTGGCAAAACTGGAAGTTAGCATCACCCTGGTTCCCTTGACAAAAACCCATTAGGATTTTTTCTATAGTTTTTTGGATTACTGCAGTCTTCGACTAACGAACGTTTATGATTACGTTTTGTTCATTGTGATAATCTCCACAAATGAACACGACTTTTATGAATTATGAAGCGTAAATACAATTCAAAAGAAGTCAAAAGCTAAAGGTAGGCTGTAAATGAACTACACCATGGTCGTATGTCCTCAACGTCAGTACGTCACCATCGCTAAGCTTCCGACAACTCTTTCAGTCATCGTTTAAAAATATTTTCCCTGAAAGTTCGAGTTATAATAGTTTGCAAGAGAGCGATTATAAACACAACGAGGCTATGAAAGTGAACTAGCGTGTAGATAAGTTAAGATGGCGTTTCATGTCCCCGGCAGCTTCTGTAGTCCCATTTAGCCACTTATTACAGTTATTACAAGAAAAGTAAGAGACCCTGGTGCTGAAAAGGTTGAAAACCTGTAACTATTGAGGAAAAAAAGAAAACGTAAACCAGTCCCAGAATGGCCAATCAAACTATTAGGAAACAAAATGCTTTGTAAGATCTGGGATCTGCCTTTGTGTTGTACGATTATTCTTGGCATATCAAAGAAGCTTTGGAGTTGTGAGTAACCAGAGTGAACACAAGGGGACAGTAAAAGACTTGAACATTTCACATGCCCCTTAATGGTAATGCTACGGTGAAGCGAGAATGTGATGCTTAGCGGGATGCTAGATCAATATAACTTTCTGCTTGTTTCACTGCTCACCTCTTCACTGAGGTCTACATCAGAGGGAACACATCCACTCCAGCCCAAAGCAGAACAGTTTTAGAGACACTAGCAACCACAGAGATGGGATCAGGAGGAGTTATCCATTGTGTAAGGTCTATAGAGGAGTTATTACTGTGTCTCCAGACAGTTTGGGTTGCCAAGATGCCTCGTTGTCTGTTGAGTCATATAGAGAGGAGCCACATGAATCAGTGTCTTCAAGCATGGAGATGCAGTCATCACACAAAAGGGTGCAACAATGGCTGGAGTGCAGTCAGTCTGAAAGTGAATATGAAAGTGCAAATATTACTGTGATGGAAAACAAGTCTGTAACCATTCAAGATTGGAAATAGAAAATCACTACTCTGAATTTTAGAGGATATGCCCCCCTCACAGTATATGAATTAATGAAATAAACTCTCAGAAAATAACTACTAATTAAAAGGCAATATTTACCCATAGAAAAACAAAATATTTTTTTTTAATCCTTCATAAAGCACATTTTCTGTAACTACAAAAAGCAAACTGTATATAAATGGTGTTGTAATGATTCAGTTGAATTAATTTAAATTAATTATTTTAAAATAAATGTAACATGAAATTAAAAGTGTCTGTGCACAATATTTATATTACTCATATAAATTAAAATCACTAAAAAAGAATATTATGAAATGTATCAAATTTGAGAAGACAAATAAACCAAACAGACAATATTTTCTCTTAACAACTGAAAAGGGGATCCAAGTTGTAGAGAACCCAAGTGCAGTTTATTACAAACTAAACCAAACATGAAACAAAGCATGGCATGAACTAAAACAACATGAACAAGATATAAACATGGAAAAGACTCCAACAAAGGTTACAGTGAAACAATACTTGAGAAAGACACATTGCAAACATGAGGGCTTAAATACATACATACATACATACATACATGACCAATGACAAGGGACACCTGTGAACAATGAAACAATGACAACATGACACACCAGACAAGGGAACACATGGCAGGATCACATGACTAACAGGGAATCACATGACAGGACACAGAAACATGACATGAAACATAAACCAAAAACAAGACAAGACCAAAGCATGACAACTAGGCCAATATATTGAGCAACCAGAGTAGTATCCATTTTTTAAATTGTTAAATTTAATTAATTTAAAGATGTTCTCCATGTTTTATATATATAAATAATCAATCACACTGTTACCTTAAATATCTTTTTGTGGTGAAGGCCTAGCATGATAAGCGTCAGGTGATACTGGATCTTTATCAGAAAATACAATTAAGAAAACACGTACTAATAAAACCCTTAATTAAGAACATTACGAAACATATTAAATTTGAGAAAATAAACAAAAAAGAGGAAGTTGTTACAATGCATTAACATTTTTAATATATGGGCATTTTTATAACTTTTAGTGGAAATTTTGGTAATTTCCCCTCAAATAAAGCTATTTTGTTTGCTTTGCTAACTTCTACAAAGTGTGTAAAAAAGAAAGAGAGTACTAGCGCATAAATGTATATCTGTTATGCACACACAGAGTGATTATGCCATTATTATGTAGTTCACAATTAGCAGGGTTTATCAGGGGAAATGAGCTAAACAACAACAGCTCAGCTCAATTGGGAGGGACTTTCGTTCAGCAGGAGCAGCTGAGAGCTATTAGACCACGTGACTGGAGAGATGTTTCTGTCGCTGTAGCAGCCATCATTTCACCCAATACAAGCCTATGCTAAAAAGACAGAGAGGAGGCATAGTCATGGATTTGCACGGGAATACCGACTGAAAGGAACATACTCGCTCCACTCCTTCGCCTATGGTTTATTTGCCGGTGTGTATCCGTTGCAGGTAGGGTCTGAAATTGTTACGATTTAACACCTTTGTTTGTCTTTTGTCTTTGCTGTGTGTTCACATGCAAACACTCGCGTTTTTCCAAGCTTTTTAAAAGCAAACACCAGTCGACGTGCTCATTTAACAAGCCGAAGATATATAGCCTGAAATGTGATATAAACGTGCTAGCTTGTGGAACCTTTCCTAAGGCATCTGTGTAAATAATAAATTGGTAACGTTAGCTGTGCACTAAACTGCTTCCTGCGTTTGTAATGGGTATAAAATACATTTTTAAACCAACAAAGATGCCTCGTGGACCTAACGTTACGCTTAATAGTTTCTTACCCAAGATAAGTTTTGCAACAAGACATTTGTGTACGTTATCTGATTTTGTTCATTGGTTAACGTTACACTTAACCTTTCCTAAAGGCCAGGTAACGTTAGTCGCATTACCATTGACTAGTCAAGATCAATTCATTAATTAGTTTGTATTTACATGAAAATTGTGCTTAAACTGCAGCCGTTTATAGTTTTACTCCACGACCTTAAATGTGTTTGGCCTAGACAATGCTGGAGAGGCTTCACTTTCGGTTTAAGGTCTTAAAGACGTTAAGTTACCTAAGTTAGAGCACTAACGTTAGTGTGTAGAGCCATTTGTGTTAAGCTATCTGTACGTAACGTTAACTTATTTACTACTAAATTAAGAACAACGCTATCGTCTAGTTATCATTATTATACTAACTATATTAACAATCCAGCCCGTTTCTACAGTTTCTAATTATTTGTTTTGGTGTTCAGGGTGCTAATATTTGGTAATAGTAGCTAGCACGGGAGTTTGTATAATTCTATCGACTTTTTTCCTACCTGGGGGAAAGCGCGTTTTTGAAGTCAAGTTGGGTTTGTGTGTGTTTTTTATTTTTTTAAGTCATTGTATTCTTTCGTGAATGGGCGCAGAATTGCGTGTATTTACCTGCAGCAGGGAGTGGGCCTTTTGAAAGTGAGCGTTTTCACTCGCGCCAACTCCGCCAAGATCATCTCGCCAAGGAGCGGGAAACTTAAAAACCCGGAGTGGAACTAAGGTGATTAGAGCGCTTTGAGGGGAAAGAGGAAATCTCTTGTTCTCCGCTCCAGTCATATTTCATTCCAAACCGGCCTTTGATCTGTTTTGCTTGGTGACAAAAAGGTGCTGGAAGTTTTTGACTACTAAAGCATGAAAATGCCATGTTTGCAGATATGTTGGAAACCTGCTGAGTTCACATACTCCTTTCTTTGCTACAGCCAGTTAATTTATTTTGAAATGTGCATTTACGTGTCGGATTCGGAATTTATTTTTGCACATTGCTAATTTACCCAATTATATTTAAACACTTAAATGTAAGTGGTTGCCAGTCAGCGAACAAACTTGGTCAGAGATTCACAGCTTCTACACAACCTAAAAATCTCTATGAACGGGAGAATATTAAAACGTGTTATTAACTCATCATAAATCAACTTGCCTAAGTGTCCTCTCTGTTGAGTCAGAGGAGAAGGGAGTGGGGGAAAACATTCCAATATTTCGAATTTGGACTGCAGTACCCATTTCAACCGCCAGCTTTCAATTACACACTGCACCTTTAATGCTTTGGCTTCTTTTGAAACTATTTTCATTGACAGACAAAATGAACTAGCTGGTTATTTTTATATACATCTCTTTTTTTTTTGTCTAAATGTAAACTGCTAAATTTAACATTGCTTTTTTTAACATTACAGCAATAAGCGATCACACTCATGTTGTATATTTAAAGATATAGCAGAACTAACAACGATGTACTAAAAACAGAAACGTTTATCCTTTACATTTTTTTGCATACAGATGGCAAACGTTGTCAAAACAATCCCCGTTCACGCGCAGCAGTGAAAATTATATTTAAAAAAAGCTGGATTATGCATGCCAGGCCAGTAGGTGGTGATGTCATTTTGTTAAAAAACGCTACCTACCTATAATACGCATGATGTCACGGTTTGCATATCCACCTTATTTTTCAACGCGCAAGTAAGGTGCTTTCTGTGAATGTGCGAGACTTGATTTATTATGCTGTAGGGAAATGCAAGAAGAACATATTAGAGTGCAGTAAACTGTAAAACTTTTTGCGCTACAAATCTTGTTTATAATTAAGACAATACATTAATATAATATGGTAAGAAAAATACCAGTTTGCAATATCTATCAATCCACACAATAAGGTGTTTTGTACAGCTAAAAATAACTGGAAGCAAATGACCCTGGAAGCCAGACATGTTAAAATTAGAGGTCGACCGATTCATCGGTTTTGCCGAATTAATCGGCACCGATTGTTGACTGGTGGAACTATCGTTATCGGCAAAAATATATACCGATAGTTTTTCCTGGTTGCGTCCATTGCTGGAGCGGCTGAGAAGCGCGCGCTGTCATTCATTACACAGTGTAAGAGCTGAGAAGGGTCTGCTGGCATGATGCAGTACAAGAGCGGCCTCTAGAGGTGTAATAAAAACTCGTGCCTCGTGTTGTTTATTTCGACACGTGATTCTGCGTGCTGCACTGAGAGCACATGCTGCGCGGAGAGCGCTGACATCAGACGCGCGTTTAAAGCACCGACAGCTCAAATGTATGTATACAGTACATTGTCATATCATTATAAAGTGATACATTTGTTGACTAAATGCTGCATTAGTAGAGAAAGAACAGCACAACAGTATGTATGTTTGTTTGCCTTCGAGGCTGAGAGGACGCTAGTAACAGTAGTACCTCAAGCGGTTAAAACACTGACAAACATAAATGTAAGTCCGACCCGAATGTTTAATGTCACAATTGTTACCTCTATATTTGCATTAGTTCATATCCAGCTGGTCACTTTTATGCATTAAATATGCAGAGAAGTTGCATATTTAAAGCTAGAGACGTAAGCAAACTGATATGTTCATACAGCCGACAGAAACATAAACGAATCAGAAAAGCATTCGATTTCGGTTATTTTATTTTTTTTTCATCTTCACTTTAATACAAATTTTGTTACTTTTTTATTAATTAATTGGCTTGAAAAGAACAGTTAAATAGTTAAATTTTGAATGTAACTGGTTTTATTTGTTATTTAGAGTATTACTTTTTGTTTCAGTTTGAATGAATGTCTTTTATTGACTTAAATATTTATTCACATTTATATATTTATTTCATTTAGCATGTTTTCATGGTTCAATACAGTTTTTTTAATTTTTATAATAAAGTTCAGCACTGTTTTACTTGGAGTGTTATGTTTGTTTTTATCCAGTATCAATTTTAAAAACTATCGGTTCATTAATCGGTTATCGGCAAGTATGGCCCAACCTAGCTATCGTTATCGGCAAAATCCACTATCGGTCGACCTCTAGTTAAAATTACAAATGGCCATGCCTGCTCTTACCTGAAAAATAAGGTGGATAGACTGAACACGTGCATGCGCATGACATCACCGTTTTCACAAATTCATGTTTTTTGTAGTTTACACAGAGATGATAATGGTATGTTTGGTATCAAAACTTGCACTTTGAACCCATTTTCAAAAGTTTGTTTTCAGGCCTCGAAATGGCATTGTCGTGTAAATGAATGGCCAAAATGCATTTTTTTCAGTTTAGTTGAAAGTGGTGTCATGTAAACTGCCCCTAAATCTTATTTTCAGCCAGTGTCTTTGTATTTAAATTCACTGTTATTAGAAATCTGAAGTTGCCACAGTTTTATTGTTGTAATTTGAACTTTAGTTTAGTAACTTAGTCTGAAACTGTGGTTCAAGGGGTTTCTCATCAATGAGTTCTGAGATGACCCGCAGAGAGACATCAGCTCAGTGTTTGATGTCCTATTTATTGTCAGATTACTGTGTGTGGTTGATGTTTTCAAGGCAGATTAATCTTTCCTTTGTGTTTGCAAGAACAGTAGGACTGATTTACTGTTAACTGTCTTTACTAAATGCCCCTGACTGAACACAGATGTTATGGGCCTGTATGACAGGTAACTCCTCTGACTCTCTGCTGTAGAGGACGAGGACGTCCTACTGAACTGACCTGGATTACAGCAATGCGAATTTTGTAATGTTGAACTGTGATTTGCTCATGTTCACCTTCCCCTTCACTAATGGTGCTTGTCTGGTCTGGGCTAACTTTAACATGGAATGGCCTAGATTTTTTTTTATTTGTTAAAAGAAAGTTCTTGTGTTTCTCAGGCACTTATCATGAACTCTTTGTGTGCGTCTATAGTGTGTTGTTGTCATGTTTCTTTTGGAAATTAAAAAGTTCTTGATTTTATAGGTTTCATGAAGAACCTTTCTAACTTAAAGGGTTAGTTCACCCAAAAATGAAAATAATGTCATTAATGACTCACCCTCATGTCGTTCTAAGCCCGTAAGACCTCCGTTCATCTTCGGAACAGTTTAAGATATTTTAGATTTAGTCCGAGAGCTTTCTGTCCCTCCATTGAAAATGTATATACGGTATACTGTCCATATCCAGAAAGGTAATAAAAAAAATCATCAAAGTAGTCCATTTGACATCAGTGGGTTAGTTAGAAGTTTTTGAAGCATCGAAAATACTTTTTGGTCCAAAAATAACACAAAATAAGACTTTATTCAGCATTGTATTCTCTCCCGGGTCTGTTGTCAATCCTTCAGTTACGCTGATGACGTGTTATCTGGTGCGCCCGAGCTTCATTTATAGACTGAGGGAAACGCACGCTGTAAAAGTGTCTCATCCGCGACATGCACATTTACGCACCATTAAAAAAATGATATCCACGCAAACAATGTAGAATAGCTTGAATATAGCGTGCATCTCCCTCAGACTGTAAACGAAGCTCGGGCGCACCAGATAACACGTCATCAGCGTCTTACGTCAGCAGCGTCACTGCGGAGTCGTGAACGCAGATTGACAACAGACCCGGGAGAGAATACAATGCTGAATAAAGTCTTATTTTGTGTTATTTTTGGACCAAAAAGTATTTTCGATGCTTCAAAAACTTCTAACTAACACCACTGATGTCACATGGACTACTGTGATGTTGTTTTTATTAAATTTCTGGACATATACCGTATATACATTTTTAATGGAGGGACAGAAAGCTCTCGGACTAAATCTAAAATATCTTAAACTGTGTTCCGAAGATGAACGGAGGTCTTACGGGCTTAGAACGACATGAGGGTGAGTCATTAATGACATTATTTTCATTTTTGGGTGAACTAACCCTTTAAAGGAACACTCCGACTTTTTGGGACTTTAGCCTATTCACCTTATCCCCCAGAGTTAGATAAGTCCATACACACCTTTTTCATCTCCGTGCGTGCTATAAGTCTGTTTGACGCACCCACCGCTAGCCTAGCTTAGCACAAAGACTGGATGTGAATGGTTGCAGCTAGCATACTAATCCAAATAAGTGACAAAATAACGCAAACATTTTCCTATTTACATGTTGTGATTTGTATAGTCACAGAGTGTACAAAAAACAAAGTCACATGAGACAGACATATTTTAACCGTATAAATACTGGGAACTATATTCTCTGAAGGCGAAGCACTGCTACTTGGGCGGAGTGATAACCGCAGCACCTGAGACGCGCCGTGGTGAGGAGCAGAGAGTTCGTTCATAGTTTGGGTAACAGAGTCAGCAATTTATAAATAGTAAAAGCGTAGTTTACAATCATGGATTTTCGCTGTATTGTAAAGAACTGTGACAATAAACAGGGGAGACCAGGTAATACCATGATGTTTCATAGAATTTCCAACTAAAAACGCTGACCGGATGAAGAAATGGCTACTTGCTCTGGATATTGATCAAAACACACCTAATGAGATTATCAAGGGACATTATGTTTGCTCGGTACATTTCACTGAGGACGACTATTTAAAAAAAATGGAATTTGCCACAAGGACCATGAAACGTGTGCTGAAGGATACAGCCATCCCATCGATCACATACAGGACAAAGTGGAGCGGCTGCGGTAAGTGTTCCGTTATATTTTTAAATGTTTAGCCTAACGTTACTGTAACAGTGCCATTAGCTAACTTAGATCTAATGTAACGTTAGTGACACTATTATATGAATAGGGTGGTAACTACTATTGCAGTTGTTTACGGGCTCCATGTATCCCCTGTAATGTTAGTATTGTTGCCTCAAACGCGCTCTGTCGTCCCAGTAACACTTGAGCGGAGCTAGAGTCACTCACGTATAGTCACGTTGGTTTTGTTGACAGAAGAAACAACGGCGCGTCTCAGGTGCTGCGGTTATCACTCCGCCCAAGTAGCAGTGCTTCGCCTTCAGAGAATATAGTTCCCAGTATTTATACGGTTAAAATATGTCTGTGTCTCATGTGACTTTGTTTTTTGTACACTCTGTGACTATACAAATCACAACATGTAAATAGGAAAATGTTTGTTTTATTTTGTCACTTATTTGGATTAGTATGCTAGCTGCAACCATTCACATCCAGTCTTTGTGCTAAGCTAGGCTAGCGGTGGGTGCGTCAAACAGACTTATAGCACGCACGGAGGTGAAAAAGGTATGTATGGACTTATCTAACTCTGGGGGATAAGGTGAATAGGCTAAAGTCCCAAAAAGTCGGAGTGTTCCTTTAAGTTAGTTACTATTACCTCAAAATCTTTTCTTATTTTAAAATGTAATTAATCATTTCAGCATCATTACTCCAGTCTTCAGTGTTGCATGATCCTTCAGAAATCATTCTGGTGTGCCTATTTGAAGGAACAAGAAACATTTTCGGCAATCAAAGTTGAAAACAGCCCCCCCCCCCTTTTTTTTTCTTCTTCAAGATTCTTTTAATAGAAATTTCAGAAGAACAGCATCAATTGAAATAGGAATCTTGTAAACAAATGTCCTGTACTGCACTTTATCAATTTAAAGTGTTTTTCTGAATAGAAGTATTAGGCTAGGCCTAATATAAAATAAAATTACACTTTAAACAAATTGCAATAGCTTCACTTTTGTTTAATCTATCGCTTGCAGCTCAGTCATTTTCCCCTGTGCTTATATATTTAGCAATATAGCATGTCAGTCATGAAGTAACAGGAAATGATCTCTTTCATTCAGGCATCAGTCAATGCTGTTGGTGCAGTCATAGACACGGATGTTGGGTCTTTAGATATTTTGTTGGACCTGATACCCTCAGAGTTGAATCGATTTCTGTGTCTGATGAGATTAAACCTTCAGTTACACAAGTCTGTACACGTCACTGGAACTGCCCTGATCTTTGTTGCATAAACTTCACTAATGCATGTCTCTTACTAGCCCATGTTCCCTGTAAACTTTCTCTTGGCACTTTTCCGTGCGGCGAGGATCACAGGTTTGGTTCAGCTGAATGAATTATTGTCTTGGTGTTAACTTGCAAGCCCTTCAGTTTGATTGTTTTGAGTTTGCATATTTATCTGTTTGTGTTTAACATGCTGCTTCTGAATGAATGTTTTGTTCAGAAAATTGATGATTGGCAGATTTATTTTCACTTCATTCAATGGTGACCGAGGCTGTTTGAATAGCTTTTGCTATTTTGTTGTTGCAAACTAAACCTCCCACTACTCTGATAAATGAAGATCATTGAGATTCTTAGTAAACTGTATGATCCGTTGTTCTATTGGCTTTGATACACCGAGCATTTAATTTGCTTGCGTAACTGCACTAATTTGGTAAATAACTAATTATGCTAACAATACAGCATGTCTTGACATGCAGCCCTTACTGTAAACCAAGAAATGCTGAGCTGTTGTAAATCTATTTTTAGTT
The DNA here is from genome assembly GCF_949152265.1 of Phoxinus phoxinus. Classification (NCBI taxonomy): domain Eukaryota; kingdom Metazoa; phylum Chordata; class Actinopteri; order Cypriniformes; family Leuciscidae; genus Phoxinus; species Phoxinus phoxinus. The sequence continues at coordinate 14,899,336 of NC_136893.1, forward strand.
TCATGTATCCATTCAGAATCAGATCTGTGATGAGCATGCATTGGAAAGTCATATTTGGCAGATAATGTAAATCATGAATGATTTAACATTTAATTTTGTGTGTGATGGTGCTACCACAGTTGGGATGCTCTTATCAATGTGGTGTGTCAGATTATTTTTCACTTCCTGGCTCAGTTTCATATACAGCATTTCCCTGTTCTTAGTCAAGTTGCAGGACAGGTTGTTGTGAAGAGCATCACCGCTTGCCTGTAATGTGAGTTTATCGAGTTGGATGGACGCCTTTAATTTGTATCCAAACTTTGACTGGTGTTATTCTGTGGAATGCAAAATACTATATTTTGTTTTTCAGCATTTCCTGTCCCTAAAATGCAAGTCAGCAGGTTCCAAAAAAACATTGGACTTTATGGACAACAAAAAATGCAGACTTTTTTTTATTTATTTATTTATTTTTATTTACTTCCCCTTTAAAGGGATAGTTCACATTAAAATGAATATTCTGTCATCATATACTCACCCTCCAGTTGTTTCAAACCTGTATGAATGTCTTTCTTCTGCTGAACACAAAGGCAGATATTTTGAAGAATGTCCTTAACCAAACAGTTATCTGGTCCCATTGACTTCCATAGTAGGAAAAAATACTATGGAAGTCAATGGGACCAGTTAACTGGTTACCAACATTCTTCAAAATATCTTCCTTTGTGTTCAGCAGAAGAAAGAAATTCATACAGGTTTGAAATGACTTGAGGGTGAGTATATGATGACGGAATTTTCATTTTAAAGTGAACTATCCCTTTAAGTTTGCGGTGTTCTTCTAAAAATATTGGGTCATATTTATGTAGTTTCATATTCAGTCTTTCAGTTTCAGTTAATGCTACTCATTATCAAAAGACTTGTTTTTTAGGTAGGGACCCTTAAAAACAACAGGCTTCCCCTACCACCGTCATGGCAGAGACTCGCCACCCAAATTTGGTCTCCACATGGGTGGCATGAGTGTTTTAGCAACGTTCAGAAGATATCTATCAGATTGCAGTTTGGTATATATATTTGTGAAGGGTGTTGTCATTTTCTGAAGCGGTTCAGCAGTATCATGATGGCACCTGCTGTCTCTGCCTAGAGCTGTTGATCTTGTCTAGTGGGTGAGCGCTGGTTAAGCGTGCTCCTGTTCTCTCATAACGGCTGTCAGCCCCAAAGAGCCCTGTTAAACGATTGAAAAATATGATTGCTTTAATCCAGGCTGAGTCTACGTTCATGAGGGGAGTGTCAATATAAAGACACCCTGATCTTTCAATACAAATCAGACCTTCATATTTCTCAAACTTATTCTCACTGTTGATCATGTTTTGTCTTGTTGGTTCAGTGACATTTTGTCATTCCACTTTTTTTTTATATAAAGTTGAGTACTTGATGTCAAAAGTGTCAGCAATTTAAAAACCCCTAATGTGTTTTTAGCAATATATATATTTTTTAAGTTAAAACTAACTCCTTTAGCTTATATGCAATTTAGCACAGAAGTTATAAAAGGTTAATGTTTTACACAGCTGAGTTTAGGCTGCTTACCTGTTGCCTCCAAATGGTGTAATAATACTATAAACGTGTTTAAATAATATACGTTTTTAAAAAACCAAATCAATGTTGGCTTTTATATTTTTGTGAATATAAATGTTATTGCCTTTAAAATAGTTGACAGGAAAGTGGTAGGAGAGAGAGGGTTAGTGGGTTTGGGACATGACCCAAATCGAACTCTAACCCAGGTCCCCATGAGCACAACAGCTTCTTGTGTGTCATGAACAATGTGTCTCTGCTCCAACATTGCTTGATATTTAAAACCAATTCTGTAACATTATTTCTGCAGTTGTAACTAGTTTATGCTGCCTTCCTGGGATGGTATATATGTACCACTTTGCAGTACAATTAACGTGTAAAAAAAGAAAGAAAAGTTTGTGAGGATAATTTAAGGATGTTTTTCATTTTTAAAGCCCTCAATGATTTATTTTCTCTGTTTAGAAGTCTTCACACTTCTTTAATCAAGCAGTGTTAAAGTGCCATTTGTCTGCCATTTTCACCCCGTCTGCCCACTGTCTGAATAGAGCATCTGTGTGACATTTGGGTTGACACCATGATTTGTCATCTACTTTCTCGTTCCTGCTTTGCCCCTCACTCACAGCTGCCTGCCAGATGCCTCAGTATCATGATTAAAACCTGTCGAAGATAATGTCCCCATTTCAGAGTAGCGTCCGTCATCTTGCAAATACATGCTGCAACTTTTTAGAAAAGAAATTACCCTGATGGTCGTGAGCTTGTCAACCAGAGGAGGTTTCGTTTGTATAGAAGCAAAATCTCCACTGGTTGACATGCTCACAATGCTGGGCATTGCTCAGGGTCATTGAGCAATCAACTGACAGAATTATACAGTTGCTGTGCTATTAAAACAACTGTTGTCTATCAGTTTGTAGAGCATGTTAGATTTATTTAAGTTGGAGGTGCATATTTGCATCCAAGTAGGTAGAAGGTTGGGAGGTAGACGTCTAGGGAAGCCCAGTTTTGCATAAGTATTAAATGTGGACAAGACAAAAGCCACCACTGTTCCCCAGGCCCAACAAATCCACCAGAACACCTATCACGCATTTCAATCAGCTCTACACAGAAGGGGTCAGCAAACCACCTGCAAAGTCCCTGCTCGTAAACCACATAAAAATTGCAACTAATCAAAAACAGTCAGGTTATCACCTGACATGCCAAGCAGTCAGGGTGGGAAATTAGCACCCACCACCCGCCGAGGGCGGGTACTTTTTCAAAGTGGCGGGTCACTTTGCCGTGTATACCAGCCACAGTGGCGGGTGGATTATAATAATGCTGCGTTCGCACCAAAAGCGAATACAGTTCGCAAAAATTCGCATCCACCGAGGGACCAGGACAGGACCACCAGACGCGCATAAACGCGTCTTTACATTGACTTAACATTGAATGTATTAAGTAGTAACCAATAAACACATGCTGCGAGTAATTTCATTGTACGGATTGGACAGCTTTTGTCAAAGAATGCGGTTGCTAAGTAACAATAATACACTTTTGTCGAGTAACTCTTTTGATTGGTTTTCAGCGCTGTGTCACGGCGCTGAAGAGACCGTTATACTGTATAACTTATACACATAGCTAAGCTGAGAATTAAAATAAAATAAAAAGTGTATATATATATATATATAGCTGAGCTGAGCTGGTGCAGAAGAAAGGGAAATTATTTTTAACCATGCGCGCGCTCTCTACACTGCTGAAGCACGGATTATCTGAAAACACAGACAAGCTGGAGTTCAGCGATCTTTATTTGAGATTTTTTACTTAAATTAAAGTGTCATTCAGTCGGTCTGTGTTCTGTCGCGAGCCGCTTGCGCTGTTTGTGCAACTAAATCTGCCATCAAAATGCAGGCTGATATCCAGCAGTGTTTTTAATGTTGATCATATATGAGCAAGAATGCAATGTTTCCCGAATATCCACACGATTTCAAATGTGACATTGATTTTATACAACAGTAAAAAAAAGGGTAACATTTAAGTGATGTACTGCATTTAAATCTGTGGCTTTGAACGAATCGTGAGATTCAATGAATGAATGACTCGATGACCGCCACCTACTGGCTTATTTTAATATAATATTTTTATTAAGATTAAAAACGTTTTTTAACATTGCATATTTATTGAACATTGTTTTATTTAAAGCATTATTTATTTTTAAAAGGTATTATAAAGGTTAAAAATTAAATGAAAAAATGTATTAAAGGGGGCGAATATTGTCCCTTAATGGAAAAGGTGTGACTGCAGTCTAAGTGGAAGAGAGGAACTTAGGAAAAGGGATTTGTAGAATTGCACAAGTGCTACTGCTAAAGAGTGCAATGTAAATAATTTATCATCATAAGCTTAATTGAATGGCCTAGAGAGAATAATTATGACATTTTCTGTCTAAAGACTACATATAAAATAGCTACCTAAAGTAACTGCAGTTTACTAAAAGTAATGACTAAAAGTTTGCATTCATAAGCATTTTCGTCTGAAGATGAAGACTAAGACTGAATCAAAAATGGTTGCCAAAATGAACACTGGCCTACACACACCAAGCGCACTACAACGCTGTTGCGTATGTATTAAATATGACTGATCATTTAAATAAAATGTTTTATTTAATTCAAGTAGCCTACATAGTAGCCACATAATTATTTTCCAGGGTTTAAAATGTATACAGATTTGACATTTTCCCCTCATACTTATGTTGGAATGGGTACGAAGTTGGCATTGAATTTCATTTGAAATGGTATTAAAAAGGTCTTAAAAAGCCTTGAATTTAAGCTGGAGGATCCTGGGGGTACCCTGAAATAAATAAAAAACGTATTGAAGCAATTTCTTTCTTGCAATTTGAATTCCGGAAAAAGTGGCTGGTAAAAAATATAAGTGGCTGGTAAAATTGGGCATCCACCAGCCACTGTGGCTGGTGGACAAAAAAGTTAATTTCCCACCCTGCAAGCAGTCTCTTGTAAAACACCATGTAAAGAGTGGAGACGATCAGGATGACATCACCTTTCCCTTGTGTATCATGCAATAATGCGATATCTCATTTAAAATTGTCACCGGGTTCTAACAGATCTGTAAAAGGCTGTTGTCTGTGTGTGTTGGTGCTTTGCCATGAAGCTTAATTGCTCCCTGCATAGAGAGTGTGCAAATTAACATGTTTCCTACTTTCTAAAGGTTGGACAGCCATTGAAGACTGTATTGTTTGGCATTCACAAACTTGCCACCCACTTCTTGGTGTTCCTCTGCCTTGGGTAGGCCAGCGGCGGAGAGGCGTGACCCGTTTAAAAGGTTGTTTACTTGTGTCAGAGAAAGGGCTAAGATGTTCCTAAATGAACTCTTGTCTACAATTCAATTACCCTTGGGGCCCTTCAGCAGCTTATTATGAAATGCAGTTTTCAAGAAGCAGTTTCGCTCATTTATGCACTGTACGGAAAGAACATGTGACTTGACTTATGTTAAATTTTTTTGGAAATAACAGCCATAAAGCTTTTGCGCTGTTTTTTTTTTTCTAGTAGACTGCCCTAATTGTTGAATATTAACAGTGATGTAATTTAGGAGGGCAGGAATTGCGTTAGAAACCAGGGCATCGGGTGGGGATTTCACACATGGCACTGGTATGTCTAGTCTCTAAGCATGTCTAATGAATTTTCTCTCTTTTTTTTTTCTCTTTTGCCACTGACCTTGTCTGGTGGAATATTTGCTGTCCTGAATTTGCGGTTTTCACTGAAAACATTTCGGCTCTGTATTATATATTCTTGAAGTCAGACTTTTTATTGCTCTTCCTGTTATCTTCAGACCAGACAAGCAAGCTTAAGAGGAAATAGCCTGTCTTTCTTTATTTTATCCCTTATTTTTAAAGGGCATTGTGTGAAGCAGTCAAGAGTGGGTTGGTTGCGGTAAAGCTAGATTTATTTTCTCCTATGCGCATGTCATGTGTGATATAATGGGACTCTGAAAAGTGCCTTGGACCAATAAACCATATAGTAACACGCACAAGTGAGGCATTGAGCATGCAACTGACAGAATGATACAGTTACTGTGCTATTAACAGTCCACTCTTGTGTGAGTTTGTAGAGGAAAGTAGATTTATTTTGCATGTTTGTCAAACGTGTGCTTAATCAAGGGTGTTTCTCATTAAAATCGTACTAAATATGAAACAAGTTCAATAGTTTTATTACAAAACTGCTTGTCTAACATGCATGATGCACACATTTCACGGTCTGTTTTGTGTAATAGCAGTTTAACAAACCTAGTAATTCAATTGTGTAAATCACAATGATAACAAAATATAACAAAAATTGCCAGTTGTCTGTTGATTCAGAATTGGAGTCACCTGAAGTCCTGGCTGGGCTTTTGCATGTGTTGGGTCATCCGAAATCTTTGTAAGAGGATTGATCCAAACTAGAGCTGGTGTGATCTAGTAGAAAACAGAAAAGAAAATGGAAAATAATTGGTGTAGCTGCTGTTCATAACATTTAAGGCAAAAGGCAAACATTTGCATTAATATGATATAACTGCTGTACAAGTTACTGGTATACAAGGTTAAGAGATGTATTATGTAAATGCATGACTAAAGAGTTTTTAATCTAGAATGAATAACGGGAGAGTGAGTCTGTGCCCCGAAAATGATCAGGAAGGCTATTCCAGAGTCTAGGAGACAAATGTGAGACTCCCTCTCCCTCCTTTAGTGAACTTGGATATCCTAGGTCCTACCAAAAGTCATGAGTTTTATGACTTTATAGAGCAGGCGTCACCAAACTCGGTCCTGGAGGGCCGCTGTCCTGCAGAGTTTAGCGCCAATCCCAATTAAACACCTAAACCAGCTAGTCAAGGTCTCACTAGGCATACTAGAAACTTTCAGGCAGGTGTGTTGGACCTGGTTGGAGCTAAACTCTGCAGGACAGTGGCTCTTCAGGACCGAGTTTGGTGACCCTTGTTATAGAGCATGATGGATTGTAGGACGATAGAAGATCGGTTAAATACACAGGAGCTGAACCATTTAGGGCCGTAAAGGTCAGTAGCAATACTTTGTAATCGATACAGAACTTGGCCTAATGGGTAACCAGTGTAGAAATTATAAAATTGGGGTTACACGTCCATGTTTTCTTGACCAGTTAAGAACTCTTTGGACAAACTGTAGCTTGTTCAAAGATACAGGACAACTACCTAGTAATGCATTAACCCAGTATAGATTTCAGAGGTCTTGAATGCATGAATAGCTTTTCTGCATCAGAAACTGATAGCATGTTCTGTAGCTTATCAACGTTTCTAAGGTAGAAAGCTTTTTTTTTTTTTTTTTTACCTATGAAAGACAAGTTGCTATAACTATATTACTTGTTTAACTATGATTAAATGTAGAGGATGAAGTAACTACAGCCTTCTAGATGCAAATTGTATTCTTAAAGAGATTCTGTTTTTTTTTTTTTTTTTTTTTTTTTTTTTTTTTTTTTTTTTTGTTCCAATAAGTAATGCAGTCTTATCTGAATTTAATAAAGAAAATTACTGGTCATCCAATATTTTATCTTTAACACTGTCAGTTTGGATAATTTTACATTTGTTTTATCGGAGTAATATGTAGTTAATAAACAATAATTTATAACTGTAATTGTAAAAATAACATGATACTGTTGTTATTGTTGGTGGTTGTAGTTCTATTGTGATATGGGAAAACAGTCAACCGTAAAAAGGTTGATTTGTTGCAGTCATTTAACTGTGCCTTTTTTTTTTTTCTCCCTTTAATCTCCCCAGGTGAGCGTAACTAGCAGCTGCTTTGACCTGGTTTCCCAGCAACCACTGGCATAAAAACAGCGGCCTTGGCCTCCTTATTGGTGGAGGGGCATAGGTGAAGGAGTGGACCCTGACTGCCCTCTTTCTCTGTTATTTGCTTCATTTTGTGATAAGAGGGGGAGTAAAGTGCTATTAAGACCACCCAGAGCATGGGGCAGAAGGTTCCGGGAGGCATAAAGACTGTGGACATGCGGGACCCGGCGTTTCGGCCTCTCAAGCTAGAGCTGCAGGCCCTAGACTACACCAAGCCTTCCCGTCTGGATATGTTGTTAGACATGCCATCAGCCTTGCAGGATGTCCAAGTGCAGCACTCGTGGAACAATGATGACCGGTCACTTAACATCTTTGTTAAAGAGGACAATAAACTCATATTTCACCGGCACCCTGTAGCACAGAGTACAGATGCTATCCGGGGCCGAGTGGGATACACACGGGGACTGCATGTGTGGGAGATCAGCTGGGCCATGCGCCAGCGGGGAACCCATGCCGTTGTTGGTGTGGCGACGGGCGAAGCCCCGCTGCATTCTGTAGGATACACTGCACTTGTAGGAAACAATAGCGAGTCCTGGGGCTGGGACCTGGGACGAAACAAACTCTATCATGATGGCAAGAACCAGCCCAGTAGGACATATCCAGCTTTTCTTGAGCCTGATGAGACCTTTATCGTCCCAGACTCGTTTTTGGTAGTCCTGGACATGGACGAGGGGACTTTAAGTTTTATTGTTGACGGACAATATTTAGGGGTTGCTTTCAGAGGACTCAAAGGAAGGAAGCTATACCCTGTAGTGAGTGCTGTGTGGGGACACTGTGAAATCAGAATCCGGTACCTCAATGGACTTGATCGTAAGTATCACCCTTTCTGCTTGTTTGAATTTGCGTGTTATCTGTCTTTTTTTTTTTTAGGGTTGTTCCGATACTAGTATCGGAAATGCCGCAGATACCAATAAAAATTCTGGTATCGGCGAGTACATCTACCCGTGTACTGATCCGATACCATTTTATTTAACAATACCTAGTTATGCACGCTAGCTTTGCTTAACGTTGCAAATCGGAGATCAGTTCTTCTTCGCTGCTCTAAACAGTGGTTGCTTGTGGCAACACATGAAGTTGTGCTGTTGCCACAAGCAACCACTGTTTATAGCAGCGAAGAAGAAATGAAAAGCACGCTAGCAGTATGTCCGCTGTTTGGCAGTATTTCAGACTGGACCAACCAGCCAGTAAAACGGCTACATGTCTCATATGCCAATTTTGAGGGGTGGCACAAGTATTAGCAACTTCAACACAAGTAACTTGAAGCATTCGAAGACGCATTACCCCGCAGAACACGCTGGTTACACAAAAGTAAGGGCAGAGAAGGATGAGCCGCGCCAGAATCAACAATCTCTGGAAGCTTCATTCAAACAAAAGTTTTTTTTTGTTGTTTTTTTTATAAAAAAAAATCCATAACAGGACCAATGCAGCGCAAGCTGATCTTGATCAAGCAACACTGTTACTACACAACGCTAAGAGATCCAGTAAAGAAAGCATTTGAATTCACCACTGAAGTAATAACATCGCTGTGAGATCTAGTGAGAAGCATTCACATTTCTCAGTTTTTAATGGATCAAACAGCGCTAACGTGGAAACCAGAAAGAAACCTTGTGTTCAAGTAACGTTACGTCGGTTTTATTTTGACATTATTAATAAAATAACTGCCCTCAAATGTTAATCTGAAATAAAATAAACCTTTGTTTATAACTACTACAATATTAGTTATATTAGTTATATTATTCATATATATATATTTTTTTTTAGATTCCTAGATTTATTTGTTGCACTTTTTTATACAGTTATATTGTAAAACTAAAATACCTTTTTCAGTTTACGTTATTAGATGTGTGGCTGCATTTGAAGTTCTTTTTCACTTAAGAAAAATAAATAATATATTGCTGTGAAATGCATGTCAGATAATAAAAATACTCTAGTTCACTATGTATTTGTTCATGTTTTAAGGGATAAGTCTGAAGCACACCATAAAATAATTCTATCAATTCATACAGGGTCAGTATGAATTGCAGCTGTATAGATACACACCCTGGTATCGGATCAGTACTCGTATCGCCCAAGTCCAGGTATCAGAATTGGGAAGGGTAAAAGGGTATCGGAACATCTCTAGTTTTTTTCATGGCTCCTCCAATCGTCTCTTGAATTACAAGGTTGACTCTGTGGGTTGTTAATAGAGGTCGACCGATAGTGGATTTTACCGATAACGATAGCTAGGTTGGGCCATACTTGCCGATAACCGATTAATGAACCGATAGTTTTTAAAATTGATACTGGATAAAAACAAACATAACACTCCAAGTAAAACAGTGCTGAACTTTATTATATATATATATAAAAAAAAAAACTGTATTGAACCATGAAAACATGCTAAATGAAATAAATATATAAATGTGAATAAATATTTAAGTCAATAAAAGACATTCATTCAAACTGAAACAAAAAGTAATACTCTAAATAACAAATAAAACCAATTACATTCAAAATGTAACTATTTAACTGTTCTTTTCAAGCCAACTTAATTAATAAAAAAGTAACAAAATTTGTATTAAAATGTGAAGATGAAAAAAAAAAAACGAAATCGAATGCTTTTCTGATTCGTAATGTTTCTGTCGGCTGTATGAACATCAGTTTGCTTACGTCTCTAGATTTAAATATGCAACTTCTCTGCATATTTAATGCATAAAAGTGACCAGCTGGATATGAACTAATGCAAATAGAGGTAACAATTGTGACATTAAACATTCGGGTCGGACTTACGTTTATGTTTGTCAGTGTTTTAACCGCTTGAGGTACTACTAATGTTAGCGTCCTCTCAGCCTCGAAGGCAAACAAACATATGTTGTGCTGTTCTTTCTCTACTAATGCAGCATTTAGTCAACAAATTAATCACTTTATAATATGACAAAATGTACTGTACATACATTTGAGCTGTCGGTGCTTTAAACGCGCATCTGATGTCAGCGCTCTCCCGCAGCATGTGCTCTCAGTGCAGCACGCAGAATCACGTGTCGAAATAAACAACACGAGGCACGAGTTTTTATTACACCTCTAGAGGCCGCTCTTGTACTGCATCATGCCAGCAGACCCATCTCAGCTCTTACACTGTGTAATGAATGACAGCGCGCGCTTCTCAGCCGCTCCAGCAATGGACGCAACCAGGAAAAACTATCGGTATATATTTTTGCCGATAACGATAGTTCCACCAGTCAACAATCGGTGCCGATTAATCGGCAAAACCGATGAATCGGTCGACCTCTAGTTGTTAAACATTGAATGTGGCTGTAGCTTGTGTGCCTATGGAAGGATTTGTTTCTCATTAATTATATGAAGCCAGCTCAATTTACCTGATAAAAGCTATGTCCGAAATCGCCCCATATTGTCCGAAATCGCCCCATATACCCTTAAATAGGGCACAGCCATTTGTAGTGGTCTCAAACTATTAGGGGTGTAACAATACATCGATATGGATCGATGCATCGATCAAACATGCCACACGTAAATTATTGATATGAAGTACCTTAATTTTGGCACTCTCCACATCCTTACGTAACGAGTATTTCTGCCAAAGCGCACATTTTCATTTACTCAATATACTGTCTGCTGGTGTCTTTGTAACGTTACTCTCCTGAGCTGAAATGGACACCTGACAAGATTGACTGAACCCTAACACGTTTTGTCTCAAAAGCCAGTATTGTCCAATAGCCACTGTCATGGAGTTAATGTTTCAAAGCAGAAACCTCACAAAAAACAAGGGTGCTGCTTGTCGAACAACCCGATAAGTCCGTTTTAGCGAATCTGCGCGCAGTATTCAGGTCAGGTGACAAGACTGCTAGTCACTTGGAAAAGACGTGCTAGCTGAGAGGGCTTTCGTCCATACTGTCTATGCTTACGTCAAAGCTGACTAAAAGTGATCGAGGATGGATAATTTCAATGAACTTGATGAACCCGTTACCCGTCATATCATCTTCTGGGCTTAAAAGGAAAATAAAAGCTGAAACTTTTTCACGAAATCTTGCTGAAGCAGCACGTTACAGTGGTGAGGGAAAAGCTCCCTGTATTGCGTGTAACGTTAATCACAACAATACAGTTTGTCAGGCGTCTTATGTCCGTTTTTAGGAGATTAACATAGAAACATAGATTAACTGAGTCAGTGTTTTATTATATATCATGACAATTTGGGTTTTGTTTATATATCATAATTATTTGGGTTTTGTTTAACTCTGAAACATTAAACGTAGTTATCTGCTTTTGCAAAAAAAACGACTGTTGGAGTTATGTGCTTTTGCTAAAAACTAACTTTTGATATATATAAAAAAAACATAGGCCTACTTTGAATGAACTTTAAGTAACCTGTATTTGTTTGTTGTTGTTACTTTATCAATCAAACTGCAGCTGGGTTGTTTTGATTGTTATCTGTTGTAAATGTCCCAAATGGAAGAGTGTCTGCAATTTTCATGTTAGATTTTTTTTTTTGGTTGGATTCAAATTCAGTTAATAAAAATTTAACTGGTTGTGTAAACTTGCTACATAATATCTAAATATCGATATATCAATTGATCTAGCCCTGAATCGATTGTAATCGTATCACAGAATTTTGAAGTATCGGCAAATATCGCATTGCTGGCTGCGAGAAGCGATATATTGTATCGTGATGAACTGTCTGATTTACACCCCTAGAAACTATAGTGGATGTTATCGAGTGCACTCATTCAATCCCACAATCATCCATCCGTTTTTCAAACCGCGCTGGTCCAGCGTAATCTCATACAGATATAAATTCCTTTTTAATTTATTATTAAATTGTTTAATTGCGGTTTATACTTGCTTTCCATAGCAGAGTTAAAGATAAATCTTTTCATTACTACTACTGGAGATGCCAGTTTGCTAAATTTCATTTGATTATTAAACCGCAAGCACAAAAGCGGCAGCCCTTCCGGCGCACTGTTTCTGAATTCACTCTCTCGTTTTCATTCATTCCTTCAAGTGACTATATTAGTGGATTAATGTAGTGAATAGTGAATGAGGGTAAAGGGGGCGATTTCGAACAGCATATGACATCATTCATTATCTCGCACACTTCCTGGAAGCTAATCATTAAACTGGCCGCTCTGCTCTTTCATTATTATGTACTGTACGTCTTGAGCAGATTCCACTGCTGGAATCAGGAACATTTAAACAGACATTCTCCATTATAGAGAATCAAAACTGAGCTATTAAAACTAAACTATTATTAGTCTGATTATGGGAGAGACTTATACCTGTTTGACAGAAGTCTTATTCGCTTCTCAATGGCTAAAACATGTTCTGTTATAATTTGTTTTTATAGTGCGAGTAAATGTTGTAAATTGTTCTTTTAAATTCAGAAATTTCACATTTTTGACCATTAAAATGTTCTTCATATCAGCCAGCATGTTCTCTAGAACAGGGTTTCTTAAATTGATTGTTACTAGAGTGCTTGTGGAAAATTAGATAGTTTTCTCAATCTAATTTTATTTAAATTATGACATCCCATAGTTTTAATATTTTATTTAAAAAAAATGCATTTTGTGTGAACTTATTGTAAAAATGTAAGTGTTGTTGTTGTAGCTATTTATGGCAATATTGCTCTGAATCCGCTTTAGAGAGAAATCTGTCTTTGATTTTGCATCAGCCTTGTAGTCGTATTGCTTGACTACTGGTACATGGTTTTAATATCCTTTTTTTTTTTTTTTGCTTGGTTTCTTCTGAGAGTGGAAAAGGTCAAGGGTTTTGAAAATTACTCTCATTCAAATGAGAGCTTGCTAGCATGCAATGTCTTCCATCAAATTGTAGATTCTCGATTACATAACATTTCTGCTGTTTTTGCATGTAGTTTCTGCAAATCTGACTCATTTCCTCAACCCAGTATGCTGTAATGAGTCAGTTTTGGAGGGCATTCTTATGTTATTCTGTGGTCATATAATGAAAGGATGCAGGTGAGGGCCAGACTTACTCATGTCTGGGCTTCTCGGGAGTCGGGACAGCTGTAACCCGCCGTACACTCAGTGGAAGCAGTCTCCGGGCCACTAATGATGGCCTTTCCAAAGGAATACCTTTTATCACCTTGATGTTTTGCATGCCATTAGATGATGGAATGACTCTTATTAAACCTCTTTCCTGAGTGAGCCATGTGTAGCAACATCTAATGAAGGTCTGACTTTGGGAAGTATTGGTGCTGCCTTACTGCATCAGTTCAGGACACAGGTGTTCCCATTTTTGGCGAATTCTCCTCCCGTCTGTGTGTGAGAGAAGAGTAGCCAGGGTATTACTCAGCCTCTGACTCTAAGGGCTTGGCTTCCTTTTCTATCTGTCTTGTGTCAGTGCCTTTAATGCATTCTTCGTCATGCTTGTGGTCAACAGAGGTATAAATGTGCTATTATTTATCCCTTACATCACTCTGTTTGGTTTCCCCAGTGTCTCGTTTGCAAAAGTTTGCGTTTTATGAAGTAATCTCAACATCAGAGCAGGTGGTGCTGTGTGGAAACCATTCAGAAATTCAAAGTACTTGCTGGTGTTATATAGCTGTACTAAATGGGACCTGTGGGGAAACTTGTAATACTTGAAGCCAGGTGCACACTGTATGAATTTTTTTTTTCTTTGTTGGCCACAAAATCTTCTCTCTGTAATTGTAAAAGTTAAACCTAAGTTTTTACTATCTCAGCATCAGCTGATGAAATTGCTTTTGTCAGTTTTGTAAGCTAATAAATCCATACACAAATGGCACTTTGGCCATGTAGACTTAAAACAAAACCGAACACATCAATTAGTTAATTTTCCATGACTAGTGCATGCATCTAAGAATTTTTTTTTTATATTGTTTTAAAAATTATTTTATTTTGGAAAGCCATGAAAATTCCCACTACAACGTAATTTACACCACACCTGCAGCTACGGGTTTAAGCACTTTCAAAAATGCTTAATGTTACTCTTTTAGTTAACAAATAAAGAACGCAAAGATCTGTTGCATATTTGGGTTTCTTCAACCTTGGTCACTATCTCAAGGGGTGATTTTTATTATCATATTACCACATGCTCTCTACTAAGAATAAGCTTGTTTGCTCCTCATACGCCCAGCCACGACAGACTCCTGGCACTCCTAACATTTGTGCAAGGTTTTGTGCTTGTGCTGTACCATGTTTGTGTAAATGAGGATGTCAGAACATGAGTGATATAAAACACCCAGTCTGACACACAACCCCATCATAGTCTTACTGGGAAGGACAGCCTACGTCAGGATTTACAAGTTTACCAAGTATTTGAGTGATTGTTTCTAATGAATTTCTATCTCTCTCTCTGCCTGTAGCTGAACCTCTGCCATTAATGGACCTCTGTAGGCGCTCGGTACGGGTCGCGTTGGGGAGAGAACGACTGAGTGAAATCCATGGACTGCCCTTACCTGCCTCCCTTAAGAACTACTTGCTCTACCAATGATTACAGTAGTGCCTTTACAACCATTCAAGGCATAGCATCCACCTCTGTTTCTCTCTGGGATTAATCTTCACTCTGGCAAGCCTGTTTCATTACATCTTTGTTTTGGTTTCGGTGCCATTCTCGGTCACTGGGTATAGTACCTACAATATATATTTTTTTTTTTACAAATCAGACCAAGGGTGTCTCATGCTTGATGCTTTCAGGAACAAGTGTGGCAACGTCTCTTGCTTCTCATTTACTGAATATCCACCCGAATGCTTTCGCTGGAATCCTGTGGCAGATATGAAAACAAGAACCCTTCTCTCTAATCATGGCTTAGTGAAACTTCAGCTGTTTGTCAAGGCCTTTTCCTTTTATAATTTTTTACTCCATCCTTTTTTTTTTTTAAATGAGATGTTGGCACCTTTCTTGTATCATGTCATTAATTTGAGGGTCCATATAGTGACTCTTTGCAGGCAATGCAAAATACATTACCTTCTCAACACCTTTAGGCTTAACAACCAGCAAGTTTTTATGTTATATTGACATTTTTATGTTTTTCAATTGTCCTTCCCCTTGCGGTCAGTATAATAATGTAGCTGAGTCAACTTCCGATCTGTGGCCACGGTTATGAGGTCAGCAAGTTGATGACACACTTAAGGGAAGGCGATGTCTTCTCCTGCTCACTCTTGGCAGGTTAAAAATAGCCTGGTTTTAACTGTAAGTCTGACCGTCTGGCCTGGAAAGTCTTTGACGTCTGTGAGGGGGGAGTTGAGAGGCTAACATTCATGGAAACAAACACGGCTAGTGTGTTATGCTAGCTTTTTTAATCTCTCGACAAGTCCCTCACCTCTTAACACTGCAATATCTGAAGTGCCTGGCTCATGATACTGGTATATTAAGAGAAAGCCATGATTTAAAGTCATTTTTATATTAAATTAAAGATAGCATCACTGTGAAACTATGTAGCATACATTAATCAATAAGCGGTTGTATAGCTTGCTCTCTGTAATGGCCCCTAAAACCTGTGAACACCCTTCCCACAATTACTTTTTGACGGTTTTATTCTTGAGGAGTGTTTGTTTTTAACCTGTTGATGATTTGAGAAAAGCAGGGATTGAATAGTGACACTGCTGTGTGGTGCCTGGTCTATGACTTAATGGTAAAAGTGGCACAGGCAAATGTTGATGTTTCTTGCTGTTATTTTAAAGTCTTGATGCAGAGAAAGTATGATTGCCAATTATTGTCTTTTTTTTTTTTTCAGAGGTCTTCCCCACCCATTCTAGTCTTTTAGATGTGTAAATGTAGTTCCTGTTTGGCAGCCATTTTGCTAAGCATTAGGGGGATAGTTTGGTTCCCTGTTTTTAAACCCTTTCTGCCTGCAGACCACCATTCTCTTTGTATTCAGTGATGTAGATAATATTGGTAACTATCTAATAAAGTTTATTATAATTGACATCTCTTCTCTTTGTGGTTTTTTTAAACCCCATGAAAATGGTCTGTTCATTAGTTAATTTTCTGTTTGCTTGTATCTGTAACTTTTTTCTGTTTCCTATTGATGCGTATTAGTGGTATATAAAAAAAATTAATTCACATTCTGATTGTACCGCCATTTAATCATGATTTGCTAGTTGTGAATGGTATTAGGGTGGGATATTCTCAGAACATTTGATTGGATGTAAATATGTGCAGTGCAGGATGACTCTTAAAACATTTAAATATAGTTTTTCTCTTCTGAAAATGTTCAATGATAAAACTTGATCTGTCTGTCTTGCTCATAACGCAGCATAACATTTACAAATGGACAACATTATATAATGATAAAATTATATAATGAATGAGTACATGAAGCCATTTTCCAAACAGTGTTTTTGTCTTATCCTGAATCACTGTGGTACACCTAAAATAAGCGTTTATATTCTGACTATTTTAGACTTGTTTGGGTTATACCACTTCAGAGTAGCCCAGTACCTGTGACTTGTCATAGACTTAAACTGAGAAATAGCTCCGGCTACCATGTTCTTCCTCAAGACTCATGCAGTTCTGTTTATTAACCACTAGAGCGCCAAAAGTTACAGAATGCTGCTTTAAGTGCACTATTTACAAAAAATGCTCAAACACCAGAGGCTAGACTGAAATTTAATTTGATAGTAACAAACTCACAATACAAACAAGCTGCATCTTTTATTCCCCTGCTTGAAAGAGTTTCTCTTCAGTAACTCATTTTGTTGACGTCCGTAAGCGTTTTGTTCATTTCTCCCAATATAAACACTGGAAACTTTATCTGTAGACATAATTCTGAAGCAAGACGAGAACAAGGAAAATCTGTTCCAAGCAAGCGGCATCTCCTCTAGATGACGATCTTTAACCTAAAACAACTGTCAGAGTCGAGCCCAAGGTAAATGAGTTGCTGTGTGTAATGGGAGTGGATTTTCATATCAATGTTCCCAGTGTCATCCCGACTTCTCGGTTGCCATGGCAATGTGTTTGCATACACAGAGCACTGGCGCTTCAGTGTGAGGTCACTCATCTCAAGTATGCAGCTTGGCTGGAACAGTGTGCTGTTTGGGTGTCTGGAACAGCGCATTCCTGCCTGTAATATTTTCAAAATGGTGAAGGCTGGGAGTTTGTGTATACTTTTTATGAGAGAAATGGGTCCAATTTGGCTTATAACAGTAGAAATGTGTTATTGATGGAGGAACTGTTGCAGGTTCAGGAGGTTCAACAGACTTTGCTGTGATGAATTGAAGTCATGTTTCAAGGAACTTCAAGGCAAATACGTGTTTGTTTCTTCAGCATGTACTAGCGGAGTACATGTTGTGTATCCACTTTTTGTCTCGGTAAACATGACTTTTTAAACCAGTTGTTTCAAACAGGCCCAGACAGAATCTGTGGAAAGTTTAGTATGCCCATTTTTCTTTTTATTAGTAATGTTGTTGGCAATGTTGACTGTTGGAAACCTCTGGAAGCGGTAGTGGTGCCAGCAATGTTGTAGCAGTGTAGGTTGCAGCATGTCATATCAGATAGTTAAATCAGTGATCTTTTCATCCAGAAGGCGACCAGTGGGACACCAACGAGACCGAATGGCTCATTCCAGCTGGGTGATGCAGTTGTTGGGTATGTCCTATGTGGGATGTAGACTGCTAAATGGGGACAAATACAATAGTCTTTTGTAAACAGTCCCTTGTTTGGTGTGAAACTGTTATTGTGAAGACATTCAAATGCACAAATCCCCGTTACAAATTTAAATGAATGCATTTAGAAGACGCTTTTTATTCAAAGCGACTTATTGCATTCAAGTTAAACTTTGTTTTTTTATCAGTTTATGCATTTCCTGGGTATTGAACCTATATGTCATTTGCCATTGCTAGCGACATGCTACTGTTTGAGCTACAGAAATGTAGCCATGCAAATTTTATATGACTAATCTTAGGAACGTTTTCACAATTTGCTTGGGCTTCATTGCCCTTGGATGCAGATCACAGGAAGCATAATTTGAGTGTAAGAGTTTTTCCTGTTTTAACTCATGATTCTCTGAATACAGGATCTCCTGTTACATAAATACCAAATAAGAGGATGTGAGAGACTCACACTCATTTCTTTCTGTTAAAGAGTGATGTCTAATTGCATATAATGGTGTCATTTCTGCTCGGAGTAGCTTCAGTGTCTGCATATTTGACACTGACTTCTTTGTTAGTTTAGTCTAAGACGACGAAACAAAAACTGTTTAAAGGTCTCTTGTCTTAAATAGCAGTTGAACTAACTGTTACCCATTTGTACTGTATAACAAGAGCTTGATTAACATGTAAATGTTTGCACAAAGAGTGTTCTCAGTAGCAGGATCTCACATCTTCATCATCTGTTTCTGAGTTTTAGACTAGGCTATGTTTGCTGTTTACTTATAGTTAATATCATGAGGTCACAAGAAGCATCTTAGAAAATTAATTATTGGCTAAGTTTAGATCTTGTTGCAGTGACAGGAAAGTGTGATTGGAGGAATATGATGCCTTAGTTGAGAAGTTGAGAACACTCGAGGTGTTACTTCAAACACTAATCTGATATGTCCTGTGGTCATGTGTGTAAATATTTTTTGTCCCCCTGAGTGTAGTGGCATCAAACCCTTTCATCGCAGATGTTTCACTCGGACTCCCAACAACACTCAATAAGTTGAATTCACATGTTACATTCTATGCTACCCTGTACAGGGAATTCTGGTCCTGTAGTTTCAAATAAAACAATGTAGACACATAAATGAGCAACACCCATGCATGGTTCTCTGAGGATTGAATCAAAGGGAAAACTCTCAGTTTAGACTAGACTGTTCCAGATGGGCCGGAGAGGTACCAGATCAAACCAGACACTGGAAACCATTACCATGTGAAGGTTTTAAGAGGTAAAGTGAGAGACAGCAAAAAAAAAGAAAACAGCCATTAACCACTTGCAGTGCTGAGCCTGAGAATGAGCCATATCAGGGAGGGAGACTTCATCATGGGGGCTGGCAGTAGATCTTTTTTAGGTTGTTTCCAAACGATGATATATCCTGATGGAATTTAAAAAGAAATACTGAGGGGGAAAAGTGGCAGAGAGTGATAGAATACATGTGGAAAGGCTCTTGTGTGTCTCAAAGTCTGCATGAACAAGCCGCTCCAGCTGCAGAAACAATGCCATAGCTGACCTGTAAATATCGTTGGGAATTTCACTCATGAAGAATGGTAATAAGTTGCCTGGGAATCGGCTCTCTTGCTGGCCTGCTTGAAGGAGAACGCTGAGAGGCCATCCTCTTCCAGAGATTGAACAGTCCGACTCTATTAAATTCTCATGTACAGGCAAGTGGGTTAAGATGAGCCGCTTTTTACTGAAATTGTCTTTTAGGTAAGAAGTGAGATAAGTAAAAGGAATGCATCTAAAAATCATAATTCTGCTATGCAATGATATGCAAAATGAACACAAACAAAATAATTGATCAAAAATTATAAAATGGCAAAAATGACTAATTAAATTAAATCACCTTCCCATGTTTTGTTGCACCTTATTCACATTTTTTTAAACCATTCAGGACTAAAATTCTGAATATATTTTTATTTTTGCCATCTTATTGATTCCTTTAAAAAATGACTGATTTAGTGTCATATCAGAGTCATAGCCAGCCCACAGTCAAGTCAAGTCACCTAATAAAGCACTTTATACAATACAGGTTGTTTCAACGCAACTTTACAGTGATTACTGAAAAATTATTAATTTTGGCTGTTGTTCAGCTAAAGTCAGTTCATTGTTAATTCAGTTCCATAGTAAAGATCATCAATTATTAAATGAGTTCAATTCGGGTATAAACCTGTTCTGCAAAATAAATATGCCATTGTCCAGCTCAGTTCAGTTCTCATACAACAGCATCAGTAGGCTACTGTCAGGTCAATAATATTGTTGAATATTAACTGTCCCTAACTAAGCAAGCCAGAGGCGACAGTGGCAAGAAACCCAAACTCCATCAGGTGACAGAATGGAGAAAAAAACAGTCAGAATTGCCTTGTGTTTCAGATTGACAGTATGGACAGGACAGAGATTCACTCTGTTTGTCTTTGCCAAAGAATGTTTCCTTTCTCTCTCCTTTTCTCTCCCTCTTGTCTTTCAGGCACGCCATCCATGTCCCCAACAGCTGCCAAGTCCGTCATGGCTGCTGCCAGCGCCTGATGCTTCATAGTGGAATGAGTAGTCATGGAGGCTGGGAAGGGTTTTAGACTCAAGCTGCTCTCTTGGCACACTTGAATTCAGCTCCATGCCAATGCATCTCGCAGGGCCTTTGCCTCCTAAACAGGGATACCCCTCTAAGAGCATGGGCCCCCAAAACAACTCCATCTACTCTCCCTGTGCCAGGCAAAGGATTTATCCAACATCTTTATATGTTGCTCATATAAATGCAACCTTACCGCACCGGTCCCCAGCGTTGAACTAAGTGTTATTTCATAATATTATTCCTAAAGTAACCAATTCCGGATGATATGAGATTTAATGTTATTTGTTCTGAAAGATTCAGTCCAAACGTTATTAAATCTTTTATCCTCAGAAATAATATCAGACAATAAGTCAGACAAGAAGAGACATATACTAGTAAAGTTAAGAGAATATTTAATAATTCCTAACAGTTTTCTAGTGATGAGTTGTGATTAATGCATTTTAAGTAGCCTATTGAGTGTTTCTGTCATATTTGTATTATTGAAAAGATTTTACTATAATTTTTGGGCTGTCAATGTTAAAATGTGTAGGCCTATAAAAAAGTAATATTTCATGATATATTTAATACTAATAAGCATTATGTATTATGTAAACATAATTTGCCTTTTTTGCTTATTTTTTATCACAAAATATAAATGGGGTTTTACATATTATAATATATATTTTCCTCAATATAAGATCAGTCACAATTTTGAATCCTTGAAAACCCGAGATATAGTAAGAAGGATGTGTTGTGCAACAAATTTCATTGCTTCTGATTGTGTAATCTTTTTTTCTTTTCTTCCTGCTTGCTTACAAGGGCTGAAAGACGGGCACTATTTTTGAATTGCGTCAAACGCACTTAATACCGCAATGATTTCTCATGAAATAGCTGAACGCTTCAGCACTCCCCATGACTCATCTCAAACTTGCATCTGATTCCTATCAGCCTTTTGATGTCAGCAGGAGGACACAAGACTCGGCATGTCCGATCCCAAAACTGCATTTCAAAAGATGAAACGTCTGATCGTTCTACTGCTCCGTTATGCTCTCATCCATATGTGCACACACTCTGAGCCCATTAAGAGAAGATTTAAAGCTTGAAAAGGTTTAAATTTTTACATTTAATGTTCTAGGATGGCGGAACTGTCAGTTCCACTGTTGAAAATGTCAAACTTCAATAACCAGCGTTTTCATTTAATCTGGGTGTATGTAGGTTAACCGTGGGAGTGACGTGTATGGGAGTAAAATCCTGTGACTTCAGATACGGGCCAAACTGTGTCCTGGTAGTCGGAATGGTGTCTGGAGCCAAACACAAAGTGTGATTGAGCGTCTGTGTCACTGCAGCCTCGCTACCATCTGCTGCCATTCTCTCTCTCTCCCTGCCAGGTATTAATGAACCTGGGATAAGTACAGTCTGACCCTGTTTAGTCTGGGTTGATTTGATGAGAAAAATGGGTCAGTATAGCATAATTCTTTCTGTCCTGTATTGTGCTTCTCTATTGTCTTAGTATCTTGCTTTGCAAAACGTGTAGTTTCATACTGGATTAAGAGCTGTGTTACTTACTGAACCTGCAGCAATAGTTGTCCTTTCAGGAAAGAGCAAAATATTATTTGCACTAATATCAGTGTTTCCCAACCTTTTCATCTTATTTACACCCACAGCCCCATCAGTAAGGGTCAAGGACCCCTTCATCGAAAAACCAAACCAGGAATGTTTCCTTTTATCTCATATTATAATGGATTATTTAGCATTATAATTAATATTATTCAATTAGTCGGTGGTTTGGTAGTTTTTCAATGAAATGGTTGTATTCCTTCATATCTTGCGTGTGAGCCTCAGCTATGCCATTTATATTAGTTGCTCCAGAAAAGTACATTTTCTGAAAAACAACAGTTTTGCATTACTACCCCTCTTTTTGGGAAATAAATAAACAATCATTGACATTTGAAACTTCAAAACTTTAGTTTGTGACTGTCGATTTTATACTTTGTGTTAAAAAAAGACTATTCAATATTTTTTAAATGGTCTGTTTGACTACATTTGGTTCTAAATCATTATTAATAATTATTATCTATTGCAAATCAATTAGGTTGGTAATCACTGACCTACATGATGGTGTAACATTGTGGCTTTAATGAGCGCACAATGAAGCAGAATTTAACAAAAAACACTTTATTAATATCCAAAACAAACATGCAGGAGTAATCACAGTAGAACATGCACTACAACATTAACATAAATGAGTCCAAACACTGAATGGAGAAAAATAGCATAATTTAATTAATGTTGATTCAATATATTTACCTATTCTTTTGAGAACAATATTTGTATCAATTTTTTGCCACTATTGTCTTCTGTAAAGTTGCTTATTCCTTATATGAACTTGATTCATAATTTATTAAATTTACACAGTTATTCAACTAAAGTGAACCAACACTGAACTGAATTGAACTTAATGATGACCCTATTTATTTTTTAAAGATAATTTGAATTTGTCTCATATTTAAAGTTTGCAATAATATGTTTATTGCAATATTTGACTAGAGGCTCTTAGCAATACAGGTATCTTGTAGTTAGTGGGAAAAAAGCTTTGGATATCCATATTCGAATATTGCAGTAGTTCAACTTCACACAACACAATTCACCAACTCATCAATAATTCCCTATGATTGTAATCACTGTGTGGTTGAAATGCAAACAATTTATTTTCCTCTTTTAGAGGTCTATGCATGACGAGAATGTGCTCTTTGCACAATTTAGCTCCTTAACGCTATGCTAAAATAGGAGGGATAATGTTGTCCATATGTACCGCCCAGCTCAAGGGCACTGCTATACAACCACCCAGAAGAGAAGGATGCCGGGTGAACTCACGCCTGGTGCACCCCTCAGCGTTAAGTGGCAAATCCCAGTCATGGAAAAGAGTGTAATTACCACAAATGGCTGCCAGAGCCCACTTGAAAGTGGAAAACCGTGAACATGACTGATTAATGAAGAGACTGTTTGTTTAAGTGTCCCGTTTAATTAGGCAGTCAATTTATCATAGTTAGCTGCAGTAATTACTCCACTCCTTCAATATGGTGATGCTGTGATGGAGAAGGTCAAGCCTTTGAATGATAGCTGAAGCGTGTAGGGAGCTTGCGGTTCAGACAGCCGCAGTTTCTCTACCATATTCCCCTGATTCATCTAGACTGACTTCTAGTTATATAATGTCTGCCTGGGTCGAAACCAAAGTCATGCAACAGTTTTGTGTTAATCATTCGGGCGTGTGCTAAGTGCTTTTGTGATAAAAGGGAAGATGATGCAGCATTTTTGGCAACACGCTTTTGACTGTAAGGTTTAGCAAGAGCATTTTTGGGAGTTGTTGGCTCTGTATAAGCCCTGAAGCTGCTGTGTTGAAGTTTCATTTCATACACCAGAAAAAAGAAACTGTACATGGGAAAATAATTCCAGATGACGAGATAATCTGACTTAAGTGATTTTCTCGGTCTATTAAACACATATGCATGTGTATCTTTAACTACTTGTCATGAACTACCAAGTAAGTCTCGCAGCTCGCAACTGGGTTATTAGAGTCATTCTCACATGAATTGGACTACTTTACATTGTGCTGAATGTGTTTGATTCACTATAAAAAAAACAGCATATAAGAGTTATTCATTTGGGAATTGGAATTGAAATTCAAATTGAAGGAGTTGGGAATGGAGTGTGCTTTATGCGTTTGATTCACTTAGAAGAGTCAAATCGTACGAGTCATTCATTCAGGAGTCGGGCTACACTGGACATGCTGTCTGTTTTGTGGTGTAGATTCAGTAGTGTAGTGCAGGAAACTATTATTTCACTGTGGTGGTATTTTTTTGTTGTTTTTTCTTGGTTCCCTAGTCATTCTAAACCCATTTGCTGTTATTTTTTCATGTTGAACACAAAATTAGAATTTAAAAAAGAAGTTCATAGGTTACGCGACCAAATGCACATTATTATAATATTGTTTTAGAAGATTTTAGAAGTTGATAGCTCACGCACATCTAGGAGACATCTATTTATTGGACGCATTTTTTTTTCCCTGTCAGAAGATAAATACATTTAGAAAAAAAATGCTTTGTATGTTCATCAGGAGGCTTGTTTACAACAGATAATTTTTTTAACCTTTTCAGTCCTTATCATACATATAAAAAAAATTGTCATTGAATGGACATTATTTATGTAATTCTTATGCATTTATCCTTTTTTGTTGAACAGAAAAAATATAACAGCATGCAGGTTTAATAAAACATGAGTAAATAATAGACTTTTCATTTTTTTTAGCGACCTGTCCCTTTAAGAGCATAAAGCAGCCATGCTACTGTGAAAAGTCCCTTTTCTGAATCATGCCTCTATAAAACATTTCAGTTTTTACAGCTTGAAGGAGTGTAGTCTGATGACTGTGCTACTGTGCAAAGTTCCACTTCTGAATCATACTGAAGAAAATGTATCACTGTACATGGTCATAAAAGAATAAAACCAAACTCTGACGTCATAAACAAATATTTCCTAGTGGAGCTCATATCAGCCCACCTTATCATTATTTACAATGTTAGGCTAAGGCAAAGTTTTATAAATAAACCTTCAATACATAGACACAAGCAATGTCCTCATATGTACCTCGCAGCTACTTGTGATCCAACATTTGTTTCAATTCTCGAAAGGGCTTGAAAATATCCCATTAGATTTCCATAGCAGGCAGATCTTAATTCTTTCTCTTGTCTTTGTTTTGCAAGTGTTGATTGAGGACCTGCTTAAGAGCGGGAAGTAGAGGAAAGAGTTGTGAGCTGATGTGAACAGGCCTGCTTCCTGTTACAGAATTATTCACAGCCTTCTGTGGTTCACAGCTCTTCCCATCGCCCTAGACATCACAACGCCTAGCCAGACACCACAACATGCTGTTTTTCTGCTATTTTCACTGCGTTGACCACAAGCTGTAATTTAGCTACATTAATCCATGCGAAAGAGTGTGGTGGAGGGGATGGTGTGGGCAGGACGTGCTGCGTGTCCCTCACCCTGGCTCGCCGGGAAGATGTTTGGTCTCCCCTGCTCTGGGTTTGGAGCTGCTGGATATGAGCAGGCTCTTGTGAAGTGAACTACTGCATGCTGAGCCACTTAGCTCTCTCTATATGGGTAGTTTACTGAGGTCTGATAATTTTTTTGACAAAGTCTGCTAACAGTCTGTACTCTCAAGACTGTTGGTTCACTGAATGGTTCATGGTTTTACTGATTAACTCAGTCCCAGTAGGCCCTGCTGGAAGATGCTTTAGCTGCACTATTTAGCTGCAAAAAAGTGTCTTTCTCCATTGAACATTATTCAAAAGCCATGCAATGTTGGGTAAAGTTACTTACAAAAGTAAGGCATTACAGTATTGTGTTTCTCTCTAAAAAGCAACTATGTTACTTGGTTACTTTTTATGGAAAGGGAATGTTACGTTACTTTTTTGCGCTACTTTTTCTCACCTGGGCTGGGCTTGTTTGTTTTTAAAAACAATATAAAAAAAGATTGTTGTTTTTTTACAAATGTACATGCCCTTGAAAAGGCAAATGTAAAGGCACCAAAAGTGAAATGAATAAGCTTCAGGCTGAAGGAAATGCACATTCCTGCATGTACAGTAGAGGGCACAGCTCAAACAAACCAGCTGTGCTGCCATTTTGGATCGCATATTTAAAAAAATTTTTTTTTATTGAACAATAACTCTTAATTCAGCAATACAAAAAAAAAAAATATATATATATTCACCTTTGGTTCCTTACCTTAAATATGTACATGTATGGTAAACAATCAGACTGCTGTATTCCAGCTAAGATGCTTCTGTAAATATGTAGCCTACTTTATGTATTACACATATTTGTATAGGGTTACTTTTTTGGCGTAAGTAATTATAATGGTGCAATGCTCAATTTATTAGTGTGTATTCTGTGCAAATTAGCTCATGTACACTACAACTAGGCTACGTTGTAACGTACAGATGCTGCAAAAATGAGAAGACTAAGGGCTAGCTTTCTTGAGGTATTATAGTCCTCCTTTGCTCAGATCGGAAGCAAAGATGTAATTTATCAGAGTTCTGATCAATGCCTAGGGATTGTTCAGTTTAATCTTCTGTAATATAGACCTTCCTATGATAAGTCATCTGAGCGCAATTTTGCCTCAGTCTACTCACAAGCGCTTGATTTTGAAAATCCTGATCTGGTGTACCTCACGTTTTACTGAGGGCCAATGATAGTAATCCTAGACTGAAGGACTGTGTTTTGCAGTCAAAGGTGCGGACAGATATGGTGTAACATGATATGCATGCAGGTGGGTGCCTGTAAGGCTTCTTAATGGGTTTGGCAGCAATAGTGAAAGCTTGGAGATGGTTATGATTAGCTTTCCTAAACTGTGCTTTCAATTGTTAAGGTGCACTTGAACTAGTAACTCTCTAACTGCTGTCATTTTAAGGGCTTGTTTTGCAATGTTGTTATAGAACTGGAGAAAATGGACTAAATACTGCATATAGCAAAAGGCAAAAATATAACAAAAATAAAATATATTAGATCTGTGAAGAAAAGTTCAGCTTGTTGTGGGATTTAGTGATTGTGTTGACATGATCAGTCTTAAACTCACCCAGTCACACCATGAAGTTCAGTCCTGAACCTTTAACAGTAATTCCATAAATTAAAATGTAATATCTTAAGTCTGATGACAGACATACTCCTAGCAGACATTATAACTGATTTAGAAGGCACTTTTAGGTTTATCACATATCTGTCATTGTCATTATGAGCTGCCAAGGTTTATTCATAACTTATTTTGATTAATAGATATAATTATTTGGTTTTTATTAAAAACAAACTGGGGTTTAATACAAGACTCTTATAGTAAAATGGCAGATATGGAGTAGTACATTTTACTATGGGGCAAAGATCAGTTATCTCATAGCTTCGCTGTACTGCGTCATTCATTATGGCGTGGACTGCGTCATTCATTATGAGTGGTCCATTATCTGACACAGTCATTACAGTCATTTATCCTTCAGTCCATGATAATTCAATCATATGACCAGGCTAAATCTAGACATCTTTGAAAATCACATGATTGTAATGAAACTCTCTAAAACATGCAAAATAAATAGTCAGCATGAGGAAACAAATGTAGTATTATGCAATATATTTCATAAACCAAAAAGCATTGTTGTATGTGTCTTAAGTATGTACATATAGCATGTATTATGTATTATGTGTATAGTATGTACATATACTAAAGCATGTATGTAGTGTTTTGTATTCACATTACCAGGGGGGTTTCTGAGGGGAATGCACTATGATTATGATATGATTTACAGATTATTATCCAAACAAAAGCTGAAGGTGGAACATTCCCATCTTAAATGTTAGTGTATTGTACTGATGATTTTACGACTTAGACTTTTATGTTTTTAATGTTATGTATAAAAACTTGTTTATGTTGTGTCTCAGTTACAGTTCATTTTGATATGATGGGCAATACAATTCAGTCACAGTGTCAGCCTGTATTTATGGCTGTAAAAACTCTGAAATCACTCTGGCTGTTCAAGGTTTCTTTGGTTCATTGAACTCAATCCTTTGGCACAGTTATTTGATTGGGTGGATTAATTACAAACACAGGATATGATATGACACAATACAATGCAGCATTTCAGTAGCATAGCCTCCAAAAAACATATACCTTTTACACATGTATAAAATAAAATAAGGTCAAGTATATGCACGACACTGAATGTATAAGAGCTGGCATCAAAATGAAAAAAAAAAAGAAGTTGTTTAAAGTCAACTCTTTTGACTGGCAAACATTGGTCATGTTTTATATTCTGATTAAGTCTTTTGCTGAAACTGTTGGAAAATATTGTAAATTAACTTTGCTCAAATAATAAACAGCAAACAAAGTCTGAAAAAAAGGTGGTCTAATTTAATCAATGTATGCATTGCCTATAAGCTTGTGTAACAAAAACAAGGCAGACTGTACAGGATTCTTGGAAACGGAGCTTTTCCAGATAACAGCTGCGTCTGCCGTGTACTCTGAGGGGCAGTTACACAACACCGTTTTCAGCTAAAAACGCAAATTTTTGAAAACGAGTTTCAAAGTGCAAGTTTTTGAAACCGATACTGTTATCTTCTCCGTGTAAACTACAAAAACATGAATTTGTGAAACGGTGTCGTCATGCGCATGCGTATTACGTGTTCAGTCTACAGGCGCCTATGGGTCTTTGCATGCATAATACAGCATATTTAGTTATTTTCACGGATCCGTGTGAACGGGCATCATTTTGACAATAATGTTGTCTGTACGCAAAAAAAGGAAAGAAAAAACTTTTCAGTTTTTAGTACATTGCTGTTGTGTTTTTGGATCCCCTGCCCTGCCCTGCTACAATCCCCTGTTTGGATCCCCTATTGGAACCCCTGCTACAAGTCATCAAGAATCAAGTCTCTTGACAGTGAGTCAAAGGGGGTTTATTGAAATAGGTTAATTTAGGATTTACGTTCAAACTTCCCCAATGCTCCTGGTCATGACTTCTGGACCTTTGAGCAATTCAGAGTTGACTAATATTATAAAAATGAAGGATACATGATGTATTTACCTTATTGCTTATCTGTCGATAGTGATTTTCTTTTTATATCAGTACTTTTAATTTTTAATTTATTCAGACAAAATAAGATGTATTTTTATATATTTCTTAGTACTTAATTGTTAATTTATTTTAATATGAATAAAAAATACATCAAATATAATTAATGTTTTTATTTCCATGCAAAAGTAATGTTAAATAAGTAACCTCAGTATACCCACAAGCCCATATACTTTAAATGCTGCAATTTTAAGTTAGAACAGTGGTTTCTTTTGTTTGTTTTGAGTTTGGAGATACATCTTCAAACTCAAAACAGCTCAACGTTCCAGTGATAAGTTTAAAAATGACCTATGACCTTTTTGTATTCATCAACAAGTGACAGAACATCATATGGTCAGGGGAATTTTTTAGAGCTGATATGTGCGGCAGGAGATGGTAAACAAATAATGTCCTCAGGAAAAAAAGGAACTGAGAAGAAGAAGTTCTTTCTGTTGTGTTTAATAGGCATTGGAGTAAACAGCCTAATTTAATTTAATTTAATGAGCAATTATTGGCTAAGGGCAAGAAAACACATTTGTACACTTTCAGACAAACACGCAATTGAACTGCTGAAAATGGGTTTGGGGTTTTAGACTTGCTGTTCACAAACTTCAAGGACATTTTCTGTGAATGATTTTAAAAAGATGACTCCTCATTCAGGATACAGTTGTTTTCTTTTACGGGATGAATATAGTACCCCGGCCTCACACAATAGTGTTTTTTGTTGGGAATGTGGCCACATGGAACCATGTACAGAGCCATGGGTTCACACACAAGTTGGACAAAAGCTATTTTATTCAAGTGGAGGGGAAAATGAAGATCAGCACATTATTTACAGGATGACAGTAAATGTTTGTGAATAGAGGCTATTGTGATGGTAATTCATTCAAGGGTATATGTGGCCAAGGTGAGATCATGTTTCTGAGAGAGAATAGAGGGCGTCACTGCAAATAGGATCAGGGTTCACTGCAGAGGGGAACACAGTCTACTTTGAATGTGCAAAATAAGGCTTAAACAACATTAAAGGACTAGTAAGAAATGAAAGCTCTGTCATCACATTAATGTTGTTCCAAACCTGTGTGACTTTCTATTGTAGAACACAAAAGATGAATTTTTGAAGAACATCCTCACTAGACTTTCATAATGAAAGTGAATGAGGAATGGAGCATTTAGTCCCAAAATAACAAAAAAGTACCATACAACTATCGTTAAAGTAGTCCTTATGACATGTGAGCTGTATTTCAAAGTCTTTTGTCAGGAACAAAACAAAATGTTAGTCACAAGTACCTTCTTCAGGCTTTACGATACTTAAGCTGTTCATATGAACACTTTGGATTTATGGACAAAAGCATAGTCAGGTTAATTCCCACCATTATGACCACATTGCCTTGACACTGTCTTTAATGAAGCTTGCAGACAAGATTTAGTAAAATGATAGACTAATTCATTATGTTAAGGAGTAGAATGTTACGGACATTTTTACGAGAAACAAGAGGTTTCTTTTAGGAGCATTGTTTCCCAGAAGGCCTGCTGTGGTTTGGCGGCTAGCTACGAATGAAATGGTCTTTCCCTTCTCTGAGCTCCCGCTGAACTGCACTCTGAAAAACCCTCCTGCTGGGACTATGTCAATATGATCTTTTTGAGAACAGTTTATGCTGTTACTAAAACGAATGCATTTTGAACTTTTTGGGATCATGTAGCGATAAAGATATAGAACCTTCACAATGCTAACTGGTGTTTTGAGAGCTACTTTAGTTACTAAACTGTAGCTTACGTGGTGCTTATGATTTAAAGAAGTTCAATTACAGAACAGTCCCTTTAAGGCAGCCATTTTGGTCACAAGCCGCCCAGTGAGATGAGTTTACCATAGACCGTATATAAGATGGACACAGCGACCCCATAGGTTTCAACGGAGAAAAGTGAAGTCAATTAGAAGCACTCACTTCCTGATGGCTGAGCGAACTGCGCAGGCTCAAACTGAGCTTGACGACGTAGATGGCGTGAGCAACCTGTCTGACAGTTGTAAGTCTTCTAGTAGCTGTGCCAAGAGAAATCTGAACCATTCCCTTCCGAATCTCGCAGAGACGGAGAGCGTGAGTATTAGCTGTCCATGAGCTAGCAGCAGGATCAACTTCCTTGACTTTATCAGACTTTAAGCCTCCACGTCTCCCCGATTGCTTGCGAGCTTCTCTGCCTGTCCATACGGTAATTTTTCGACTTGTGCGACAGAGTCGCGCGGGTATGACGCAATCGTTAGCCTATTTTTACAAAAACTGCTTCTACGGGGCCATAACGTAAGATACAAGGTAATGGAGCCTTTTATACATTGTCGTGTTTCTTTAGAAATAAATAATGGACAAATGGAGTCTTTAAACGCCTCATATGTAAAGTTATTCGCTGTCAAAGTGACGCCAAAATGAATGGGATTCAATGGAATGCTAACAGCAGGTGATGGTCTGCTACAATGGCGGCCCCCGAGGGAAGCTTCGGTTTCAGGCTGATGGATTACCCCCTTGGAGTTTACTAATTCATGAGTTAATAATATTTTACCCCCACATGTCGTATAAATTACATTTTAGTTAAAAATATAATAACATGAACATTATTCTAGACACATTTAACTTTTGCTTCACAGAATAAAAGACTTTAAGGGGGGTGTTTCCCCCCTCTGCTACACTATAACTCTTTAACAAACACTATTTTAAAATCCCTGGAAAAAATGAATGACAACAAATACTTCCGGAAACTTGCACTCTATACACTTGATGTAGCCCCGCCCCTTTTCAGCGCTGCGTTCATTGTCTTTTGTCTTCCGGTCTGTATTTTCACAGCGATCTTGCGTATTTATGAAAGAACGGCTCGTTCTTCCCGGTCTACAGACATTTGTTAAGACATCTGCTTTAAACCAATCCTCATGATAACTTTCGTTAACTTTAAATTAAGTAAATCCACTTCAAAAACGAATTACTCCTGGACAGCAATGCTAGAGATATACAGAGTGACCGCAAAAACGGAAGTTCAAGATGCACTCTATAGAACATACTTTATTAACGTTCATCAAGGAAGTACTCATTCAAAAGAAGTACTCAGAGAGTATGCGATTTGGGATGCAGCCATTTTCTAGGCAAGTAGAGTATAACTTTTTGTCTCCTTACCCTCATAATGTCTCTATAATCAAGCTAATCTTTTGAAAAAGTAGTTATGAGTTATACTAACATGAAGGTAGATAACTACTATGAGACAACTTAAATTTAAAAATTGGGTTGCTAAAATTATAATTACAGACCACAGTTTTTGTTTAAAAATAAAGAGGGCAGCATTTATATTTCAGTATAAAAAAGACAAGCAATACCATTATATTGCATACTATATACACTATATTAAATACTGAGATATGGATATTGTTAAATGCTATTGTCCTTAAATTTAGTTATCTACCCCTCAACACTGATGCTGACGTAGTAATTTCTGTGACATTCACTGCACCAAAGCACAATGACCTACTGAAAAATGGTTGAGCAGTACTTTGCTTGCGCAGCAGCAAACTTATCATGCTATTTATTATGACAGCATCACATCATAACAGTCATCTGACAGTAAGTGTCAGCACAGGGTCAACAGTATTATCCCTGGCCCAACTGAACAAACAGGGCACTCGGTTCCATGCTGGTGCAGCTAGCTCTCATGCTAGAGCCGCTATTATCATGGCATGCTCCATTGCTAACTGGAAACATTATTCTGCTGTAACAGCAAACTCTAGAGGCTTGTCAAACTGGTTGTTTAACAAGCAGGTGGTGAGGTCCTTCTCTCCTAAACCTCATTCTGTTTGAGTCTCAGCCCCACTTACGTCTCCCAGCAACCCAGAACCACAGCCACCAAACATGTCCTGCATACTTGAAAAAATAAATAAAAAGAAAGCAGCCTCATTTATGTGAAAGGATTACGACAGTCGGAAAATTTTGTGTGTGACACTCCGTAAGTGGACTAAAGAGCTCATAGCGACGTGTTCAGCAATTCCATGCCCATTTTTGCCCAAAAGATGACATAGTGACATGCCGGTCCCACTGAAATATATGTGATCATTAATGTTTTCAACTCCTCCTACTTCTGGGCTGATCTGAGGACTCACAGGAAAGAGTGTCTGTGAGAACTTTTGATGATACACGATTTGCCGAGTTGGAAGCGATGTTGGAATGCTTGTGTTGATTTGAAACTTTATGGAAACACTGATCTGTAAGACAGACAATGTCATATAATACATACCCATTTTCTATATAGAGAAAGCAGAAAGCAAAGCTGCAGTAAATTATAGTGAATCATTTTGTTTTGGCTTCTTCCATGTTATGCTTCCAACTTGAATGCAAGATATCTAATAACACATCTCTGATTCAAGGTACTCAGGAGGACTTAAAGACAGCATCATTTACTGGAGGTCACATGGGCGGATCACTGTCTGCACTCTCATTGGTAGTTGGTGTTTTGCTGTTCATTAGAATAAAGCTTAAATCCACAATGGTTGCTGGTATCATGAACATGTGATGAGTGATCCATTAGCTGTTGAGTACTTCAGTGCCTGATATCACTTTGGCTGCATCCAAAATCACGTAAGTAATTACTTCACGACTGTGTGGGTCCGGATGTATTACCTATCACGTGACCTACCAGCACCAGTTGCGTCACTTCACTACCACAACTCCTCTCCCGTGGCCTCGTGGATATTGAAGTGTCCATCAGATGTACACTTCAGTATCTCGACAAGTAGCTAGTCATACATTTGGACATACTCTTTTCACATACTGTTTTTTGCCCTCTGCTATATGATAGGGAAGCAAGTGAACCAAAATGTTTTTAAGAGTCATGATGTTGCTACTCATCAAGGGTTTGAAATGGTTGTAGTTCATAATACGGTCCACGTGTTCCTGCGGTGAAGTAAGCCCTTGTGTTTTTTCATCACCGTTCTCACAGATCGTAAGTCCAATCATAACTTTTCCAGTGTGCCAAAAAACACTGGCTTTCAGATGGGCTCCTGTCTGGTAGGAGAGGCAAAGAGAGTGTGAGTCTATATAGTGTACAATCTATCTATCATAGGGTCGTGACCCATGGCTGAGGAGGCAATTAGAGGACAATTGCAATGCCTTTCTGTTTCTTTGGTTCTCTCTCTCTCACTCATTCCCTCTCGGTCTCAGTGTGTCAGGACTGTTGCAGGCTGCAGCTGTTCCCCTTGTTTTCTTTGGGTATAATGAGGCAGTGCCGGTGCTGCAGGTTCTCATGATCTAATAGTTGAAGCGTTCAGACAGAGTTCACTCACTCACTGCTGTTTTTTTAGGGGAGACCACAGACGTTTCCTTTGAATGTCTGCTCTCATGTCCTCTGCTGCTTTCTCTTTATGAACTCTGACGATTGTTGAGGATCATGAGAATTTAAACCAGCGTAAAAAAAGTGTAAGAGACGGGCAATACTCTGTACTAACTGAAGTAAAAAGGTGATAAACAAAATAAACTAATTTAAGTAACTATACAAGTTCAAATTTGGCCGCACCTATTCTTTGTAATTGTATTAATTTATTGGTTTCACATTTTGATAATTAGGAAAGGATAGTAATTATGTTAACATAAATGTGTACATCCATCCGTACATCCATATATATCCATCCGTCCGTCCATCTTTATATCCATACATCATGTACATGCGTAGTGCATACATACTGTACACCCAAAACCGCTATACATACATACTGTACATATATACATGAATTATGTATGGACCTGTTTTAAATATATGAAATAGTATTAGCATTCAAAAGTTAAAATGAATGAATGAACAAACAAACAAACACATTTAGAAAGTCATAGCTGGGCCTGAAATAAATCAAGATAAAGCTGCTCTACTAGCAAAAGCAAATGAGTTGAGTTAAGCAGAACTGCAACTTATTGACAAAATGTATATGCTGTGAATCACCTCTGATCTGAACGCACAGCACTCTGATGCCAATATATTCCTCTCTTAACTCAGACAAATAGATTGGATGTTAGACCGAGTGTGTTGTGTTCATTCATTGTCTATTTCCAAAGTTACAAAGACAAAACGCTCAGACAGCAAAAAACTGTAATATGCACATATTGTTTTTTAAACATATGTGCAAGTCAGTGTTAAATGTATTGAACTATTGTTCATTAATTCATGTTCATTCATAACAATAATGTTAATTTATACTAGAAATGTTAATCATGTATATAGAAATAAATATTAAACTAGATTAATAATATACATTTTAATTTTATGAAGCTCCAAATCGACAGTACCACATCATGGTTTGAGGTTTTATAACACATACTGTGTGGAGGTTTAGCAAGACGTGCGTTTAACCCCTCTTCCCTTCCTCTAATAGAGGGGTCGTTTACTTCAAAGTGACCTCAGCCGCTATAAAAACATGATGTATTTTCCTGTCGGAGGTTGAGACTTTGGCAGTGAGTTTAGTCTGTAATGTTCAAGGGAATGGTTTTCAAATTTCACAGGGGCCAACATGATATTAATGCGGAGAGACACTTACAAGATGGGTGAAGATTCGGGGACAGAGGAAGTCTTGACCCACAAGAGGGGGCAGGGAAGCCAAGCTAAACCTCCAGACACTCCCTCTGCCTTTACTGGCACATAAACCACAACAGATCTTCCTGACGGCATCATGCACTCTCCCTCCCGTAAATAGCAAGCTTTTCCTGCCTGTCATGCAAACAGCATGGATGCAGTCTAGACGTTCTCTAGTTAGAGCTGGTGTTAAATAAGGAAGCCTGGGCCTGAGCTAAAGTGAGGTAGACATTGCTGAATGCTGCCCAAATGGAAGAAATAAGGAGAAAATCTCAGCCAGATGTTATGAAAAGTGTTTTGTGAGAGAGGTGAGCATTAAGGTTAACAACACACGATTTGAAGTCAAAGTCAGGGACGCGTAATCTGCTCTGACAAGACAGTGTGTGTGTGTGTGTGTTCTATAATACCTGGGAAGATCAATATGTTAGCAACGACAGACATACAGCATGTACTCATTCCTGGGTACAATAACCTATAAAATATTGTTTGCTTGTTGTTTGCAATTTTGGAGTATGCATCAGAGTATTACTTTTAAATGACCATCAATAGTGAAAACTGCAAAAAAAGATAACAATAAATATATATATTTTTAATTAATTATAATAATACAATAATTATAAAATAAAACAATTTAAAT
Organism: Phoxinus phoxinus; assembly: GCF_949152265.1. Taxonomy (NCBI): domain Eukaryota; kingdom Metazoa; phylum Chordata; class Actinopteri; order Cypriniformes; family Leuciscidae; genus Phoxinus; species Phoxinus phoxinus. The sequence continues at coordinate 14,935,733 of NC_136893.1, forward strand.
ATATCAAACATTTTTGTAAATAATTGTACACAACTGTTCAAAATGTGAGGTCAGTAAGATAAAAATAAATAAATAATAATTTCAGCAAGGATGCATTGAATTCGTCAAAAGTGAGTGACAGTATAGAGACATTTAAGTTTATATTCGATGGTCCACTTTAGACACTCTACTAACTATAAGTAACTTTGCAACTATGTGTCAACTAACTTAGAATGTCTGAAATTTGTCTGACATGTATAACGTTGTTCCTGAACTTTCTATTCATCATAGAATCCTAAAAGAAAATGGATCAGTTTCCATAATTTAGCAGAAAAACTGTTAATAATAAATGTTTCACCCATTATAATGATTTGTGACACTGAAGACTCGAGTAATGATGCTGAAAATTCAGCTTACGCATCACGGAAATAAAAAAAACATTTTCAAATATATTACAATTGAAAACAGATATTTTAAACTGTAAGATTATTTCACAATATTACTATTTTACTGTATTTTTGATCAAATAAATGCAGACTTGGTCTGTAAGTCTGTAAGAGACTTCTTTGAAAAACATTAAAATCTTAAACTTTTGAATGGAATGTTACAGCATCTACTCACAGGGCAATGCTAACCAGCCAAGCCTTGAGCACCTGGCACTTACAGTCTTTGAATCGTACAATATTGACCTCTTACGTCCTTTTCTCCGAAGACTATCCTGTCCATCCCACTGACTTTCAGGAAATGTCTGTGCGAAGACCTTGGCATTTCAAGCACGTCATTTTATCAGACTGGTCTATTTCTAACTGGAAACCATGCCCACATCATCAGATTCTGTCTCACAGTTGTCTCAAAGAGATATTTATGTATATTTTGACTGCTAGAATATACCCTTCCATCAGCGAGGCACTCTGCTGTGTAATGTTGCCTGCTATTTTGTCCATGTGGTTCCAGGAATGCCTTTCCATGTTCACTCGTTCAGTCCAGCACAAGCTTTACTGGACAGACCACATGGAAACATTCTTCTTCATATAAGAAAATGTCAGGAATGACACAAGACTTCTCAAGTGTGACTTGATCAACGCAATACTGATGTCTCTCACTAGAGCAGAGTAATCTCTGTACCAATAAAAAAATTTGACTATGATAGCAACGACAGACGCTTCGGGAGCGCACACGCTTGTGGAAACAAGGAGAAAGTGGCGCGGCCCTTAATATAGTCCCAATATAAACACTTATAGGTGTACCTTAGTGATTCAGGATAAGACATGGAAAATATGGTATGGAAAATGGATTCATGATGTACTCGCTCATTACATAAATGTTTTACATGAAACATATTGAAAATTATACTGAATATTGACATTTTTCAAGGTATCATATTGAAGTTAGAAATTCCAGTATCATGACCACTAATTCATGTCCTTCGTCAATAAGGTAAAAATGTGTTAAAAGTAGCTATTTTCTACATCTATGATTTGATTTAATATTTATTGGTAATACATTAACTATCACCGGCTAAAAAGTAACTAGTACTCGGAGTAGTTTTTGAGAAGAGTAATTTGTACTTTTATTACAATATTTTCCTTGTACTTTTTTGACACCAGTACTTTTACTTGTAATTGAGTATTATTTCAGCAATGTAACAGTATACTTGTACTGGAGTACAAATTGTCAGTACTCTTTTCACCACTTCTTGTTAGTTTTTCATCAAGTCACCCTGAAATCAAAATGGAATGAATTTGGAATATTGCCTTTATTTATTATACCTAAATTATGTATTTGTGCACATCATTATTTTTACATTCATGTGCTCTCACAATGTTTAATCAAAATAACTTTTCCTCTCTCAGTGACTTCTCTACTCTGATGAAGTGTTTACTGGCATGAGGGCGGGACAACCTGTCACTCACATGACATCACAGCAATAGCAAACCACAACAAGCCAGTCAATTCCAAATGGACGAAATCAAGTCCCGCCCCTTTTTTTTGGTCTTGATTCAGAAGCGTTTACTGTCTATGTTCAGAAGCCGTTTCACTTGGATATACGTCTTGAAGAAAATACTTCCGTTTATATATATATATATATATATATATATTGGAAAAATGCACAATATAAGAATTTGAACTAGTCTCAGACTTGCAGCACATGAGCTATTAGGTAAAGCTGAGAGGATTAGTTGCTTTAAACAGATGACCTCTGTGTCAGCTTAAACACTCCAATGGTAAAGTGAGAAGCAAAAATTATATTGTGATGAAAACGAAACATCTTAAAAGATGTTAAAAGCCAGCTAATTAGACTCTGCGGGGCATTTAGGGAGTGTGTGAGCGAGGGCTTTGAGTGTGACGCGACAAATGAGCCACTAAATGAGGGCTGATGAAAGCAGTGTGAATTATTCATATTATGGGACAAAGTGTGAAATGATTCTCTCCATCCAGTACAGTCTCTTCAGTTCACACTCACGCCCAGCTGCTTGTGCTTCACATCTACACACCAAACACGCGGGCTCAAAAACCTTCAGATTTTGAGTTTCGCATTTCTGATTCGAAATAAATTTTTGTTGATGTTGTGGTAATCAATATTATGCCACAAATGCTGTCAACTGAACGCAATTCTTACTAAACCTGGAATATTCCTTGAAGTCGGGGTCAAACCTGGAGAAAAACAGCCGCGGTTATTAGTTTCACATGTAGGCTACCAGAACACCGTCATAGCAGCTCACAAGAGGGTCAACAAGTTTGGAACGTGTAATGTAGATGAGCAGTCTGGCCTTCCTGTGACGGCAACGAGAATTATGTAATTGAGTAGTGCACATAACTCAAAAAGTATATCATGTGATATGTGTTCATGTGATTTGCTCTAGCATGTGCTGGTCACTGGTGCATGTATTATTTAAAGAAAAACCCCCACTATGTCTGCTTTTACAAAGCTTAAATTATCAGCATAATGTATAGCCAATGCAAAAATGGTAAATACTTGCACAACCCTGTTCATTTTATTCCGCTGTTCTCTTTCTCACCTGTCGTCGGCTCTAGTCATCAACCCAGCGTACTCCTCCCTATATATAGGCCTCCTCTCATGCTGATTGGACAGACATGTTAATTGCTGATTGGAATAATGTGTTGATTGGATAGATTATTTGAACATGTTCCTCCCGAACTTTAATGAAACATCACATCATTATAGTGAAAGTATCCTGTATGATGCAATTATTTTGTATTTTTTGTCTTCTGTTGTAGTACTTATCGTTATTTTGAACGATTAGCTTCTATTTTTATATTTTCAGTGTTCATTTTCAAGTTTTAGTCATTTTACTTTAACATTTCAGTTTAGTTGTCAAGACAACATTTGCAATATTTTTTATTTATTTGAAAGCTTTTCATTTAATATTTGTATTTTTGTATATTTCAGCTTTTTATCATTTGCCCAAAATTATTTGAATAGTTTTAGTTAACAGTAACAACAATGGCATAATGCTCAATACAATATTGCTGTCATAAACTGAATAAAACACCAACAAATAAAATAAACAGATAGGTTAGCCGATTACCTTAAAAGTCCATATATGCCATCAGTTCGTACTGTCATTAACACTTTGTCTGACAAGCGGATGCAATGAGACCTGCAGTTTTCCTGTTTGTTCATGTGACGTTCGACACAAAGCCTTTTCCATCATGCAATTTAGCCATAGACAGTGAATTTATTTTTATTTTTTACATCTTTTATAAATGACCACGTTTTGCATCAAGTAAATGTTGCCCTCTGCTGGTGTGGAGAATGTACTTACATTTAACATTTATTGTCATTTACTGACAGTGACTAGGTAATTTAACACAATTTATAGCATTATAAATGTGTATAAAAAAATAATAAAATGAAAACATGGAAAGATTTGCAATGTTGATAACTGTGGAAACGCGTCATCACAGTCTGTGAAAAGGGTCCATTGACAAAACACATAGCATTTCAAGCTTAGTAAGAATCACATACAGTACTTCACACATGGTCACATGCATAAATTAATTCCTCATACTTGTGCTTTAATACTATAAATCCATTGCTTTTAAAAGAAAACAGACAAACATTGATGTAGCCTATATCTCAAGTCATTCAGCTATGCCAAATTGAAAAGCGGAAATCAGACAAGCACGTTCAATGAAATATCACACTCAAGTTTATTTGTTTCAGATTTTCTGGGCAGTATGTACAAAAAAAAAGCAGTATTTACAATGATGATTGCACAGGAAAAGGTCACAGAAGCAGCAGCTCAAAGGAAAGCATAACAATGTCTAAAAATTCATACCCCGTCATCAGCATGGATTTTGTGCTGCATCTTTTTTTTCCCCCGGACAAATTTGACTTCTGCACAGGAACAGCAAATTACAGCCATGTACATGGACAGGACACTGCAAATAAATGGTAGAATCATGTCTCACCACAAGGGGGCACAGAAGCCCTGCGCAGAACAAACAAAAGCAGACTAAAACATGATCCAAACATATTTGTTTTTTATTGATACACAACTGTTCCAAAAGGGGTTTTAGTTATAGTGTTAGCAATGCTTTGTAGTTGTTGTGATGATATCCAGCCTTTTAGCCCAATATTGGCTGTGTCTGAAACCTCAGCTGCCTAGTCAAAGACTTCACAGGCATAATGAATTTCAGATAGGCTTCCAACAAGGCACCTTAATGTCATTTAATTATATATATATGTATGTTTGTGGAGTATTGTTGGCAAAATAGGACACATCTGCCTTCAAAATCAACAAACTGATGGCAGCTTAGACAAAATATTGCACAAATATTGGATATGGATGTACCTTTTTGCCTTTCTTACCTTAGTATATTGCCTGCAACTATTTTTTTCAGGTTTCAGACAGAGCCAATGTCTGAGTATGCCATCAGGATGGATCAATTATGGGAACTGTATAAAACAAAGATGGATCAGTAATGACGACTACATTACATCTTAATGGTGTGGGACGAGGGGCGGTATAAAGGCAGTTCAATGGAAGCCAGTAAGGCCAATAATTTATCAGAAATAGATTACAAAATATTCTGCTATTTCCCCTTCATATATTTTGACACTTAGAGTAAGGCAACTCCAAACCACTCTGTCATATTTAGGCTCCATTCAATGCTTTTTGCCTTCAACAGAAAGAGCAAACATCACATTGACTGATTTTTGGCATTAATGATTGGTTTATAGATTAGCAACAGCACATTTGTTTAACTCACAAGTCTGTTTAGACTTGTTAAAAGAGGACTGGCACCTTGGCACACAGCTCAAACATTAAACCATCTGTATGCTCAAGCGCAAAGCAAAGAATAGCCAGTTTGAATCGAGTCAACATAAAGAAAGAATCTCCACTAGGGATTTTTATACAGTTCGAAAAAACTTGAGAGAAGAGTCACCACAAGGAATGCCGCACTAAAGATGAAACTCAAGACATCGCAGCTTTTTATTTATCACAAGCTGCTTATGTGGCAAACAGATAAACAATCAACATGTCGAACTGGTGCATCAAAGCTGAGCGTAAACCGTGACTTACAGTAAGTCCTGCTTGGTCAGCTGGTCAATGTTAGCTCACTGTTGTTGTAACACTGACATGGCTGAATCTCCATCTGTTTGAGGGTAAGGTAAGGCATCTGCAATGTATCATGTAATATGTTCAGAGGGCGCCTCTCACACTTCACCAAACTGTCATGTTTTGATGCTAATCAAATGTGAATATTTTCTTTGACTCACACTCATGCCCCATTTCTCCATGCACAAGTGATGATGGCAGATAGATACATTATTTAAGAGTAACAGCACTTTCCAGTTTCTGACATATGAGAAAATCCTCCCCAATAATTGTGTGCTATATAAATAAAGAGCTATGGATGCACATTGTTTAGAATCAGTACCATATCAGTTTTTGGCTGAAATTAGAATGTTTAAATATCAGTACTGGTCAATATTGGATGTATAATTGCTTTTTTCCTTTATTTTATAGATTATAGACTATCTTTGTCATGTAACGCTCACTTAAAGTGCCCCTATTATGAATTTTTGAAAAGGATCTTTCATGTAGTGTGTAACATAGCTCTAAGTGAAACATCCTGCAACGTTTTAAATCTGGTAGTGCACCGTATATAAAGTTATTGTCTCTCAAAAGAAGAGTCAACTCTGAGTCAATTAAATGAATCTGTTTTCTGTGGATACTGGATTGCATCATGTCGAGAAGACGCTGTGCTCTACGATGTGAAGGTAAAACCAGTTTTTTTTCCACTGCCCAAGTGAAGAGTCAGTGGTTAATATTCACCTTTACCACGATATCACAGCAGTATAATCCTAAACTTTTGCTGTTCCCTTTATTTTACTGACGACTGCTTCTCAAATCTCGGAGTTCAATGCAGGATTCACAAAACGCTTGCTCTTGAAAGATGGTGTTCAAAATACTTAGTTTTGAGTTTTATATTGTGTAGGTCTCCTGCTAACTGGTTAACTCACATTATTAGTCTAACTGAAATACTTCTGCTAAGCAGCTGTGGGCCGCTATTACCTAAACCTGTGTCTATTCATGCAGATTGTCTGTCGTTCTCACTACTTTGAGTAAAGATTAAAGCATGGAGCAAGATTTGTTATACCAACGTTTATGTTACATTAGTCATTCATGCTAGAGCTCGGCTAATGTATGCACTGGTATTGATACAGTTTTCATGTTCACCGCAATAAATTAGAAAAATACTCTATAAATAAATAAGTAAAATAATTGGTTTGTTGATGGACATACACTTGTTAATGCTGATGGTGAGGAATTACAGTTGCAACATCTCATAATGTACCTCAAACTGAGTAGCGTATCACTGAGAAACGTCCTGCTAGAGTCGGTCTTGTGTTGGAGGTTCGGGTTGAATAACTAGTTCTCAATGTTTAATCTTCAGACTCGCGCTCGGATTGATATGGTAAAACCGATATCCTTGTTTGTTACTGTCTTCAGTTTACGGTGTAGAATCGCTGGGCATTTTTGTTGTCGATACGCGCGCTGTACGTGGTAGACCAATCACAACAGACTGAGCAGTTTGGCCAATCAGAGCAGAGTAACTCGCAGAAAGGAGGGATTTAGATAGATTGATTCATCTGACGAGTCGTTTGAGAATCATTGAAAATGTGTTGATATGCAAATGTATATTATGAGAAAATTAAACAGTTTTTTAACCTTTGATGCGTGTAAACCTGTTGTAGGAGACTCCAAAACAACATTAGGAAAGTTTAAAATAGCATAATAGGGGCACTTTAAAATTAATCTTTAACGACAATTTCAAAAAGAACATCCAATACTGTACATTATAATGCTGTGATACCTTACTTTGTAGCATTTAAAAAGTTACATTTTATTTTTATTTGTTGTTTCTTTACAAATAAGTATAGAATTGTATTACCTGTCATAACATGAAAATAATTAGCATCTTATCAGATATATTTTTAATATCGGTGCACCCCTACTCAAAATACTATGGATTGACTGAACTGAAATTCACAACGCAGCTTCTTCTTTTTTTTTTCCTGCATTAAAACTTTTTGAGTGGAGTTACTCTTAAATAATGTCAAAAGATGTACTGCACAGCTGATATAAACATTAGATCAAGGGGTTTTACACCTGAAATCTGACTGAAAGAACATCAATAATATCAGAATATGAGAAATGACCCTGTCCCAAATAGTGCATTTGATGTGTACTGTACTTGCAGATGTGCGATGACCGTAGCAAGTCCCATTTGTCATTTTAGGTTTCAGAAGGATGGTCTATGCGCCCTGTTGCACAGCCCACCATTTGGGACAGGGCTGAAAATGCTTTCATCGTGCAAGCAGGTGAAATGTCCTTGAGGAGAAAAACTTCACAGAACTGAATTTTAGCACAGTGTTAGGACCTCAAACAACCAGCTAGTTTAGCCGCTCATCCGCACAATGACATGTCATTAGACACTGCTACAGAGGAGGTTCTCATTCATTTACTGATGTACTCACAAGGGGGTTAAGGACAAGCCTGAAGGAGGGCTAGTGCTCAGTTTATGGCTGCCTATCCAACTCCTTCCTGTTTCTAGTCAAGTCTGCGAGGGTAGTGAGTGTCCTGATGAGGCATGGTCACATGATCGTGGTTCCGGGCCATGCACATGTTGTCACTCATGATGCCGACTGGTGTCATCGTCCTCTTCCTCTTCCTCATCAAGTAACCCGAGCTCTCCTTGTCTCTCTAAGGTGTTTCTAATGGAAATGCTGTTCAAACAAAATGGTGTGAGACAATAATCAGGCCCCTCTACTATGGCAGTCAATGGCTACCATCAACTGGTTACCAACATTCTTCAAAATATGAATAATTCTTTTTAATTCAACAGAAGAAAGAAACTCAGACAGGTTTGGAACAACAAAATGGTTATTTTTGGTCGAACTATCCCTTTAATAAGGCTAATCTCATTCATAAATGTACTGATTAATTAATTTTGTTTCCATATTATTTAATAGTAGTAGATGAAGTGTTAATGTAGTACTACTAATTTATCATGCATAGTTACCTATTAATGATGGATGATTATCTAAAGTGTTACCAAAAAAAGTTATGTGGTCTATATGTGTCCTGGGGGAGGATCCTCATGAAGCGAAGCGATGCGTTCGTGTAAGAAAATAAATGAGACTGAATGAGACTTACGCCAAAAGAGTAACCCTTGAACTTGAAGCACAACGTAATGATGAACGCCGTTGCCCAGCCCTGTTTGCTTGACCCGCGAGAGGCGTCAAACCTTACGCTACTCCTACATCCTACGTCATGCATAGTCAAGTGTTATTCTTTGGGCATAAGTCGTCGCGTACGGCCTTACACGAACGCATCGCTTCGCTTCTGAAGGCCTTTACCGCTTCGAACACTTTTATCACGGATGGATAGACTCTGATGGACTTCCAAAATCACATACCCATTCACTCCCAATATAAGGTTTGGAAGAGCCAGGACATTTTTAATAGAACTCTGAATATATTCGTCTGAAAGAAGAATGTCATATATACCTAGGATGGCTTCAGGGTGAGTAAATCATGGGCTAATTTCCATTTTTGGGTGAACTATCCCTTTAATAATATAATATAGGCAATACAATAGACCAGACTGTGATATTCAGTTGATGAAACAAAATGATTCAGTCAAGATTACAGTTTATCTAACCTGTTGATGGATGTCCATGAGGCAGTCAAGCAGGAGAGGCTAGCAGTTCTGCACACACAGTCACAGGGTTATAACAGACACAGACAGAAATAAAGAGAGGCAAAGTACATTCACTTGCCCAATACTTGACTAAAGAAGCTGTCATTCTTTATGTGCAAACTGCATGCATTTACACACTTACATCTGCATGCAGATACAACACAGCATCTTTAGACTAGGCTAGCAAGACTCACCGATGTGGATTTGGGATCATGCGGTCGCTCAAGTTTGATGCGGATGTCTGTACGGTTCTGCTCCTGGTTCTTTCCACCATCCTGCTGTTGAGTTTTGCCAGGGGCTGGAAAAATAATACATTTATTATATATAAAGACAGACAAACACTACATTGCTACACAAATATATTGTGTGAATGAAACTCTTTTGTACAGCTTATTTCTCTCACCAGGAGAGCCCTCCCTACTGGTTGTACTGGCAGTGCTCATGTTGTCCTCAAGCCATGTGCTGTATGTCAATGAGTCTCGTTTATGAGGAGTATCAGCTGATGACAGACTCTCCTGAATGGAACACATTCAACAAATTGCTCTATACATACTTAGAATACATATTAGGTTTAAGTGTTTCTAGAGATGTTTATTAATGTGATTAATGAGCTGTTCTCACCATGCCGGTGTCATAGTCCTCTGTAGCCTCTGTTTCGTTCTCCTCTACCACACTAGCAAAGCTGCTGGCATTAGAGGAGGAGCGGGACAGGTCATGAGCCTCAGGAATGGATGGAGCCCGGCAGTAAATGCTTGAACTGCACACACAAACAAATAAAAACACGCTCTTAATGCATTCACTCATAACAAGCATGAAACTTCCATATTTATTGCTGTCAGATCACTTACATCCCCCAAAATGCACAACATAACAAATAAGCACTAAATGTGAGTAAAAACTGACTTTTTAGAAAACAAAAAAACAGTTTTGTTAAAGAAACCAAAGTTACTGGTAAAAGCAGTGGACACTATAATAATAATAGAGTGCCGAAGTTATGACGTCACTTTGTAGGCCAACCCGGAAGTTAGCGGCGCATGGGTTCCCTCGATTGAAAAGCTATGCATTTTCCCCATAGACTTTTGGAAAATCGCCAAAAATAAGATCTGTGTTCAACAAAGAGTTGTGACCCTTACACGTTTTGTCTATCAATATAATCTTTACAAGTTCATCCAAAATGTATACATTTTGAAGCCTAAATAAAGCCGTCAGATATAAAATGCTAACGGTAGGCTATAAACGGACTACAGCACACCACTCTGACCATGGTCGCGGATCAACGTCATCATCAAGCATTCATTATGATCTGCGCTGTGTATGAACACTATGGTATGAACTTATCCACTTTTTCATGAGAAATATTGCCCATTCGTTTTTTTCCAAAAATGTTAGAAAATAATTTTGTTTATGCGTGCCTCTCTGAGATTTTTTTTATCTTTTGTTAATGTTTTATTTATTCGTTTATTATTTTGTTAGTTTATATAAACCTTAATATTATTTTCTTTGTGATTAAGATTATTATGCCTGATCATTGTTCCCAAAATAAACTTTAATAAAGATTATCTTTCACTATATTATGTTTGATTGTATGTTTGCATACCATTTGCTAATTCGCCAGAAAAAAACGAGCATCTTTCATTCAACGACTTGTGGTTGCATCTCGGGACAAAACAAAACACCATTGTCGAACACTCTCTCCACAGAAATAAAGAACGTAAGGCTGAAACGCGGGTTAGTAGTGAGAGATTTCCTGTTTGTCATGATGACGTCTAAAGTCCCCGCCAAAGGATGTAGTCCCTTTTAGCAACTTGTTAGCAACCACCGTTTTTAAGTCACAATAAAGTTTTAAAAAATCACAAGCAGGTTATAACTGGTGTGTTTTATGTCATAGATCAAAACGTGAAAATATTTAGAGGCCTTGTTAACCACAGACCTTATTTCAGGCGATTTAGCAAAAACCCATTAAAAAAACCCATAGACTTTAGGGCGAGGGAACCGGAAGTGCTAAAATGCTAACTCACTTCCGCGTTTTGGCCTACAAAGTGGCGTCATAACTTCGGCACTCTATAGGGGGTTTCTTCAACTGTGGGCCATTTTGGCCTTGTGGAAATTTTCACACTCTCACTGGTTTAGTGTGATGTCCAACGGTGGACAGCTTTAACATTTCCACAACATCTCAAATTACAGAATTGATGAAGTTAGCTAGCATTTTGAGTACCCAAATATACATAATGAAATAATACTTTTCACTTTTGCATAGTTTAAAAAAATATTCAAGCTTGTTTGGACACAACACAGAATAATCTTTTGTTTAAGTGTAAATATTATGCTTATTTAAGTTAATAATTTTTATTTTGGGGTCTACTAGAATACACTTACATCAAAAACATAATTTGCCTTAAAAGCTCTGTTTTAGACCCTGCCTCTTTAAAGCTTGCTTTTCTGAAAAAAGCTCTGATTGGTCAGCAGGCCTAGTCTGTTGTGATTAGTCAACCGCTTAAGGGGCGGTCAAACTGCGCTTTTTGTTTAATTGACTTCCATTCAAACACATGTGAATGCATCAGACCGGAAACACAAGCTAATGCGAAAAGCTTTGCATTTCGCTGCATTCCAAAGTTCAAGTTTGGTGACCTCTGACCTGCGAATCTGCATCACGTGAAGACGTGTGTCCAGTAGAAGATCGATACGTCACGGTATGACCTCTTGGCTGAATTAAAAGAACTATATTTTTTTAGTAAAGTCAAGTAGATATTTTTTTACATTTTGAGTGCATTACTATTGGTTATATGTTGAATTGATGTTTATAAAAAAAGACGCTACAGAGCATTCACGACTGTTGCAGTGTCCAAAGAAATTTTGCAGGCTCAAAATCTAGTGTGACCGCAGCTTTAGAGCATGTGTCGGAAATGTAATGCCCCATTACCATAATCGGGTTTCTGCTTCCGGGGCTTCATGAGCAGCTGTGAAGAGCATTATATATATGGTATCTCTGACGTCTATATTCAAAGTCCTCGCAGCAAAAAAAAAAAAACTATTTTTTGAAGGTGAGCCAAAGCAACCAGATGGTAAAATAGTGACGTAGCCAAGTCACGGAAATAATGGCAGGACTACAGCAAAGCGTTTCAGGCAAGTATTTTCTGTATCTCACGTGGACTGCTTTGAAACTTTGCAGATTGATAACATGCGCAAACAGCTATATTCCACACTAATGGAAAGGTAAAATAAAACATAATAATAGTTGTACTCTTCATATAACAAAAAGTTGAAATCAAGGTTTAAGGCAAATTCAGTCTGATCCTCACTGATAAATGTGAGCAAATCATATCATCACTTTTCACTTTACCTGTTCTTAGTGATGAGGACCTCAGGAGAGCTCTGATTGGAGGAGTTTTCAGACTTGGGTTCCTGGGAGGCGTGGCCACTGTCAGGAGTCTTCTGTGTGCTGGGGGAGCTCTCCCTACTACACACACACACACACACACACACACACACACACACACACACACACACACACACACACACACACACACACACACACACACACACACACACACACACACACACACACACACACACACACACACACACACACACACACACACACACACACACACACACACACACACACACACTGACCGTTAGAGGGCAGCATAAGCATTATGTTTGCAAATCTACAAGTCAACCATGAGGTAAAGGAGTCCAAGCTCAACTGCAGTCAACTAAAAATTAGGGTTGGTTAGATACAACAGTACATGCTGATTCACATCACTACACTGAAACACAGGAGTTCAGAGCAACATCATTCAAAGGGCCTGCAAGTATTAAAGCACATTTGACAAAGGCCAGCTCATGCAAAATCCGTACAACGGACATTTGATTGGCTAAAAAATTAGCAGACCACCAATCAGCTAGCATGTTGATTTTGCATGTGCGACCAGTTGAATGTGCTTAAGGCCATAATTCATAGCATTTCAGATGCATTTCTATGGCCAGGTAAGGTAAGCAGCTAGTCTATGGTTAAAGAGGTGGCATTCTATGGTAGCATTTATACTTGGAGGGATCCACGGTGAGCCTCCCATTCTTGAGAGTGACGCTGGGTAGAGAGAGACAGAGCACTGTCCTGTCCTCTGACAACAGAGCGGCAATTCTTCACCAAACACATAAACACACATAAAAGGAAGGAGTTCAGTGTAATATTATGCTTTATGTTCTGCCTATATTTTTATCAAATGTAATTTTCTCAAAAAGAAAGTACATACATATCTTAAAAGTATTGTTTATAATTTGCATGTACATGTGCATGATCAATAAATGATGAAGATTGTTGGAACATATCGATTCTGTCAGTACTGACAATTTCATCAACCAGCCTAATAACTCTCTTTAACTGGCCCAAGCCATCAAGTCATTCTTTTGTTGAGTCCTGCTCTCGCCAAAACACACACACAAACTCTATCATTCAAAAGTTTGGGGTCGGTAAGATTTAAAAAATATATATATTTGAAAGTCACTTATGCTCACCAAGTCTTCGTTTATTTTATTTTAAAAAATACAATAAAAACAGTAATATTGTAAAATATTTTGACAATTTGAAATAACTTTTAAATATATAAATTGTAATGAAATGTCATTTATTCCTGTGATGGCAAAACTGAATCACATGATGCTTCAGAAATCATTCTAATATGCTGTTTTGATGCTCAAGAAACATTTCTTATTATTATCATCAATGTTGAAACAGTTGTGCCTTAATAGTTTCATTCAACGATTCATTCAATAGAGGAAACCATGATACTTTTTTTCAGGATTCTTTGATTAATAGGAAAAAAACCCCAGCTTTTATTATTTTTTTGGTAACATTACAAATGTCTTTGCTGTCACTTTTGACCAATCTAATGCATCCTCGCTGAATAAAAGTATTAATTTAATTGAAAACCAAACTTTCAAATGGTAGTGTGTGCACGAATTTCCCAGAAGACCTTTCTTCTGCAAGCAGGTGTATGCACAAGGGTCACTAGGTCTTGAAACCAGTACTGTCTGAATCTGTGATACTGTAATGCTCCACAATTGTGTTCTCATCCTCTTACCTTTTCTCCTGGACCTCCTGGATGTTCTCAATCCCGATAGCGCTGCTACGTCGAGAGCTGAAGGGTCCTGACTTTTTCCTAGTTGGGCTTTTTCCAGGAATGATCAAAGACTGTGGGAGGGAACAAGAAGTTCAGTGAGCTGAGGATTCAAACATAAACATCACCTTCACACTCTGATGGCCACCATGTGGTCTTCAACTGAAACTTTAAAGATATTACACCCTGTATAGGACAGGTCTATTTTATTCCACTTTTTGTGGTCTGTAATTTCTTATATCTGTGGCGTGGTCCAGTCTTTGTGAGAACAAAAGACACTGTTTCGTAGCTTGACTAGCAGGGTGGATGTGAAGTGTGTGCTTGAGGGTTTGGAGATGAAAGATGGGAGCAGGATCTCCTGAGCTTCACTGGACGGCTGTGTTCTCGCCGGGGACACTTTGTTCTCTTCAAGCCTGAGCACTGGGATTTTACAGCTACTGCTTTATGACTTCAAATGAAAGGCCTTCAAAAAAGGCTTTTATCTAAAATGGCTTCAAAGGCTTCGGAAAGACTCTGTTGCCTTTTTCTTTTGTGTTTCTACAGTATTAGCTCGCAAAGAGTGTACAATTATCAGACGAGGGGATAGAAATACACCAAATAGTACACAACACCACATGACAAGAAGTGACATTGGACATTCAAACATAGCAGAGCATTGCATTACACACAGGAAGTGATGCTGAAAGGGGAGCTGTGAAGAAACACTGCAATGATGCTGCTGAATCTATATGTAATGGCTCATTATAAAGAACAGTGCTAATGGATATAAAAATGTGTAAAATGACTCTCTGACTGAACAATGCTTACAGTGGGATATGGTGCGTTTAGAAAGACTGGATTATGTGGCATAAAGATCTGCATGGAACAACTGTTAAAATGATGGACGCACGATATTTCGATCCATATCAGTTATTGGCCGATATTAAAGATATTTTTATTTATTGTTATTGGCTGATATTGGGTATTTATTTGTGCATGCTCATTTCCTCTTCTTTTACAATTAGATTAACTTTTTCATCATGTAAAGCTCACCTGAAGTTCACCGTAACCTCTAAATAATAATGAATTAGTTGATAATAATTAATTTAACAATGTAAATGTAATACTTAGCAAATCGCAAAAAAATAATATACATTTTTCACAATTTTATGATGCTTAAATTAACTTGTAGCTTTTAAAATCATTGATTTAATTTTTTTGTTATTTTACTATTTTATTTATTCAGACAAAATAGTATAGAATTTTAATATTGACATTTATCGGCTATCTGGCATAAAAAAATATTTAAAAAAATATTATTATCAGCTTATTGGTATCTGCCATCATTTATTATTGCAACAAATTAAAAATGAAATAAAATGAAATATAAATAACTTGAAATTAAATAACAATAAATTCAAATGAAAAAGATGTCATTGTAATGTTAGATGTAGACTTGTAGATGTAGTCAAGTTAAATGCCATATTTAATAAGAAACATACACACTGGTGCCAATTGTTGCTGACAAAACATTGAAAATATGTATTTCAAGACAATTTCCAGTGGACAAACAAAAAAATCTCACTTATAACAGTTAGTACTAAAATATTTAAAGAGTGCAAACAATTAATCTGAATGCGCATCTATCTTAAATCCTAATCTTAAAACCCTTACATCATTGTCTTTATTTCAGTAATATTTGATATGGCATCAGCCCTGACTATGAAGTTCCATAATCCTATTTTTATATTGTTAGGTGCATTGAGAACAGAGTTAAGGGGCTCTCGCTGACTGTATGGTGCAAAAGCGATGTTTAGGTCATGCAGTGAGAACGAATGATGCAGATGAGAGAGGAGTGAGAGTTATACATGAACCTCTTCTATGGTTCCTATTCCTATGGCACTGCCACGCCGTCCATATTTACTGGGACTTTTGCCTGGGACAAGCAATGACTGCACAGAGCCCACAGAGAAAGAGAGAAAGAGAACGAGAGAAATTATGAGTCCATGCAGCAGGTCATGTGTTATAGAAACTATGTAGGCTACAGACATCTGTTAGAGGGAGCATGAACAGGGAGAAAAAAGTTGTCATAAGCACAACAGAGGTAGCCAGATGAGGAGAAAAGGGCCAGAGGAACTTCAGCAGGTCCCGGGACCTGTGAAGTACAAGAAAGCAAAAGTAGTAGCACACAGCACACCATTGGAGACAACGGGACAGTTGACATTTCAACACGGTTTAACAGTTAGTCAGGTTAACATTATTGGAACAGGTTAGTCAGACGAGAAAATTCATATACATCATGCTGTTAAATAAACATTAATGCAATGTTATTTGTAACTGAGCTCTATTTAATTGGACCTATTGATACTTGAACTCGCAATAATTCACAAAAAAATGTGTTTAAGTAAAGTAAAGTAAATAAAGTAAAGTAAACAGAATTTAACAGTGATATAACAATAATTTTTTAATAACAAAATGAACTGTTATTAATTTTGCATATTGTTGGATTAATGCACGCTGCAGCTCCATTGGAATTTTGAGGACATTTCTATTTACACTAAAATAAATTTCTACGAAAAATCCAAATAAAAGTAAAAAAAAAATACAATAAAATAAAAATGTATAAAAATACAAATACAATTTAAAAAAATAAAATAAAAAAGATAATTTACAAAACTGTCAATTTTACTATCCATAATTATTGTTTATGTGTAGCCTTCATTTTGATATTGGTGGATTTATGCTCGTTTCAGTATCGGTGTGATTGTAAGCATGTTTTTATTTACTTGATTATGATAGATCATTTTGGGATGCGTTGGGGTGTCACTTGATGTCCAATATACATGGACATATGCTTTAATATATTGTTCTGAAGCAAAACCAGTTGAGAACGGTCACAGAAACCTTAATGGGCCCCCTCATCGATGGCCCTGGCTGTTATAACATAGTCACCATAGGGGGATGAATCACTTGACGCAATGTCTAATTTTCACCTCTTAGCTTTGGGATTGAAGTCCCAATAGTTAAAATATGGTCTATATTCTCCATTGCGTAACCTGCTGTGAAGGTCAAAAAAGTTCATTTGACTGACGTGGCATAATAGTGCTATAAATAACAGAAACATTAACTGTGACAGAGGCATGGCTCAGTAACTCTGAAGTCTGTTCCAGCATGAGTCCCTCTGGGGAAAGATTTCACTAGGCTCATATGAGTTTTGCTCACGAGGGGCACTGGCATGACTTAGCATGGCCCTCAGTGTGTGATAGTCCCCAGGGCAAGGAGCAGCACTATAAGAGCCACTGCGCTTGATGGAGCAAGAGCTGGCTGGCCGAAGAACACTGTCTCTGCACTTATCCTGTGCGATAACCATACTTACCGACAGCACACCTGCATATTAAAACATTAGCACAGCAGAATCCATTCAACATACACACACACATATATATAATTCTCTCTGCAGGTCCTTATGTGGTCCTGATGTGCGGCTGTTCCTGTGGGGGATGTAATAGGTCAAAACATTCACAACTGTCTTTATACTAACATTCCTGGCAGGCCGCCTTATCCTACATCTAGATCAGATAATATTCATTCCTGAGAGACACTGGAAGGAAAATAATAAAATAAAATCTCATATGACCCCTTGTAGACTATCTGACAGTATTTCATTCGCCACGAGCAACATGCAACACATTCATATCTTTATATCATGCACCTCTCAAAGGACCACACACACACGCACGCACGCGCACACACACACACACGCGCGCGCGCGCGCGCGCACGCACGCACGCACGCACGCACGCACGCACGCACACACACACACACACACACACACACACACACACACACACACACACACACACACACACACACACACACACACACACACACACACACACACACACCTCCTGTGATGACAGAGCGGTTAAATGAGTAACAGTCTTCTCTGGGGAAAACTCAAATTCAGGTAACATGCTTTTGGGTCAATGACATATTTATACTTAAAAAAAATACAATCTATTTTAAAACATCTGTGCCAAGCTCTCAGAAATGTTTTCGTGATGGATTTGAAAAACTTTTCAATTTAATGACTTGAAAAAATGTCATGTGATCCAATCATTCTTACTTTCAAAAAGGTTTTTAAATATATATATTTTCTCAAGGTAATACTAATATTAAATTTTTTATGAATATCACAAATAGTTTATTCATAAATATAATACTACATTTTTAATGGGAGTCACCACGTGACATTTTGCAACCTGAACTAATCTTATCTGATATTTTAAGAGATTTATTGATCTTGACATACAGTCTTATTTTGAAAATATTACTGTTTACCATTTATATAAATGGCAAAATATATAAATGGCAAAATTTCTTTTAAAGGGGTAATGAATTGAGAAATATATATAGGCCTATATATTTTAGTTAAGAGGTCATACATGTACTATAAAAAAAATCTTTAAGTTTCAGAGATCAAAACTTCCTCGTTAAATCCAAAAACAGCTTTTATTGAACAAAATTATCAGGACAATTGTATCGCCCTGACATTTTTGATTAAAAATGAATTTGAATAGAAATAAAAAAATGCTCATCATAAAAGAGGTGTATTGAATATGAATGGCTTTTTAAACGTACTTTTGAAGTTAATGTCATTGACCCTTTTAACTCAGGAAATATTGACTGTTGCTAGTCCAGCGCACATGAGCAAGGCCAGTGAATTAAGTGATCTTTTCAAGAAACATTCCTGAGGTAAACTCAACTGTAATAAGTGAAAGATTCCAGTGAAATGCAGACTGAGAAAATCAGTGGCTGCAGAGATGACAAAAAAAGCATGATGGGAATGAGGAAAAAAGGGACTCGTGCATGAGGGCAATTATTAAGTTGAGGTTGGTTGATTAATCACGAAATCATCGCCTTTGTTGTGCTGTTTGTCTTTAGTTCGGCAACTCTGAACATCTGTGCATGTGCTTCAGTTTCAGTGTAGTCAGGAATTAGTGAAGTATGTGTAACCAGGACTGGGTTTTTACCTCATAGTGGAGGGTAGTGAGGGGACTAGCATAGTTTTGCCCATTGGGAAGCCTGTAGGGGGGTTACTTACTATCCCAGGGGTTTTGGGGGTCTCTGGTGAGAGGTGGTTGATGTTGTTGTGGGTGAAACTGCCGCTGTGACTATTGGAGACTGTGTACTTCCTGATATTGAGGCCCATGGTGTCCAGAGACTGGCTCCTGCTGCGGATCACCCGCTACAGCACAGGGAGAGATGAGGAGGAGACACGGTGAGCAGCGGCAGGACAGGGTGGGCCAATGGAGTGGGTCTGAAGCCAATCAATCAAGTTGCTAAAACGACCCGTGTGAACCACAGGTGAGGAGAGAGTGCAGTTTTGTCCGTAAAAGAAAAAGCATGTGGCCAGAGGGAAGAAGGATGATATGAAGCCTGAGCGCAGGAAGTCACTGAAAGGATGGCGAAGCTAGCTGTGTAAGAGTGTAAATGGATATTGATTAAACATCACCCGCTAAAGTGCTGCCCGATTTGAAGGGAAAACTCCCAGAATGCCACAACCACAGAAGAGCTGGAGAACATCCTTTATGCTAATGTGTTTGTTTACAGACAGCTGCTGAAGAAAACTGTGTGAATGAGTGGTTGCGGAAGCAAATAAAATAGGTTAAAAGAGATAATGAAAATGATTTATGAGAAATCGGATAGATTTTTATGTCTGGATGACCACAATCAATGCGTGAACACCACTGGACACATTCAATTATAAACCCGGCTGTCGAGCACATACAAACAGTCTGTCTATAATGAATTATAGGCCATTTGAATTTTGGGCATAGACAATTCTGTCTTCTTGAATAATAACCTCGGTTATTTAGGTTAGGGTCCAATTTTTTACTATTAACTAGTAGCTTATTAGCATGCATATTACTAGGATATTGGCTGTTTATTAGTACTTATAAAGCACATATTAATGCCTTAATCTGCAGGATCATATTCTACATCACTTAATCCTACCCAATACATAAACTTAACAACTACCTTACTAACTAATAATAAGCAGTAATTTGGAGTTTATTGAGGCAAAAGTAATAGTTAATAGTTTGTTAACTTAATAGTGAGAATTGAACCCTAATCTAAAGTGTGACCATAACATACCAGGGTTATTATAGTTAACTGAAACCATAAAAAACATTCCCGTAACTTGAAATAAAATAAATGTTAACTGAAATTAAATTAAATACAAAAAAAGCAACATTTCTCATTTTCATTTAGTTTAACTTGATGTAGCTACTAAAACTGAAATAAAAAAGTATACAAAACTATACAGACATACGACACAATTTAAAAACTGTAACTAAAATGACAACAGAAAACACAAAAATAAAATCTTATTCAAAATATATATAAAAAAATCTCAATAATACTAAAATAACACTACTATATACTCATCACGCATAATTCTACATATTACAGGAAAATATCTGTGCACGATATGATTAATCATGTACTACTGATTCATTTGCAAAGTATTTTAGGAAGCAAAATAGTGTAGAGCCCAAGATAATTCTCATGAGTGTATCTATGTTCAACAATGTGCTAATAGGACTAATTAGTGTAAATTATGGTAATGAGTGATTTAATTTAGGTAGCATTGGTTACATCACTTGGCAGCGGGAGTCATAAAGGCGGCACCATCTAAATCCCAAGAGAGAGAAAAAAGGCTACCGTTCATTAAGAACAACAGCAGCAAGATCAAAAAAGACAATCTGAACGAACGACTCATCTCACGTCCTTTAAAGATTCATGAGTGCTTACTAACATGACCGTAAAACAACCAGAATACACCACGTCCACCATTCACACACAAGTCACAGTAATGCTTCACAAACATCCCCATCCTCCTCTATTCTGGATGAAGAGTGAGTGCCCTCACAGAGACCCCCAGAGCCCGGTGTCCTCGTGGATTACCTTGAAAGATTCAAAGAAGCCCCCTCCCCCTCCTCCTCCATTCTCCAGTTTGTCCTCCTCTCCTCCCAACCCCATCATGGCCTGACTGTTGATGTGCAGCTCCTCATACAGCGTCTCCAGCAGGGCAGACCGGGTGCGCTCCTAGGAACAAACAGTCGAAAGTGCACGATAAACAAAGTTATTGTCTCACAAAAGAAAGAATCGACTCTGAACCGTCTGTACGAGTCGTCTGTAACTTGAATCCCACTGCTTTACGGTTATACGACGCTAGATAGGACATTTGCATAATGCCAGCCTGTATGTTGTCTGCCCGTGAACAACTTGACCCGGCCTAAAACGGGTAATTTTACTGACGACTGCTCGGAGTTCAATGCGGGATTCGCACAACGCTTTTCTTGAAAGATGAGTCAGTACTTAGTTTATGACAAGCTTGCTCCTCAGAATCACAACTTGTAAGTATGAATAATTAATTATTGATTTATATAATTTCTACCGGGTGTTCAAAACACTTAGTTTTGTGTTTTATATTGTGTAACTCACGTTATTACTGAAATACTTCTGCTAAGCAGCTGTGGACTTCTGCTAAGAATCGCGGAGGACTGAGGAAGCCTTCTGAGCTGAAATTGTCGAGTTGTTTGAGAATGATTGAAAAATGTGCAAAGTATATTATGAGAATATGAAAGTGTTTTTTGACCTTTGATGCATGTAAACCTGTTGTAGGAGACCTCCAAAACAAAATTAGCAGCTTTTAAAATAGCATAATAGGGGCACTTTAATGTCAAGTTTCTTCACTTCCCGCTGATTTTAGGTCTATGTTTTTGGACAGGATTATTGTTCTAGGATCAACAAAAGATTTTGATCCAGGAACATGTCTTTCTTGTGATGACTATATGAGCATATTATGATGATTTGTGATGATTTCTGTCATATTACAGTCACTCACCTCTAATTTGGCAAATTTTTCAGCTTTGTAACAAGCGTATTCAGCATTGATCAGCTTGGAAAGCAAGAATTCATGAAACTCTGGACCCTGTAAGAAGCAGAATGATGTAGGAGGAAAACAAATGAGAGAAATACAGTATGACGGAAATTAGTTTTTGTTTTTGTTTTCATTTCATACTGTACAATAATGTTCAAAAGCTTGGGGTCAGTTTCTTTATTTTATTATTATATTCTTTTATATATATTATATACTTGATGTTGCTAGTGCAATGCATCTAAATTAGATTAATCAACTCACTTTCTTAAAAATGGCTGGGTTGGGGAGGGGTGGTCCGAAGAATGGGACGTCATCTCGCGCCGTTACCGAAACCTGGAGAATGACACATGTGTGTATCATTTACTGACTCACAGAGAAGTGTTACAGAAGCTCTAGAAATACTGTGATGATGTACAGTACTTTGTAGAGGACGTTGTCAGAACAGGCATTTTCCACTTGCACCACTACATAGGCATGCAGGAAGTTGGAAGCAATCATGTCTGGCACAAATGGAGTGCTCTCCTCTTGAAACACGATGGCCACGATGTCATTTCCTATATGCCTCTTCCTCTGCAGCTGTAACAGAACACAAGAGAGTTTATTTTCATAATCCTTCATTTAAAATCTCCTCATGTAACTGCACTTTCAAGATGTATGCAAACTCAAATACTAAACAGCTGTGAGAGTGAGAATTAATTTGGAAATTTTTAAGTGGATTAGCAGCTTTCAAGTCAAAGAATAATTCAAAAATGGGTCCTGGATGCTGATTAGTCAATACAGTGTTGCAGCTAAAATACACAATATAGTAATG
Organism: Phoxinus phoxinus; assembly: GCF_949152265.1. Classification (NCBI taxonomy): domain Eukaryota; kingdom Metazoa; phylum Chordata; class Actinopteri; order Cypriniformes; family Leuciscidae; genus Phoxinus; species Phoxinus phoxinus. The sequence goes on from NC_136893.1 coordinate 14,958,812, forward strand.
TATGATGCAAAACACCTACTCATCATAGTTTCATAAAGGCCAACAATACTACAGTTAAAAAGTAATATTGTGAAATATTACGACATTATTACATTTTAAAATAGCCGTTTTCTATTTGAATGTATTTTAAAATGTTATTTATTCATGTGATTTTTCAGCTGTCCAATCTTCAGTGTCACATGATACTTCAGAAATCAATATGCTAAGTTTTGTTAAGGAAACATATTATAATCAATGTTGAAAACAGTTGTGCTGCTTAAGACAACTGTGATACATTTGTTCAAGGATTCTTTGGTCAATAGAAAGTTCAAAAGAACATAATTTATTTGAAATAGAATATAAATGTCTTCAACTTTTGACCAATTTAATGTGTATTTATTTGCTGAAAAAAGTATTAATATATTAAAAAAAAAAAAAGTCACGCTGAGCCCAAACTTTTGAACAGTATTGTATACTTTTAATAAATAGTAGAACATAATAAATGAGCTTAAATACAGTTTTAATTAAAAAAATAGTTTTTAATACTTTTATTATGCAATATCTATTATATAAAATCAATAAGGCACTCAAATATGTGCTACATTGTGCAAAGCCTCTACATATTTTATACATGAATATATTGACAATGTAGCTCAACATTTCATACTTTAATGCGTAGGAATGAAATAAGCCAGTCCAAAAATATCTGATGAGGTAAACAAAACCACAGTTGCGATGAGTGCCGTTAAATGCTCTTCGTGCTGACATCTCATGATAAATTCAATTCATTTTGAAGGTTGAATTTATGTGTCAATGATGCCATGTGCTGAAGTTGTTTTTCACAACATGTCACAACAGATGGCTGGCAAGGACAAACACAGAGGTTGTTGCCGCTCATTTAAACATGGACATCAGTTCACCAACTTGATCTGCTGTCAACCTCCAATCACTGCAGAGTGTGTGCGCACATGACAGCAAGAGAGAGTGAGAGAGAGAGGAGCTCGGTTCATGTGTTCTAAATGCAGAAGATTCCCTGAGGAGTAAGCTCTAAAAACACTCTTCCTCTGAGGGCGCAGCACTGCCAGTGAAGGTGCAGAATAAAGGTCACTTTGTGAGTCAACAATCATCTGCCAGTACATCAGCAGTGTGTGGCTGCAGGAAACAGCATCTGCCCCAGTGCTAAGGAATGGATTTCACCCCTCCTGTCCGTCCAGATGGCTTACACCTATGTGGCTTTGTCTTTTTATTTCTTTTATTTTACACCAGAATAGTATCTACAGAGATGGATCATTAGGGACAACTGATTATATTTAGTCATACTAACGCTTACAACATTTGTACTGATTGAAGGTTCTAAGAAAGGGATAATGTACATCCAGCTGGTTGTTAACTCAGAATAAACATAGACAGGGTGATCAGGTCTTGAGATATTCTGAGATAACAACCGGCTGGATGTACATTATCCCGCTTATTACACGGCTACTTGCCACATAAGTAAATAATTAGACACGGAATATTGATCTGAGTCTAAATATTTTATTAGGTCTTCCGCGGAGAGAGCAGTTGCTAGCACGGCAAGTTCAAACTAGAAAGACATTTAACGGATGCGGTACTGTCTTGACATACCACTTATTACACTACATTTTGCCACATAATAGTTATGGGGATAAGAGATATTGATTTGAGATTAAACTGTTTTAAAATCGTACCTGGTTGTATCTTATAATTCAACATTGTACAAAACAATGTGCGATGACAATCCACAATACTGGATGACAATTAAATAACTGTACAAAAAATATTGATTTGACTGAGTTTTAATAGTTTATTAGCTCACGAAACGCAAAACTTCCATGAAAAAAAAAAACCAGTTCCTAGCAAGCGTATAGCGCCGCTGACTTCAGTAACCCGGATGAGCCTGTGTTATCTGTTTTCAGCAGTTGTTATCGAGAAATAACATACCGCTGGATGGCACGATTGACCAATCAGAATCAAGTATTCCACAGAGCCGTGTAATAATAACAAGGAAAGCACGTGTGATATGAGTGAACCCACAGCGTGGTGCGATGGTGAGTACCTGCTGTGTATCGCCCTCTGTGTAAGGCAGCTTAGTTGACACATGGAACATGATCTCCTTGTTGTGGAAATTGTGGTACACAGACTCAGAGCCTGTCTGTCCATGTGTCACGTCCAAACCGCCACGAAACCTAGAAGGAAACATATACAGAGGATTTGCAGACAAGACATGAATTTTAGCATTAGCATTAAACATCACATCCAAGATTTAGTATCCTTTATAATAGGGATATACTGTAAGCATAAAGGTTACAAAAAGAACACTCATGGACAAACTGATTAAATGGTATTTTATGGCAATATATGGAGGAGCCAAATTAAATTAAATTGAGAATTAATGAACAATAGAGAAAAGCATGTCTATTTAATTTAATTAGCATTTTAATTTTAATTGATAAATATGAATTTAATTAAATTAATATTCCTTTATTATTATTATAAAGGAATTATTTTATTTAGTTCTTTACAGTGTTGTTTTAGTATTATTTATATACTATTGTATACTATTATTTAAAAAAAATTTTTTTTTCAGTTTTAATTTTATGTAAAGTTTTAGGAATTGTTATGTGCTTTTGTCATTTTAATTTCTTTTTCTTTTTCTTTAAAGATTTCTATTTAGCTTTAATTTATTATTCGTTTTCAGATCTTAACGTTTTTTAAGTTGAAGTTTTTTATTTATTTAATATTGACACTCCATTTTATTTTAGCTTTATTTCAATTATTTGCAGCAATCCAGGATAATCATGCAGACATAGCACCATAAGAATTTACTTTCGTTTTCAAAGAATAAACACTGCAAATTGTAGGTAGATATTGTAGGTAGATATTTTGTGTGATTTGGGGGTCAAGCAAGTGCAAATCAACAACTCTAAAAGCAAGCGTAATTCATTCTAAGTGAAATCTCTCCTCAGATGTGCACTTTTAACTCCAACATCCAAAGCTTCTATTTTAATTAATGCATACAGTTATTTCATCTAGTGCGTCTACATTTCGCTCATGCCGTACTGAGAGAGAGTAAGAGCGTTCTGTTTATAAGTGTTACCCTTTGAAGTCATGGAGCTCGATTTTCTGTCCCAGAAACTCTAAAAACTCCACCAAAGCAGGACCCTCCTCGTTATTCCCAAACAGCTCCTCCTCTGAGGTCTACACAGATAAAAACACATAAAATGCTGATAAGTTTCAAGCAAACATTTGTACGCAAGTGCCCTTGGCAGTAGACACCCACCAGGCACAATAGATGGTTCTGTTGAGGTCTATGCAACAAAGAAGCTTCATGCATTATCATAACTTATATTACAGAACAAAATAACAAAGTAGTTCAGCCTTTCAGATATCCCAAATCACAATAACAAGACCACATAATGTTACAGCACAAAGCCTGACATTCATCTTGATGAGGACAAAGGCAAACTCTAAAATTAGCAAAGCTAAATGGCTCATCATGGGTCTATTAGCTTGATGCAAATGCTAATTGTTCCTCTGAATAAACATAGTCTCCCATTTAGGGTCAAACAAGGGCAAGCGGAAGATTTGAGGGCTGATCCATAAGGTGCATTTCGAACATGAGCGCGTCCCATCAAAGGCCTTGGTGTTCTTGCTGGACACACTGGAAAGGTTGAGTATGTAAACACATCGATCTGTGAGATGAAGAAGCTGTTCAGGCCTCCGCTCTCGCTCTCATGCTAATACGCTAAGGGTGTTGCCGGCAAGCGTCCTCGAAGAACCTCTTAAGTACCTCTCGCTCTCTCTCGGCGGCCTTAAAGGTCAATGACTGTCCTAATGTAATCAAAGCTCTTCTCTGGGAACAATAGCCTTATGATTTTAATACAAGACAAATGAAGACAATGGTTTGATTGTTGTCTAAGCAGAGGAGCCATTGTGAGGTCGAGAGGAGGAAGGACTACTTTGTTAGATTTGTTAGATTTTCAAAGGTGGTGTTCTAAATAAAGATGAATTATGAAGGTGAGTTACAGCAACAATTCATCTCTGTGCATCTGCTAAATGACAGGAGCAAACAGGGATAAGGCTTCCCATGCGACTCACCTGTCCAAACTTCTGATAAATGACTCCAAACTTGAAGTTGTTGCTTATGACGTGTTCGTCGAATGTGACAACGAGTCTGGAGGCCTGCGGGAGGGGGTAGATGATTTAAATAGCATGATAAGTGTCCTTTAGGTACCGCTCTGTCAACACTGCAAACCCTTGAGAGACGCAGAGCAACACTTCCGCTGAAACTAGCGTATTTCCCAGTGCCACACTTAAATTAACCAGGACAAATGATCCGGGATCATGCATTGGTGTATAAAGCTTATCACTATGGTGCAGATGGGTCATACAAAGATGTAGGGTTGCGTACCTTTGGGTAAAGCACTGGGAAAAAGCGGTCCACGTTCACCTCTTCACAGACCAGCTGATAATAACGAAAAGACAAAGCACATATTGATTCTCCTCATTCTCATTTGATCTTGCAAAAGTGAACACTAGGGTCATCTGTCCAGACAGGACAGAACAGACTCATGGGGGAGTGAGACCATCAGTCATGTCACTCAGAGAGAAGTGTGATGAATTGGAGGGCATGAAAACAATAGTGCTGACCCCTTCACCCCCTCCCCGCATGATTCACTCTCACCTTGGCCATCTGGACAATGTTGGGGAATTCGGTTAGACAAGATATTGGAATCACATCGTGATACGTTTTCATTTTTGTTCTGTAAAAAAACAAAAAAAAAGACAACATGAGGTTAAACAGTTAAACACTGCAATATACACACACATTTGATATCTATACAGTTTTCAATTGTAGTCTTTAAAAAATGCATCTAAAAATAATAAATTAAGTGCAATGTAGTGATTTTTTGATACTGAAATAGCCTATCTGAAACGCTTCCAATACAAATTGTCCACAGAATAGATAACCGATACCAGCTCTGCTTTCTCGCTCTCTCATGAATCTCTCCGACAGCGAGTTGACACACAAACCCGGCTCCCCTCACTCACATTTTTTATTTGCTCCGGATGAATATGAATTGCTGTGTGGTTGCGCGTATTGTACATAATTTTACTCATTACCGCAAATATTGTGCTCACACCCAAAGTGCGCGCACGTAAAGCAGCCTCTCAGTAAATTGAGTTCTTTTTTGCTGCTTATTGCGCTTAAACAGTCAGATACACACAAAATAATGTAAAAATGCAGGTCTTGGCCTACAAGTATTCATGTAAACACAGTAGAGAAAGAATGTAAACAGTTGAGAAAGAAAATGTGTGTGTAACAGTATAATGGATCCCTCCGTCAGGTCTTAAAGTAACAGCAGCCCAATATACTTGCTGGCAAATTATGAGATAATATTAAAAATATCCATATGGCAGTTTTTCACCATGATATTGATGCCAACATTTTGGACTGTAGTAACTTTGGAAAACCACTAGTCACAGTGGCTGGTGAGCAAAAAGCAAAAAAGTTAATGTCAGGCCCTGTATACACATGCAGTCAAACCAAAATGTATTCATACACCTTGCTATCCTAACTTACATAAATGAACTATAGTGTCCTTCACCCACTAGTAAAAAAATTATATATGGTGTCTGAATAATTTTTGGTTTGACTGTGTATATAATATATAAATATAATTTACTTTTCTTACCACACTGACAACAAAGAGTTTTATGCATAAATAGCTAAACTTAAATGTAAAAAGCCAAATTTATTTGAAAATCAAATTTTGCATACTGTAAAATAACACGTTTTCATGTATATATAATTTATAAAAAATGTTTACCCCATTAACAAATAGTTTGTTCTTGTATTAGGCATGAAATAAAGCATAACTTTGTGAGGTTTATAAAGCAAGAAAAAAACTATTTCTTGTTTTCCCTGGCAGTTCAAAAACACAGCTCCTAATGACATTAAAGCACAGACCTACCACAGTAACACTTATTAACCGCTCCAAACTCAGTGTCATTGTGGCATCATTAAACGTGTCACATGGATTTGATAACAAGAACATCCTGCTGCCATCCCTCCACCCACACACATTGGCCTATATTGTCCATCTGGTGCCTAATGCGGAAATGAGGGTGGCGTGTACATTTGGCCTGTTTAATCTGCGAGAAAAGAGGTTTTATTGTGGGTCCCAGGAAACATTCACAGTTGTTGTCAAGGAATAGATATCAGTATGTTCTTTTTAATGTCCACAGCTAAAAGCCAAAGTTCAAAACAAAGTAGTGGAACTGTGCCAGATACTAAGCCCTTCATTAGCCCCCCTCATTCACACGACAAAGACATTTGGCAGGACATGAGGCCAGGAGAAAAGTGAGTGATTTGAGGGACGGGAGAAGCAATCTAGAATGGATGGAGAACAAAGAGGAAAGCAAAAGGTCATACCTGAGCATGAGACGGAGATGCTCTTGGTCCCCGATAACATCATATTTCATGGAGAACACCAGGTGGCCCAGGGCACTGTCCACTGTATAATAATTAAAGTGTTCCTAATGAAGGAGCAGAAGGCGAAGCTGTGAGCGTTCATTCATCTTCACACTTGCAAACTCATCTTAACACTCCCCCACAAACCTAAGGGCTAACCGACCACTTCTTTATGCACATTAGTCTAATTTAGAATGGGTATTAGATGTGAATACATTAAGCCCATTGAAGCTAAACCTAATAAATCTTCATTATGTCTGGCTGCTGCGGTGTCACATTGCTCTATGTAATTAGGTTACATTTGCTAACAATTATATCATTGAAACTTATTCAAATGATAGATGAGAGTGGTTCCATTTTGAATGTTTAGCTTTTTTATGCATTTTCGACACTAATTTGTGAGCTATATTCAAAATCTTCTGAAGTCATACGAGTTGTGTGGTGAAAAAAAAGTTGTTATTCGCTAATAATCTGGACTTCCAGTGGATTGCTGTGGCCAAATTATTGAGTTGAATTTGAATTTGAGAACCTAAACAGTCCGATTTGTGAATGAATCATTCAGATCAGTTTTGTGAACTGGATTAACTCATTCACTAAAGATATAAAGCAGCTTTAATGACGTATATTTTGCAAAGGAACATCCAAATTTATGCTGTTTGCCGGGCTAAATGCAGTCGTTGTATGTGCGATTGTGCGTACATATGATGGTATTTTTACTAGTTGAGAACTCATGAAGAACTTATAAAATGTGTAAATGTCTGAGGTACATTTTGCATTCATATTACAGCCGAACCGCACCAAAGTTGGCTTGGAAGCAGACCAATACCCCCTGAAAAGATGGGTCTCGTTGCGCTCGTTTGGTGCGCACCATGGGTTCGGATGTCAGCGTTCACATTTATTCGAATGAGCCGCACTAACAGAGCAATCACACTAGATTCTTTTACTCAAACCAAAACTATAAAAGTGTAAACACACCCTCAAAAACATGCCGAGTATAGCTAGGGCAGATTTGCAGTTAATAATGACTTGTATTAATAATTACAAATTTTTGGCTGTTCCTCTCACAAAGCAATCAAATGTCTTTAGTGCAAACTTATAGTGCATAAATATACTGCCTGAAACATATATATATATATGCATATGGAAATATAATACATATGGACCATTTTATCACAGTTTTACGGTGATATTATTTTTATTTTTATTAGATAATTCACTTCTTGTGTTCCATGCAAGAAAGAAAGTCATACATTTTTCTAATGACATGAAGGTGAGTAAATGATGACATGAGTAAGCAGTTTTGGCTGAACTATTTTCAGTTAAACTATGTTTAAACAAATCCTTACTTTGCCCAGAAAATGTTTCCTGTAGATCTTAGCTGTGGTGTTGCTCTCCAGTTTGAAACGTGAGGTGGGAGACAGGAGCTGCTCGGGGTCAATCCCATTGCTTAGGTCGTGATTGGTCCCTTCAATCCAATAACCCCCAAACTGGGGCAGCAGAATCAAGGGAAATGGACTCTGTCTGCCGAGAACCTGACAGAGACAGCAAAGAAAAAACAATTACGTCGCTGACAGTCCGTCGTGCAAGCCCACAATAAATTCCACTGAGATATCGACTGCAATAACAATTTCTGTCAGCTCTTTATTTTGAACTGGTTTACCTCATGGACGCTGGGGTAAGGAATGTAGTCTTCCTCAGTCTGTAACAAAATGATGTTCAAAACATTAATTATGCAGTGGATTCATTTGGTTGCAACAGACCGTTTTTAAACTCCAATGACACAAGGAGCAAAAAAACACACTGCTTGCTCATCTGCTGGTTTATTTAAGAGAACTAACTCACTAACTGTACGTGGAATAATCGGTTTGATTCTTTACAGGCACCGAGGCCTCAGGCCAGAGAATATTGCTCAGCACCAGCGAATCTTATTTGATTGCAGTTCCATTAGTGCAAGGGAAAGTGGGCTACGAATGTCTTTGAAAACTAGATGCACCAGCTTGACTGATAACCAGCTCTTCCATTTGAAGCCGTCTGCCCGCAGATAAAACAGCAGCCCGTGGCCCTCAGACAATACGTGTTTTGTATTATTGTGAGTGTGTGTGTGTAGAGGGACAAAAGGGAGCCAGTGAGGTGAACGTACTTTGAGAGGAGGAGGAGGAAGAGTGCTTCGTTGCTCGTCCATTCTGTTGCTCTGAAAGATAAAAAAGAGAGAATCTGTCAGCCCTATAGCAGCACACGTGTGGAAGCAAAAATAACACTTTGGTTAGATCTACTCAGGAAGAGGAATCTGATTATACTTTTATGCCTTTTAAAAAAGAAAAGGAAATATCAGTTTGTAAATTACAAGAATATACGTTTTAAGAAAGACACAATGGGAATATCATTCCTAGGAACAATTCACTTTTATGCATGGTATTTTGGCACGAAATATAGAGTATTTCAATTAATATAATGGTTGCACTATTTTACAGTACATGTACCAACGTGTATACAGGATATTCACCTTAAACAGTACTTGGTAATAGAAGGTAAGTGCCTAGTTATTACAATTACTATAATAAATACATAGTATGTGCATGGGGAACAGGACTGTAAAATAAAGTGCTTCCAATATAATAATGAATTGTCATTATTTGTCAATGTAAACAAACATTATTTTTATGCAAATGGGGCTTATATTAGCTGCAATTAGCGGAAACAATATAATCTTAGCAAATTCCCTTTTAGCAAAAATAAAAATATATTATATTTATAGGATAATAAGAAATTATTTCACATTAAAAGTATGATTTACAAGAAAATATTATGTAATTAATAAAAAAAGAGACTAAAATTATCCACACAAGATTAAACATCAGTGGAAGGATAAAACAGGCAATCGCCAGGGGAAAGAATGCATGAAAAAAGTTAAACGGCATAATGGGACATTCATAAAAAAAGATTATGAAAGACCATAAATCTTTTTAAAAGAAAGTTCACATGCAATTAAACTATATTTTAAAAGAGCATATTACTTTGGATAGACAAACTGAAAGACAGAAAAAAAAGATCAGCCTTTAGATCAGTCTTAGACAACGAACTGTTTTTTATTCTCTTTAATCAGGTTTTATGAATATGGCAGACAGTGGAACACAAGATCAAAGCATGATTGTGAGCGTGCAGGGAGAAGACGTTCAAATATTTACAAGGCTATTTACAGCCATTATACAAAATATAACATCCTGAAGTTGCAAATATCAAATCATTTGTCCACTTCTTTAACTAAAATGCTGAAGATAAAAAAAAGACACCCTCTCAGGGCTGAATATGATTCCACTGATAACTGCTGTAGGTTTGAAATGCTGCACTGAGATGCAACAGAGATCGAATGTCTGATCTATTCGATGATGAATTCCAACAGACCAACTGTGATATACATACCAACACATTTGTCGTTTAAAACATCCTGTACATCTAGCTGAGCTTCTCTTTTACTGTATAATGTCATCCAGAAGCAACCCAACAGTAAATCAGATCCATTTTCAATATCATGTTGTTCTCTGAAACATTAAGGTGCATATAGTGCACTTGTTATCGTTAGACATCTGTTTGTTAGAGATAGTTAGTGATATTACAACAGTAATATCAAATGACTAAGATCAATATGTCTCTGTGTACTCAGCTGCAGGATCTTATTTAAGCACCTTAGATAGGAATTGCTTTGTTCTCCACAAATTCAAATCATGTTCTCATTGTAGATTTGGCAACTGCAAGACTGTCAAGGCCCAACAATAAATGTATTTTTTTGTAATATGTATTTATAATAAATCCATAAATAAATATAACTTTAACTTGCCCCATAAAAGAATAAAAAATTACTTGTTTCAAAAAAGGGTTATATTTTTCAGTTAAAAACGACATAAATTAGGTTTAGTTTGCAATAATTGCAATGTAATTAGATTTATAATTAAACAATCATATATTTTTCATATTTATATGAGCAATGTTGTTTGCAACAACAAACCTTTTCACATGTACATGAAAAAACTAGCAAAAGATACAGTATAGTGTCAGTGCGGCGCTGGTTGGGTAAATGACTGGCCCCGGGGTCATCCTTATGGTTTTTAATGAATAAATGTCCTCATTATTTACTGGGATGACCTTCAACTATAGCAAAAGACATGCAAGTGCAACTATGTAGCCAGTGAAGACAGCTGATTCATGGAAAGTATCTACATTAAAGATGAAAGGCAGAGGGGAGTAAAAAAACGAGAAAAGTAAAAGAAACACATTACCTGCATTTTCTCAATCATTTCAAATAAATCAGTAGTCTGGAAGAAAGGAGAGGAGATGAGATGAAATGAGATGAGATGAGTTCAGAGTTGACCCCTAGATTACATTCTCATGATGTGAGAGGGGTATGGCTGACAACACACACGACACACAGCAGTGCCGGATACACACCTAATGAAAAAAGCTCATATATCTCTCATCATTTAAAGTAGACTGCAGCTATACTCCTACTTACAACAAACTGCTTTTTATTAGCCAGTTAACTTAATCAACTAACTTATATAAGTAAACTCATAGAAACGTTTTTTTTTTTTTTTTTAATGGGATGGAAAGTTTTTTCCCACATAAAACAGATTTTAAAGTGCCCCTATTATGCTTTTTCAGATATTACATTTCATGTGCTGTGTAATGTACAGTAGCTGTTTGTGAATGTAAAAGGGCTGCAAACTTTCAAAGATCAAAGTGAACGATAAATGGAGTTATTGTCTCCCAAAGGAAAGAACCGATTCTGAACTGCCTGAAATGAGTCATCAGTAATTCCTACATCATTTTCTAACAATTTGCATAATGCTAGCCTATGGTCTTTATTGGCTGCCCACAAACTATGTGTAGTTTGACCCAATCTCAACTGTAGCCTAGTTGTAGCTGAGGCCTGAACATATTGGTTTGTGTTGTTTACATGTTGAGAAGAGCAAATCCACTTTGCACTTATAAAGGATGAGGATTCGGGCTCGAATTGATATGATCAAACTGACAACATTGTTACTGTTCGTATCTCTGTGCATACAAGAGCTGAGGAAGCTCCAGAGCTTAAATCCAGATATGGTAATGGTCGTTTAGTTTCCGAAATACGCTGCAAGCTGTAGACCAATCACAACAGACTGGTCCATCTGACCAATCAGAGCAGAGTCTCAAAAAAGACGGGTTTAGAGAGACCGAATCCTTGTTTGAACCATTACACCGCAAGAAAAGAGGTGATAATGCAATGTATAGTATGATCAATTAAAGTGTTTTTTGATCTTGGATGCCTGGAAACATAGTGTAGGAGACCTCCAAAACTATAGGAACCTTTAAAATAGGGGCACTTTAACACTAACACAACCTTCTTTAGGAGTGTGATAGATAGATAGATAGATAGATAGAAAAACTTTATTGTCTGTCACAAGTGACAGAAATTTGTCTTTGACAAAACAGGCTCATTACATTAAAACATTTAAGACATATACAAAAACAATTAAACAATACTCAGATTTGCTCTAAAAACATAAATGTGCAAATTGCAAAAACATGATTTGTTCTATAGATGGCTGTTCAGTGTAGCAATGGCCGTGGGGACAAATGATTTTTTGTAAACGTTTTTCCTTGCAAGAGGGACTCTATAGCGTCGACCTGATGGCAATGTAGAAGAAAGTGTTTTTGGATCCTTTCATGATTTATTACGGCCAAGTACATTCAATATTGGCTGGCGGCAACGTTAGTTTTGGCCTAACTCATGCAGAATACAGTGGAACTGGCATTTCCTCTTTAGCCCGATGGCAGCATGATTTTTAGATGGAGAAAATGTATAGAGATATACAACTCATTCAACAGCTCTCATATTTGAAAAAAAAAAAAATGCTTACAGATGATTTTCTTTGTAGCTATGCAGTTTGTTATAATTGCATTAAATTATAATTGGCTGCTGAAGTAGTTTGTAATAATTCCCATGTATCCATATGCCAATTAGCAATATGACACAGAAGCATTCACAGTTTGAGGCAAATTCGAAAAAAAAAAAATCATGGCATAGGCCTACGTGTAATATTTAACTTCTACATCTCAAATGCACTTGTTTTGTGTCCTAAAACTTCTCATTATTCATTTTGACTGATTCCCACACGCATTAGCATGTTCTTATCTACTGACAGCTGATGTGACTCTAGTGAGCTTATTCTAGCCTGGAGAACTTCCAAGACAGACAGTAGAGTTCTGTCCAGCCTTTGGGACGGACCCAAAGACAACGTGAACGTGAGTGGAAACAATTATCTTCGATCTGTGGAGATTGTAGACTGGATGAATTTCTCGCAGTCTTGAACAAATACTTTGTGTCCTGTAGCACATTGTTGGGTACATTTTGTGAGTCCTCCACCATCGGCAAACAAACCCTACCGCTGTCTTGAAAACAAACTTCAGGAAACTGAACCACGTCAGCTGAAATACAGTACCACTGACACAAGGTCAGAAGAAGAGTCCTGCACCACAAACACATTACCAAAAGGCCTCTTTAGCCAAATGACTAAACAAACACCAGACAGTAAAGTAATTTAATAATACTACTAAACTCTGAATCATGTGCACTTTAAGGTTCACAGTAATCAGTATCCTCCCTAAACAAACATACACAGATGAACAAACACCTATTGGATTACAGAAATATTGTAAATATAATGAAATTAATATTACATATATTAACCTGCACAGCGACATAGGGGGAAAAACATTTAATCTTTTGAATCATATAGCAGATGTATGGACGTGAGGACCATTTTAAAGACAAAATCCATTTGATCTTGATATAAAACTAAAGGTAACTGAATATGACGGACAGTGATTAGTCTTGAAAAGATGAATCTGCAGCAAAATTATAGTGCATGTCAGTTTACACTGATAGCAGCTCTGTCAGTGATGGGAGAAAATCCATTTTATCTTTTCTTGCTTGCATTAAAAAATTGCTGCACCAGAAAAAGGAAAAGCTTTGATATTTTTCTGTAAGAACATGCAAATGTGTCAGGTAAGCATGAAATATATCCTGAGATGCCAGAACTCGCACAAATCAAATATATCCTGCTCTCTTCACACTCATAATCAGTTATTATAAGTACAATTATTTATTTTGCAGTTTACTTGCTGTTGGTTTTAGCAATATTTTGCTGCACAGAATTAAATATTAAGAATAATTTTGTTCAAATTCAACTTTTTCCCCCAAGTGTGTACTCAAACAATGTTGCAAAAACAGATCTTTACCTCCCAGCATATATCCAATGTAATATTTTTGTTTAGACTGCAGATTCCACATACTTACTCCATCAGGTCTTTTCCAATGAGTAACTGTCACTTGCAGTGGGTTGAGCTGTGCATTCTGACTTTTAGCCATTTTTCCAAAAGTAAAATCCAAAACCTCTATTTGAAATTTTCTACGTCAAAAAGCAAAATATGGTGTGGAGGCTGCAAAGCTACAAAGTCCTCTTTCCTCAGAAGTGACATGAAACATTCAGCCCAGAGAGCTCCAGCAGGTTCCATGTCAATAAAGTGAGAAAACTCCTGGAGGGCAGCACAAGACTGCAGTGTGTACTCTGGGAGGTGCGTGCATGTCTGTAACCTGAAGTCTAATTGTGTGTTTAAGCATTAAGATCCTTTAACTCCAGGTGCTCTGGAGTCTTTCCTCTCTCAGGGAACACTGAGTTGTGGAAGAGACGTTGCATACCTACAGAATTAGCTTTCTCTCCGTCTTGTACTTTTTCTTTCTCTCACTGGGAGGGGTTCAGGATAAAACTGAGCTGAGCTTGGATCTGTCCTCTTTCAGTCAGACAAGCCTGAGCAGAGTCGCACTGACTCGTCAACTCAGTTCCAAAGCCTAAGTAAAGTAAATTATGTAAATTATGTCCTCCAACCAGGAGCATCTTACATTAGCAAAATAAAGTGTAAAGGGTGCACACTGGATTAGAAGCATCATGTCTTTAAAAGGCACCTATTATGCCCCTTTTTACATGATCAAAAATAAGTATCTGATGTCCCCGAGTGTGTATGCTATGTGAAGTTTTAGCACAACATTTTTATAGCATGTTTAAATTGCCACTTTTTGGGTGTGTGCAAAAACGTGTCGTTTTTTGTGTGTGTATCCCTTTAAATGCAAATGAGCTGCTGCTCCCGGCACAGAGGGCTGAGCTTCAAGAGCTCGTGCTGCGGTGGCAGACAATCTCATCTCACGGAATGAAAATATTAGAACAGAAACTCTCAGTAGCGGTGTTCAATTCGACCTGGACAATTCGGACATTAATGCCCACAGAGCAAGAGAATATATATGCTGTATGGAGATAGTAGTTTTGTTTAATTACGGTTAAAACTTATTTGTCATCTTTCTTTTATCCACTATTAATACAAGCATGCTGTAGCAGAGTAACTTAGACCCCGTCCGAATGATGGCCAAAAATATACTGATGAGTTTTATGAAGTTTATTGTACTTAGTTTACACAAAAGATGAAGCAATTTACTCAAAAGCTCACTCAGGTCGGGTCTATGCTAAAACTGCAGTGTCCGTCAACAGTTGTGGGAGGGGCTTGAGCAAATTTACATCACTTTGCCCATAATCTGTGAACAGCTTGTTCTGAGACAGTGCTTATGATTTATGGGGATTAAAAAAAAAGCACTGGGTGAATTTTTATCATTATAGGGTGGTTGTGTACACACACTGGCCACACATTTATGTTCAGTGAATTTTGCATACCAAGTCCATGTTTCATATGAAATATAATAATATAGGTCACACTTTCTCTTTCCGTTTGCACAGTTTTTTCAAACACCTAAATTCAAACTCACTGATGCCCCCTTTGTTAATTCTTGAAGTGAAATTTGCCCGTATTCTTGTGATGGATCTACTGTTTTAGCCTGACATCTTGAATTTGAGATCACGAGTACAGAATGACGTGTCTGGTGTGCGCTACCTGTGAGATGTCTGAGGTACGGCGGTACGGCGCAGCACTTCTTGTCCAATGTGTGACTGGAGACCAGAAGACAAGGCCACTTTTTCAACCAGGGTTGTTTTCTTTTATCCATGTCATTCACTGTGATTTTGCCAAGTAAGACATGTTCCTGGATCAACATATTTTGTTGATCCAGGAACAACATCTCTGTCCAAATGTTTTGTCCTAACCCTATCCATACCCCTACACCCCTACCCATTACGTATCCCTAAAATCAGGGGGAAATTATGAATTGGTGAATAATACTTATGTAGGAGCACCTAATCCTGATTGTAAGCCTAATTTTCACATAAACTGTAAACGTATCCCTCAAATCTGATTGGTTGATTAGAATGTTGTTCCAGGATCAACAAAGATGTTGATCCTGGAACACGTTGCACTCGGTGAAATCACGTTCACCAAATACAATGAATTCAGTACACATACTTTTGTAAGGAAACAGTTGATCAATGTTTCTCTTTGTGCACAGGTTTATGCAACATCAATTAAACTAAAAATGGTTCTTCTGATCTCAGAATAGTTTATAAAGGTAAAGACATGAGTTTGGCTAAAATGAAGTAATGCCTAGGTGATCAACATGCAGAGGCCATCCTATGGCTAATTTGACCGCTGAGTCTTGGGACAAAATCTCAATTAAAGCACGCCGTCATAAGTGTACAATCAGTATAGGCTTTCCGGAAGAGTATGATGAACGGTATCTCAGAGGGTGTAAAGGAGAGATGCAAGACTGACGACTTATTACGTCAGCGACTGTTGTTAATTTGACTGGCATCATTATTTGAGTGAATTGTCCCGTTTTAAACTCTGATCGGCCTTTAACACTTCAACTCTGTTTGGAGATTTCAGCAGAGCCTGCCCTGATCTTTAATGACTTTCGCCTGAAAAGCAATTCACAACATTTCCACTGATACACTAAAATATTTGATCTATTTAAAATGTAACAACCTTGTTTGATCAGTAATTGCCTTTTTATAATCAAAAGTAATAATGACTTAGCATTGGAACAACATGTTCTAAAAAGACTAAGATCTTGAATATGAATTAGTTCACATTGTAAACTAATCTTCTCGCCTAGCTTGGACTCATTGAAGATGCTGAATAATCATATATTTTACAAGAGGTGGACAATGAATTGTCCAATCCTTAATTAATCGTACAAAACACTGACTGTTATAAATAGCTCAAATATACCCAGAAATAAATCTTTGTTATTGTATGGCTATGCAAACAGATGAATCAGCACATTTGGGTTGAACTATAGTGACTTACTGTAGAGATTAAAGTGAGTAGAAGATTTTTCCAAAATGTTCTGAGGAATTTTTTTTCTTCATAGTTATTTATGATTCATGCCAACCTGCCAGACAGACCTGGCAGTCTATTCTAATAAAGCTTAAAGTCAGCGAGTGGATTTGGAAATGGAAATGCCTCCAGGGATCAGCAGAAATGAGCAAATCTATTTAACAAGTCTTAAAGAGACATTGTGACTACATTTTAAAAGAAATGATAAAGAGCTGGTGTGGTTATCTCTGTTTTAGCCTCAGCCGAATAACAACAAAAATATACCAATGGATTTTTTTTTTTTATTAAAAGAAAGACAAATAATCAGACCAAAAATTTTCTTGCACAACAAATTTAGCATATTATAATGATTTCTGAAGGATAATGCATCACTTTAGATTAGGGTCCAATTCTCACTATTAACAAACTACAATTTTTGCCTCAATAAACTCTATAAACTGTTTATTAATAGTTAGAAAGACAGCTGTTAAGTTTAGTTATTAGGTAGGATTAAGGGATGTAGAATAGGTCATGCAGAATAAGGCATTAATATGTGCTTTATAAGTACTAATAAACAGCCAATATCCTAGTAATGAGCATGTTAATAAGCAACTAGTTAATAGTGAGAATTGGATCCTAAACTAAAGTGTTACCGAACCATGTGACACAGAAGACCGGAGTAATGATGCAGAAAATTCAGCTTTGTCATCACAAATTACATTTTAAAATGTATTAAAATAGAAAACAATTACTTTGATATGTAATAATATTTTGCTATTACTGTTTTTTTCTATATTTTTCACTAAATAAATAAAACCTTGGTGAGCTCTAAAGTTATTTCCAAACTTTCAACATTGCATACACAGTAAGTGAGTAAGTGTCATTGCATTATATAACAAAATATCAAAGCAATAGCATTTCTTTTTTGAAAATGATAATGCACTTCAATCAAAATAAACTTTAGGTTACATTCCAAAAGATAAAACAATTGATAAATTAATGTTCAAAATGAAGATAAAAATTGATCGGAAACTTTCTGGTTATCAACCATTGATCACGCGAGGAGAACTTCATACATCCACTAAAAATCAGTTAGTCTGAATGTAATGACATTCAGACATTTTTGAATGTAGCTGAAGTGTCCAAAAACATTTTGTGGCCACTGTTTCTTGAGGAGAAAGTTCTTTTTCTTTTTTTAAACGTCATATCAAAGTGGACTTTACTGAAACTTTGTTAGACAAACATGTGGAGAAAAATCTCCTGTCTTTCAACAGAGCTCAGAGAGAGAAAGGGATACTGATGGGCTTACTGGACTGATGTCAGAGGCATTATCTCCACTGTGAAATCAGGCCAATCCTTAATTAATAATCCCCTTCATGTGATTCTCTAGTCAGTCTCTCTCTCTCTGTCCTGTCCATGACCATCCTCAGCTCAGCACAAATTAAACTAAATTAATCTAACTTTAGAAGATGCTGCTATTAGACTAGCAGAAAAGCAGTGCTCTTTTTGGAGAGCAGCTCACTATCCTCTAAAACAGTGTTTCTCAAGCGGGGTTGCAGGCCTGTATGGATACATAGGATCTTGTTTTTTTAATATATATATATATAATATATATTGCGGCTTTTCAACATTTTTAGGAGATTAAATAGAGGACAGCAAAAGGAAATTATTGGGGAAAGAAAGAGGAAATGTGAGACAGGCCCCGTGAGCACGGTAGCTCTTCCACATCATGAGTTTGTGACATTTATTTATTTTATTTAGATCTCAGTTATAAGTTGCTAGTGTCCATTGTCTTTACAGCAGAGGGGTGTTATATGGAAGCAGGCAGCCCCATATGCTCCTTGTTTTACAGCTGATCTAACACACGCTAACACTGCAGGCCTTTGTTGCTACTGTGCGTTATCATTTTTAGTGCTTTCGAAACAATTAAAAAAGAATGGTGAGACATTCCCATTAGCGTTCAAACAGCAGCGCCTCACAGAAGGGCGTCTCAGGCCTGCAGCATGTACGTCAGAGGTGAAAAAAGGACTTGCATCTCACACTGGGTCAGAATTAGATGGACCGTAAAACTAAAATCCTCTGACTTGGCAGTCTCTTATGTA
Source organism: Phoxinus phoxinus (assembly GCF_949152265.1). Lineage (NCBI taxonomy): Eukaryota > Metazoa > Chordata > Actinopteri > Cypriniformes > Leuciscidae > Phoxinus > Phoxinus phoxinus. The sequence continues at coordinate 14,977,679 of NC_136893.1, forward strand.
AATGACATCAAACTGCTCAAAGCACAATCCAGTGGAGAACTGCTCTGGCAGTGCAACTATAAAGTTGCACAAACACGTCTCTTGGTGGATATTTGTAAAATTATTAAAGTCCAATATGTGCAGGGTCCAATTTTTACTTTTTGATAAACCTGCCAAATGCAGATGAATTGGGAAAAATTAACCAACAGAATAAGTACAAATGAGATCTATTTATAATCTTGAATGTTCTCCTAGACAACGAGATGAAATGGAGAGCAAATTGAGACTTTTGTCTACTGAGAAAAATATCCCATAATTTTAGGTCAGGTGTGCCCTAATCAGAGCTTCAGAAGAGATGTCAACAATGCTGGATTTCCTGAAGATACAGTACACACGTCTGCAATCAAATGTCAGAGATTTAAATGTATTGGGGGTGAAATCATTTACTCTTATGTCATTCCAAACCTGAAACTCAAAATTGCCCATTGTGCCCCTATTATGGATTTTTGAAAAAGATCTTTCATGTAGTGTGTAACATAGCTCTAAGTGAATGAAAACATCCTGCAAAGTTTTAAATCTGGCAGTGCACCGTATATAAAGTTATTGTCTCTCAAAAGAAGAGTCAACTCTGAGTCAATTAAATGAATCGGTTTTCAAACGAATCCTAAGCCGTTTTGTTGTGACGTCAAGATGAAACATTAGCATATTGCCCGCCCACTTGTTGTGCGCGCAGACACCAGGGAAAACTTGAACCTCAAACACTGCAGCTGATTCCTGTGGATACTGGACAGCATCATGTCGAGAAGACGCTGTGCTCTGCAATGTGAAGATAAAGGCCGTTTTTTTTCCACTGCCCAAGGACGAGCAAGTGAAGAATCAGTGGTTAAAATTCATCTTTACCACGTTACCACAGCAGTATAATCCTAAACTTTTGCTGTGTTCCCTTTATTTTACTTACTGCTTTTCAAATCTCGGAGTTCAATGCAGGATACGCAAAACACTTGCTCTTGAAAGATGGTGTTCAAAATAGTTAGTTTTGAGTTTTATATTGTGTAAATCGAACCTAGGTTCTTTTTGTTAATCTACCCGAGTCAAACATTCATGTAAAAGCATAATTAGAATGGAAACTCCACTTTTAAGTTTGACCGTATTTTCGTTTTCGGTCAAAATGACTTTTGAATGGGAGTGAATACAATGATACAATGAATGGGAGAACACTACAATGATAGCATCAAAATCATCGCTATTTTTAAAACACTAAGGAGGCTCCTTTACCCTCCTCCATCCCCAGCTCCTCCTCTCGCCCAGTCAGGATTTGGCATTCTGATTCCCCTTGAATCAGAATAAATTCTCAAATTATGTTGTACTTTAAAATCTTGAATTAAATATATTTGCATAAATTCATATTGGTTCTGTTCTGTTTACCCCAAGGGGGTTATTGCTGCTCTCCCTGCTCTTATCCATGCTAGGCGCCATCCACCTCGTCGGGAGCAGCTGGGGTTAGGTGTCTTGCTCATGGACACCTCAACACTTGGTCAGGTGGAACCGGGGATTGAACCACCAATCTTCCGGTTTGTGGACAACCTACATGAACCACTAAGCCAAAAGCCAAAAGCCAAAAGCATACTACTGCCAAAAGTAGTCAATCTCCGAATTCAACGTAATGAACTGACTCCATATGAGAAAATGTCATGAACCCGTAATTCCAATGAAAAGCATGATAACTTAGACATTTAGCTCATGGCAATATGTCATGGAAACAAGCTTTAGGCACTTTCTATCTTTACTTTTCTCATGTTACGTTGCATTCGGAGATCGACTACTTTTGACTGACAAAATTCCAGCCACCCGGAAACACTAACTGATAAAGTGAGTTGTACAAAACCTTTCTTTTTAGCAAACTTTGTGTACACAAACAATGCTCAAGTTCATGTGTAGAGCCCATGGTGATACTTCAAGCACAGTTTCATGTTGTGTCGAGCCGCCTTAGTGTTTTAAAAATAGCGTCCATTCACTCCCATTCAAAAGGCATTTTGACAGAAAACGAAAAAACGGTCAAACTTAAAAGTGGAGTATCTATTCTAATTATGCTTTTACACGAACGTTTGACTCGGGTAGATTAACAAAAATAGCCTATGTGTCATAAATTGAATTAAAAAACCACACTCTTTTATTTTTACAGAAAAAAGAAAGTCATACAGGTTTGGAATGATGGGGATGAGACAGAATGTTACTATAAACACAACCAAGAAAATATAAACGTATAAAGAGCAATAAAATTGTCTCGAAAATATGGAATGATGCTTCTTTTCCACATTATTTTCCATTTAAAATAATGGACTCAAAAATTCAAATGATTTTTGTTTTAATTTAATTGACTAACAAAAAAATTTACTAGACATGATCTCCAAAGACTCTTTTCTTTTTCCATGAATTTCTTTCTCCCATTTCATTCACGTGAGATTACCCTCTGTGTTATAAGCTATGCTGCAGAATTGTGGATGCAGTTATAGCACTCTGACATCACCCAAACTTTATCCTCTTAATCACAAGCTGAGCTCACCGAGTTTAAAAGCCCTAAAATCTCCTACACACACACCGAGATCACTCAAACTACTTACCCACACTACACACAATACACAAAGGATCTTATTCTTTAACCCTGCGCTTTGACAAGCTGACCCTCATATCTAACTTTGTCGGACACAATCGCCAACATCGACAAACAATTCCAAACTATACATGGCTCAACAATGAAACTAATAACATTTGACTTAAAGAAGGGTTTAAAGGACCCTTGTATTATTTCTCTCAGGACCCTGTTTCGAGTGAAAGGCGATTTGTGGATCAGCAGATATAAAAAAGCAATACATTTGATTTGTGCAGTAGCTCAGTATGAAAATAAAAAAAACTCTTTTCTTATTAAAAAATAGATTTTAGCTTTCCATCAGCTTAAGTTCATCCATGCAGTTGAAATTCATGCATGAGTCACAAGTTTGGCTGCGTAAGTCATTAGCACAAGCACTGAAGCTTCAACACTTGAAGGTGTATTTTAGAAGCTGATTACATGCTCTATCTGTGTATGAAAAAACATTTGATGAACTGATTGTAGTGATGCACCTCAGAAAAGGCATTTGGATATAAAAAGTGAAATGGTTAGTTCACTCAAAACTAAAAATTACATCATCTTTTACTCGCCCTCATGACATCCAATCCTGAATGAATTTGTTTCTTTCATAGAACAAAGGTGATTTTTTTTTTTTTACAAATATCCAGCCCATTTTCAGTATGATTAGAAAGTGAATGAGAACTGTGGCTATCAACCTCCAAGATGGCAGAAAAAGCATAATTAAAGCATCACAAATTCATATGATTCTTGCATCCATGTGTTCTGGAGTAATAAGAAAGCATTGAGAGAGAAACAAAACCGAAGTCATTTTTCATTGGAAACATAGGTCTCTTTGCTTCATGAAAGTTAATGAGAGAAGTAATTTAAGGAATCAATCTTTTGAGTCAGATCTTTGCAATGAATCAATTGATCTTGTTCACAAAACCAGCCAGAATGATTCACAGATTTCACACTCACTTATTCGATCCGGTCACTTCGACTTCAATCAGTCAGTTTCGCACACAAAGCTATTGGATGGGTTCAAAATACTTGGAATATTGCCATTTAGACGACTTAATAATAATTTTACAGTGTTTTGTGTGTGTGTGTGTGTGTGTGTGTGTGTGTGTGTGTGTGTGTGTGTGTGTGTGTGTGTGTGTGTTTGTGTGAAAGTTTTGAAGCTGGAAAGCTCCCTGATCATTGTAACCACTTGGAAAAGAGTAAATCTTTTAAAATTTCTCCTTTGATGTTTAATACCATTCAGGTTTGGAACAACATGAGACTGAGTAAATGATGATATATTTTTCATTTTGTTTGAACTGTTACTTAAAGGGTCACGTGAGCAGTTTTAGTTCACAAAGCTGAATCCTTGGAGAAGTCACTGACTAGCTGTCAACGGATAAATTACCTTTCCTAATCAATACTGACAGGCATTAGTTTGTCTCATGAAATAAGGGGTGTGACTGAGAAACTGGCCTGACATTTGTTAATTAATAGCATTTAATTACATCGCTCTCATTTAACTGCATGGCATGTCAATCATGTGTATTAATAACAAACAGAAAAGTCCGTAATCATCCCTCTAAACACTGGCCTCATGCAAATCAGTATTAGTTGTACACAGGCTCACAGTAATGGAGCAGATGGGTCAGAGGAGGTGAGACAGACTCAGCAAGCAGAAGTCAAGCATTGGCAGGACGGAAGGACTCTCAGCATGCAGGCAGGCAGGAGCTTTGTGATACCTTGAGGAACGCAGGGCCGGTGTGGGGCAGTGATGGCTGGAACAGTGAAGGATCTAGTGTGTTAGAGATGCAAGGCTCTCCTCCATCCTGTTTCCTGTAATGAGAGAGACAGTTCAATTCAGTTCTGTTTAGCAGTACACATGTGCACATACACAAATTACACCACAAAATAACACTACACCAGTGGTTCTCAGCCTTCTGAAAGGGTCACAGCAGGGAAAACAATGTGAAATGCAAATAGTTTAGGCCTGTCAGTCGATGATTAATTGCCTTAATTTTCACCTTGTTTTTTTTATAACTAAAACACATTAAATTAATAAAAAAAGCTTATTGCCTAATTGCCTAGGTTTTTTTAAAGCCTAAAAAAGCTTAATGACTTTATAAAGGGAAGAAAATGGTCCCATATACCCAAATGCACCTGTCACTAGATAATATAATATAATATAATATAATATAATATAATATAATATAATATAATATAATATAATATAATATAATATAATATAATATAATATAATATATTGTGGCTGAAATGAAAGGCTGTGTTGTCCAATCAATTATTATAGTTATTTAGCACAAATTAATCTGTCAGTAGCAAATCTAGCCAACACAATTTAATAATATAATCGTGACATGAGAATATTGTTACACCCCTATATAATATAATATGTTTGTACTGTGTTGTTACCACTTGATGTCCAGTGTGGGACCTGAAGCAAAATCACTTGAGAATAACTGCTCTAAATGGCCAAAGGCCATGGGGTCACAGCAGAGGAAGCTTTAGCATTGCAATAGCCTGAATAATGACAGTTGTATTACCCCCCCCCCACTCCCCCACCCCCCCACCCCACATAGCCGTACGGTCAGCACCTCTGTGCAAGCTTCTGCATTTAGATTAGCAGGTTTCGCTGTCAGTGCAAAGCTCCATGGAGTTGTAGAGGTGATGTGCAATATATGCGGGGGTTGGTATAATCAAATTTTTTTCAGACTCCTATTGTTTTGACATGAGGCCATGATTAGATTTCCCATTATACTTTAGTTGAGGAGAAACAGATTGTATTACAATGCAGGCTAAATACGGTTCAGGACGATGTACGTGACCTAAAGAATGGCCCTGAATGCTCCCTAATAAGACAGCTGGTGAATTTATTCTTTGCTAAATGTTTTCATAAAAATTTACCCTGACAGACAATCCACCAGAAAGTCCAACAAGATAACGCCCATTTCTGCAACGCATATCCTCCATGGTAATTCAGGAAATGGAAAACTATAAAAATCTTCAGTACAATTGAATGGAATTGTACGCTAACACATACTTGGTACAAGTAAGGGAATTATGCAAATCATGTAACTGAGCAAATGTGCCCATAAAATGAGTACTGAATGCAATCTGCATTCAGAATAAAATGTGCCAAGCAAATAGTGCTGTGCTTTGCGAATAAGGTAGCATCTGTGAGTCTGATCTGAACACAAACGAGGCGAGGCGTATTTATGCTGAAAATGTAAATAATTTCTATTTAACCCCCTGGGGGGTTAACCGTGCAGCAGTGTTTCTGTGCATTTAACATCTGGTAAAACGGTAGTGCAGCTCTTGACTGAAATTCATTCTCAGGACCTGTGTGGTGCTTGTACCACATTGCCTCAGGCAAAAATACTTATCTGAAGATCCATATCTGAGAAAATCCTTCTTTTTGACATCAAGGAAGGGTTGTAATAGTGTTAATAAAGTTAAGAACTATTTCAAATGTGCACCTCTGATATCTCTCTAGTTTGTAAGAGAAAGTCAAAAGGAGAGTCTGAGCTCTACGGCAGCAGCCTCCCCATTGCTTGCATATTCCATCCGCCATCCATCAAAACCAGACAGCTACTTTATAGGTAAATTCGATTTTTAAAATATGGCCACCGCAAACCATCATTTGAGGCTTGTTTTAAATTAACTTACAGATTGCACCATAACCCACTTATGGGAGTTTATGCGAACTTTGCCTTTAACTCATCCATATGTGTCTAGGTGGCGTGGATTTTTGCAGTGGATAATGGATGTGATGTAATGCAGAAGTGATCTGCAGTGCTGGAACACAGACCTTAAATGAACCACAGCTCAGCTCCAAAACAAATGATCAAACAAAATCTCTCCAAGCAGCCAACATCTTCACACAGCTCTGCTGTGTCATGCGGTTTTGTCCATTTGCTGATATGCTCTATTAGACCAATTTTCATTTACTTCCCATCCTTTAAATCAACTTCAGTGAATGGGTCTTGTAACTGCATTTCCCACTTTAGCTTTAAAATTGATTATTAAAGGCTCAATATGTGGTGGTGAATTGATATAATGTAGCGGTAACTACTGTACTGTTAAACTGACACATATAGGTTGGTTTATTACAGTAGAGAGTAATTAGAATTCCAGTGTACTAATTCTCTTCCTGCACAGGCAAGAAATCCCCACCGGACTGCTGAGGGAACGCTCTCGCTCTGCATTCACAACCGGGATCATTATTTCACTCCCTACAGCTGAGCAGCCCAGAAACCAATACCATGCACCAAACAGACAAAATCTTTGCTCAAGTCTGCAGGCATCACAGTGCTGTGAAACTACACTACTGGAGTACAGCCATTAAATTATACATAACATTATATCTATCGTTATTTAATGCTCAAACACAGCCCGTTTTGACATTAAAACATTTTTAAAAACATGATACGTCATGGAAAACAATTACTATTATATTAGTTTAATTCATTAAATTATTGTATTAATTCAATTATGATTTTCTTGATGCAGTTTAGTGTATAGTTTACTTCATAAAAATATAGCCAGATTTTCCAGTAAAACATCCCAATCTTTTTGTCAAAACAAATAAGTCATGATGTTTAAAGAATAGGGATGCACAAAATATGGGTACCATATCTGTTATCAGCTAATAGCACACATGCTTTAATTGATCGGTATCTAACTGATACACTTGTAAATATTGATTTTGAATATTCAATTGTGCAAGTCATTTTCCATATTTTCTCATTTAGATTACCTTTCCCACCATTAATGCTCACTTAAAGTTAATTTTTATAAACATTAAACATTTTACAGGTAAATGTAATCTATAAAATGTAATCGCAAATCTCAAAAAGAATATAATTTTTCTTACAGTACATTAAACTTTTGATGCTTTGTAGCATTTAAAAAAGTCACTTTAGAATGGAGTGTTTTTATTGTATTTAGATAAAACAGTATCACATTTTAATATAGACCTATCATGATCATTATTTTTTTTAATGATTCTTAATTAAGAATAATAATTTTATAAATTGATGGTTAATGGCATCATCCCAAATTTGAATAGTGGTGCATTACTACAGAAGTGCATCATGAACTAGCAGGCAGACAAACTGACAATACTCACCTCGCAATCTCTAATTTGTGATTAATTCACCAGCATCTGAGAGCATACTAACTATCCATTTGATGAAGACATGAAATATTTCTCCTCTCAGCTGCTAATATCTAAAAATGGAAACCAAACCTCTTTCTATCACCCCCACCCTCTCCCCCTGCCTTCCTCTCGGTTTGCTGAGCGAAGTTCGATTGAGAGTAAATCAGATATTAAAAGTCTGTCAATAAGAGGAATGCAGTTACATGTGAAATTACATAAACCATTAACTCCTGAGGTTCTGCTACCACACAGCGATGTTTCATTACCATCTCACCTCTGTCTTCAGCGAGTTTGCGTAACCACAGTAGATGCAGGATAAAACGAGGAGGAAGAACTAAAATGAAATATGAACTATGGTCTCAGATGTGACACTGGAGAAAACTACAAAGCACTAAAAGCTCACAAGCCAATTCCTGTCTTCCACGAGCAGCACTGAAGCTTGGAACATGACAAAAGATGTTGGTAGGTCACCCGTTAAGAAGTTAATTGTAAACGATGATCCGTGAACGAACAGTTACTGCTCGCAGATGCGCTCAATGCTGTCCCTCTACTGCGTAGAAAACCTCACAACATCTCTCTATATGAGTTAATGAAGGCTCTGGCAATCTGCTCGTCTCTAAAAGCATATTGTACATGACACCGTTTGAGAGCCGCACACCTGCCAACTGCTTTGGCCGTCCCGCCAATCTCCTAACCAGTGTGGCAAATGCCATAAATACCAAACCCCGTACAACTGTCATGCTTGATATTCCTGTACACAGATACAGTGCGATTACTCACTGCGTGGATGGATGTAGGATCTCCTCTCCCGTCTGGCAGCGGTGAGCTTCTCAAGTCAGCCACACACCTGCTAGAAGCATTGATCCTCCCACTATCACTTCATTTGCTGTCTGTATCGCTCTCTTGCTCATACTCTACTGCTCTTTTCCTCTCTTCTTTCTTTATGTGTCTCTCACCCTCCCCGTTCGCGCTCTTACGCACCCGTCCCCTCCCCCGCTCACTCACACACTGAGGGCTGTCCATCTGAGCTGTCTGATGGGGCTCCAATTTGCATTCATCGTGCTTTGCCTTAATTAAACACACACCTCCCCATCACATACTGTTGCTCAGGCAACGAATTCACTAGTTATGTCCTATATCTCATTTAAAAAAACTGTAATCCTACCTTAAAATGCTTTTTTAGACAAATTGCTCTTTGTTTGTTCCTGACATCCTCTCTTGAGCCTCCAGGGAGGTTTTATATATTCAAGAGCTTGTTTCTCTTTAGTTAAGGATCAATTCAAAGCTCTTAATGTAAAGGAAGTGGATTAGATGAATGAGTGGGAATCTATGGAGATAGTGTGGTAATTTTCTTACAAACACAATATGGGTATTTGCTAAAGGAAGTATTATCTTGAAACAGCGTCCCGGCTTGTCACACTAGAGGGGTGACAGCAAACATTGTCCATAGATGGAACAATTAAAGATGAATCATTTACCTTGTGTGCCATTTTAAACCTGTCTGACTTTAAGGAATAATAATAATGTATATTCATGTAAGGTCATTTATGAATCTAAGGCTATGGAATTATATATTTAATTCCAGTTTTGAGTATTGTTTGGAAAGAAGTCTCTTATGCTCATAATGAAAAATACAATAAAAAAACAACAGTAATATTGTGACATTATCATATAATATCTATATAATATATTAAAAGTGGTCTAAATGATTTCTGCACTGTATTTAAATTATGAGCTAGATCAACCAATTAAATGAAAAGATCCACCGTGAAAGGATGATTTGTCTATAATAAATCATATTTGACAAAAAAATAAGGATTTATTTAATATCGGACATGAATCCACAAAGGTCGATTTGAAGATACCATACAAGATGCTTGAATCCACAGAAGAAAGAAAGAACAACCTTCCAATTTGGAGGCAGAATACCCATTTTGGGTGAACTATTTATTTCAGATGCTTCTAAAAACACAACCAGTCAAATAAGCCAAGGTAAACATAGACAGCACCTTACTGCATCAGATGTCTGTAAAGCCAACACAAATGACAGCAAAATACTGCTGTCCACAGCATAACTCAAAGAGATAATGCAGGATTAGTGAGCATAATCTGCAGGACTTGGAAATCAGAAAAAACACACGGCTCATGTGCAAATCATTCAGAGAATAAAGAAGATCACGTTAAACTGAAAGGGTTGTTATTAGAATATGAAGATAGAAAATATGAAGATGGCATATTTATTATTAGAATGTTATTAGAATGTTGAAGATGACGGATAAAAAGACAACACGGCTTATGTCAAAATCAGTCCATCAAAAAAAGGAGGGAAAAAAACGATATATATATAACATTGTCATCTCACATGGAGTCTTTCAGAATGCCCAGAAGCTGTCATGCAGCTCATATCTGATCTCTTACTCTCCCTGATAACTTAAACCACTTCTAATGGAGGCCGTTGAGCCTTGCAGGTGTTGCAGCATCTCCATCTATCCTCTGAGAGGTGGAGAGCAGTACAAAAATGATGTTAAAACAGAGATCGGTTCGTGAGTTTAGACAACAGCCTCAGAGAAAAAGTTGTTTTTCTATCATAAAATAGATTCGGTTCCTGTCTCCATATCTGTCTTTAGGGAGACAAAGACAAAACAACAAAAGCAAAATGACTCAGACTAAAAATATATTTGGCATATAAAAATTGTAAACTGAATCGCACAGGCCACAAGATCTCAAACCGATACTTGGATTTGTGTAGGTGAGCTTTTATGCTTTTGAATGAAGTGGCGATCTCTGACAGCAGCATTAGTAATACATTGTGCCGTTCTGACTAATAAAGGCTTACTAAAGACTCTTCCTCAAGGAGTGCATGCCTCCATACTCCAAGAATATTAATCTATTCAAATGATCATCCAAAATGTCTTAGAATATATGAATAATAATGTGACAACCCAAACTTAAGCACAGGGGGGAAAAATCTCCAAGGAGTTCACTCTATTCCACTCTTTCATTCATTTGACATTCAAAAACCTGCACTGTTACTTTGCCGTACATTTATTGATTATAGACATACAAAGTTCTGTCATGAAACTCTAGATGGCGCTGACTGATAGGTCCTTAACTCAATCTGTTTGCAATCACATCATTCTCTATACTATAGGGCATAGGTAGCTGATTGGTTCCTGCTGTATCAGTAGCCAATGAGCTCGCTGCTCAATCTTCAAATACTTCAGCGCTTTCAGAAACCCTCCACCTTCGCCAGCTCCACCTGTATAGATCTGCTACGGGTAATTCATGTATGCTATATTGTAGAGCAGCAGCAGGTCTTACTTGCTCACAGCAGAGTGTTGTGTATGTATTGACAGCAGCAATAACCAATAGCAGCAGCATAGCAGATCTATTCCACCAAGACCAAACATATCAACATTATATCCATAACCATGCCAAACACTCCGAGAGTTGTCATGAGATAAAAAAAATGTATTCCTTGCAAACGTAAAGATTTGAGTTTCTTTGATTAAACATTTTTGTTGCAAATTTTGCAGATTGTCAAGGTAAAGTTACTTATCTTTCTGAAATATTTTGTCAGTTTTTTTCGAAATGACAAGAACAAAACAAAACACAAAAAAAGCCCAGAACAAATATCACATAACCTCAGCCACAAAACTCATCTGCATGTATTTTAAGACGCATTCATGCTGCATAACCTCAGCAGACCCCCATTGCTCTCTCTCACTCCCTCCTCCCCAGTTCCCTTATGCATTTGTGAAGAAAACATTACTCAGATTAGCACTAGCTCCATCGGAGTAAAATTGAGTCATGTTCAAAACATTTACACAACAGGATCACAACTGCTGCCACTGACCTCATCTCATGTGGGTGGTGCGCTTTAAAAAAAAATCTCCACATCTCACCTCTGTACAATTTGCATGGATAAGTCCGATGATGGGCTTTCATTTTTAGCTGTAATATAATCATACTATCGCATCTCCCACTGTGGTCTAGTAATGTATGGTGATAGAGGGGCTGGATGACAAGTGTACCACATGACGCAGTGACATGTTTTCATCCTCTCAGGGGCAGAATGATGTAACTCGTGAAGGCCTGATGCTGTGTGATCAGGAAACGACCGCTATAAACACACAGGACTTGAAGGTCCCATTGACATGGAAACGCCCTTTGGGAAGACGACACATGTTTATATGGACTCCCATCCTCCAAGCGAGCAGGTGCAAGTCAGCGCATGCACTTCATTATCGGTGAACATTGATTTCCCTTAAAGTGACTAGTAGGCCTACATATCATCCTCCTGTTTGTTGTTAATCCCACCCTAAAGCTGCATGCAGACATCAATCAAATCTATTAAATTCCAATCTACTAGGGAACATCCACAGAAAGACAATCTTGGGATTTAAGGTCTTTCACCTTTTCCATTTGATCTCATCAATCTCCTGTACTGCTTTATGATAATTCACACAAATGGAGGCAAGATAGATTTTTTTCAAGTGGTTTTGCTTCAGGTCCGAGAAATTACATGGACATCAAGTGGAAAACGAAGTGGCAAAATTATATACATATTATATATAAAAAAGTATAAAAGTTCATCTGTTCATGTGACAGATTAATTTGCTCCAGAATACCATAGAGTTATGCATTTCCTAACTGCGCATAATTATATTGCATTCTTTGTCTTCCATTATGCATTGTATTCCCCGATGAACCACCATTTGACAACCAGCATGCACCATGACTCAGTGCTTCTCTTAGCCAGAGAGAGAGAGAGAGAGAGAGAGAGAGAGAGAGAGAGAGAGAGAGAGAGAGAGAGAGAGAGAGAGAGAGAGAGAGAGAGAGAGAGAGAGAGAGAGATGTTTCATGAACCCACGTATCCCAAACCACCATTTACAGATCCTTCTCTCGCTGGCGGAAGTGACCCACTACAGGAGGACACAGATGGGGAATGGATGTACATCACCTGCCTCCATCTGGCCCTGCAAAAACTCAAGCAGCAGCATCTGAAATTAACTCCTATTTCCCTCATGTTGACAGCAACTGTTTAAAAAACATTATGCAACTCATTCAGAGATTTAAATTCTGAATTTTGATTTTCTTTTATCCAAACTGTCTGGATTAAATCTGCTCTTATGTGGATCTATTAAAAAGAAAACCAGAAAAAGTATAAACATATCAGGGAACTGCAGACGGTTCCTGTAACAGCAGAAAATGTAAGAAAGGCCCCCAGAGGATGGCAGTAAGAAAGGCATCTGAATCTTACACTGGTTGCTGTTCTGATATTAAGCCTACTTACATTTGCATTCCTCAACCTGCCACGGCTAGAAGCATCCTGGGGATCTGAGCAGTTTTTCATGCTTGTTCAGTGAACCATAAACAATTATTACACATGCAGTCCTTAAGAAACTAACAGTTTACAGGCGGTAGACAATAAAGGCCATAGTGACAATAAATTTCAACACTAAAGTGACCTTTCTATTGAATCTGAAAAACACCAGAAAGATCCTTAAGGGCCCTGATCACTTGTGTGAACATGCCATATATAATATAATAAAATGATTGTACATTTTATATGCAATTTGGCATATTTATATTAATCATGACACTATCAGAATTTCACATTTATTTCCTCATCTTAGTGGTCTAAACATGACCACACAACTGCTCTTTCTGTGGGTACAGATAATGCCCTCCACTAGCTGCCTGCCTGCTGAGTCTGTAATGGGCCAGATGAGTGAACCTCCAGAAGTGAGCTTGGACTGAGCTTTGATGCGTGGCACATCAATCTGACATGCCTCTCATCTTCCCATGTCTCTGGCATCAGAATACCCCATGGTGCCTCTGGCCCTGAAGGTATTTTGATGGAATTAACCCAAATGGGCATCTTCAGTTTGAGGAGGAGGAACTTGTACATCACAGCATGCTCGGGTCTTATGAGTGCTGGTATCTACACAGATAAACTAGCTGCTTTACCCCAGGCCATCAACATTTCACATGACTTTATATATTTCTATAGAGATCTCAGTGTGAGCTGAAAACGCAAAAAAGAGTGGATATTTGTATAAATCTTCATCTTCTCTAGAAATTAACTGCTTTGCAAATTCTTTTTACAATCTTAAGGGATAATAGGAAACCGTATCTAGTGGAAGTAAGGCAAAAAGCTCTCTATTGGCGTCTTTGCCTGTACAAATGTTGAGTTTGGAGAAATGCTGACGGTGGGTCTTCGCTAATGCTCCCCATAAATTTAAATGACATCCCTTTTTTTCCAATTAAATAATTGTGACCCAAAATTGTGAGTCAATGTATCTTCTGCCTCAAACTGTGAAAATATTGCATTGCACAATCACATTTTTATGACATGCGTGAGCATTCATGTGTCCCGTTCTTTAACTGCGTAACTCTAAAGCTCCCTTGCTACTTAGAAAATCGTCAACTATGCCACAAAAGAAGGAGTGATGACTTATCTTCTCTTTGTTAAAGAACCTCTCTAACATTCTGATAACAGTCACTATACACAGATTCTCATTATGCATAACAGAGATATGGATTAAACATGCAGATATGCACGTTTACAAGAACATTTTAATTGCCTAACTGGAATATGTGATTTATAAAAGACACTGTAAGACTTCAAGGTATTATCAAGGTGTATTCATTTTTTTAATACACCTGAAGAGTGTTTCTTTGCATATCTTGACCTACCATGGAAGCGTCAGGTTGTTTTTAATACACATTTTGTGTACCGTGTGATTTCGATGGGTTTCCATTTATAAATGTTGTCTCAGCGAATCAAGGACTAGGTTGTCACATTGCTGCTATATTTAGTCAGACAGTTGCATGTAAGAGACACACAGAGACAGTCTGGGCTGATTAAGTTTGACAGCTCTCTCCTCCCTTCTCCTTGAAACTCTAGCCAATAGATCCACATAAATACACACACAGATACTGGAGTGTAAGAGATCATGCAGAGCAGACTCACCAGTACGCTGTTCTTCTGCATGCAAACTGTGAAAAACTAAACAAATATATTCCTAAACTTGAAAAAAGCTCACTTCTTTGCTCTAAAACTGTGAATCGTGGCAGCTCACAAAGTCTGAGTGAGAAAAAGTGTCAAAACATCTCAGGAGCATCACTACAGAAAAAAAGTATTTAAGAACATCCTGCTTCTCTGAGACTTATTTAGATTTACGCACTTGGCAGATGCTTTTATTCAAAGCAACTTACATATCATTTCAATGTACACATTTACATTCTTATCAGTTCTTGCTTTCGCTGGGAATCGAACCCATGATATTGCCGTTGCAAGCACCAATGCTCTACTGTTTGAGCTACAGGAAAGCTTTTTTTAGAGGAACAGAATTGTCCATTAACACAGTGCTAAATAATGAATATAAGCAAAAACCTGTTTCCCAGATGGCTGTCTGGGACAGGGGGACAATGTGTGCCCTGTATTATTGTAAAATAGTCCTCATACATCTCTGTCTCATTTAATAATGCCAGACAGAACTCAGCTCTACATCGGTTAGACAAATGTGTTCAATTATATAACGTGAAATAGAAAAGATTGACTACGACTTAAAAGCGGAAAGTCTGAGGAAACCGTCTCTCCTCACTGTGACACCTACACTTTGTGATGAAAGAAGAGTAAAATGAACAGCCGTCACTCCGTACTGACATGACATATTTCTGCACTTTATCAAAGCCAGGGATGTATCTTTGATGTTAGGGAAGTAAAAAAAGGGCAACAGGAAAGACACTCGATTGCTTTCAAACATCCCCTCAGAATGTCAGCCGCCTTCTCATAGCCGCAGGTCATTCAGAGATTAATAAAAGCATGTAGCTAAAGTCCACTGAGTTAATTGGAAATATATACAGCCCGTGTATCATTTCCACTACTGGAAGAGAGGTGAGTCTCTCTGGACCTTGAATGGGTTTAGCTGACCTGAGATGGGGTTAGATATAGTGTGAGACCAGCAGGCTGAAATATGAGAGCCGTATTGTTCGCTAAGTGCTTCCGGATTTAGCGCTGGCCTGGTATTAGGCCGAGATGCTGTTGTGAAGGGGAAGACAATATGGTATAAAGTTGCAAAACATACAGCTGGAGTATTCATTTACATGCGGGAGAAAGAGAAGGTTTTGAGTTTGATCCTAGAAGGGAACCCAGCAGCAAACATAAAGGGATCATTCACCCTAAAATTCTGTCATCATTTACTCACCTCATTTCATTCCAAAAACTGTATGACATATAACATGAGTTATCTATCCCTTTAATTCATTTATTTGAAATAATGTTTTAATGAAAATGTACAGCCTAAATATTTTATTTTAAGTTACAGTGTTATTTAAGCATTATTTATATTATACTATTTGATATTATATTACTATACTAGTATAGTATATAGTATATATTTATATTTTCAGTTTCAGTTTCATCTTAATAACAAGTCATTTTGTTATGAATGGAAGCTTGTTTCCGCCACAGAATAATTTTTTTTAAAGATAATTGAAACTTTTTATATCACAATCACAAGTCTAAATCTTTTGCAATTGCAACTTTATATCACACAATTCTGACTTATGACTTGCAACTGCAACTTTATACCTCACAATTCAATATCACTCAGAATTGCGAGATGTAAACTCGCAATTGAGAGAAAAAAAGTCCGAATTGTGAGATAAAAAGTCACAATTACTAACTATTAATTTATTTTTTATTCTGTGGCAGAAACATTGCTTGAAACAAGAAACAAGCAATTCTGTGGCGGAAACCATGCGTTATTAAAGCTTATTCTAATTATCTTTCATTTATTTTAATTTCAGTTTTAATCATTTTAATAGGTTTTTCAACTTAAACTTATTTTAGTTAGTTTCAAAGACAATTTCAAAATTTCATTTAAGTTTTTTAAATGTAATTTTTTCATCTAATATTTATATTTTATTTAATTTACTGAAAATGATTTGCAATAGTTTTAGTTCTAATTGACCAAAACAGTGATGTGTTAAGCGTCTTATAATGACACTTAACACATCACTGTTATTTTCATTCTTTTTCTTCTGGGAAAACAAACCCAAAAAATACGGATGACTCACCCTGCACTACTCCGATTTTCATCCAATCAGATGCTATCTACAACAGCTATGTTTACATGCACAAAATAAACAGTTTAAAATAAGAATGATGCCTCAATATTTGCTAAAATGTCTCTTCAGACATATACAGTGTATGTCAGCTTTCTTTTTAGACAGGCCTAATGCCCTAATGTCCCTAATGCTACAGTACATGCAACAGACTAAAAACTAGCAACTATCAAAGTTCATGGCTGTGACAAACAAGGCTGGCTATTTTTTAAAGAGAGGATACCTTCAATATGTCTTCAATAATATAAACTTCATTTCAATACGAAATGCATCAACGCAGGAACGAAAACTATGCTACTCAGGCAATTTCATGCCGTCTTTAGCCCAAGACCTAAAGCTAATGCTGTTATATGCACGTAATGACAGTGACCTAGATTGCTCATATGTTACAAAGAGAGAGAAATAGTCTGAATGTGAGAGTGCAAGTGAAAGAGACAGGGAGATAAAGATGCCTTATCAACAGATAAAAGTCTCTTGATTGACACACAGTAGGCAGCGCCATTACTCTAATGCGGCATCATCTCTGAATATTGAAGCATTCCTGCTGGATCTACGCACAGATTGCTTTGTGACGCAAAGCAAGGTGCCTTCATTAAGCAAACCAATCTAAATCCATTCATGCTAATGTATGCCACGTCCAAGAGCACAATCCACACGTAATGACCATTAAACAAACACTCGCTGGAAAAAATTTACATTCTTTTCATATTCAGATCGGCCATTGAAAGGCCCTTCCGAATTCAAACTCACCAGAACTTCCTCGGCCTCCTGATTCGAAAGGGAGAGCAAGGCATTGTGGATCTGTCAGGCTAATTGAGATGAGTCTTCCTTACTGAAGGTCTCAGGCAGTCACTTGCAAAGGGCCTATAGATGGGATTATGGCCTATTTCTGGATCACAGAATAGTCAGATCCTGTCTTGCTCTGACAAGCTAATGAGTCTTCTTCCTTTAAGTGTCTTCTTCCTCCCAGACTCATCCATAGACTCAAAATATGTATCATTTGCATATCTTTTGATGAATTACTACCTATATTAACAGTATATATACTATAAATTAGTTAGAATAAAAAAGATATCACCTAATGATACATTTTCTATACTTGCGAGTTCTCTGCCTTACTTGAATTCATAGATTGGCTGATGACAGAGAACGTTTTGCATCCTGTTCGCACAAGCTCCAAAAAGTTAATAAACAAACCGCAGTTCCAGCAACAGACTGACTGTCAAATCCCATCACAAAGCCACTGATGCGTGATGTTAAACGCTGCGATCGCCATCAAACGTCAGCGTCATAAGTCTGAAGATATCCTCAAGTTGTCCTCAGCTGCTCTGTGCCCTCAGAAGAAAAAGGTGAGGAAGGATGGACGCGTTAGGTCTCTCGTCCTGCAAGCTGTTTGATAGAGAGGCGTAGACTGATGCAGGCCGGTCCTGAGGTTAACACGTGGTTTATCCGATGGGTTTGTTAGGACTGACCTTCAGGCTGCTGTCCATCTGCACCTGGCATCCTGAGCAGACCTTTACACACGGCCTGCCAGCACACACTCTCACTCACACAGACAGGGGCGTGAGAGTGCCGCATGTGTGCCTCAGCGACTCTGTCCTGCCAACACTGCAGAGCTGTCTGCTGTCGCTGTGGCAACAAGACTGCAGCGTGTCCTCTGCGCTCCGGACCTTTCTCATCCCAAAACCACTGCATGCATCAAAAACACTTCATCTGTCCGTCCTCCCTGTGTACAGCTTTGTGGCATTCCCTGAGCAGAGTCTATCAACCCTACATGTCTTGACATTTAAGATACAGAGTAGAAACCAACAGTACACAGGTTAGAATTTTGACTTTTAACTCACTAGATTTAGATTCTATCTTCTGTATCTATCCGTCTATACATCTGTATCAATTTGTCTGTCTGTCTAGCAATCTATCATCTATCCTGCTTTCTGTCTATCTGATCTATCCTTCTATCCATCTCTCAATCAATCAATCTGTCCATCTATACGTCTGCCTGTCCGTCCATCTGTCCATCAATCTATTCATCTGTTTATGTATACATCTATCTGCCTACTGTATCCATCTATCTATCGCCAATCCATCCATCTCTCTATCAAAGCAATGCTGTATCATGTTTCACTCAATTAACTTAATTTAAACTCAGGAATTGAATTAAAATTTTAAATGCTTTTTATAAATTCAATTCTGAATGGTGCACAACCCAGTAACCAGAGGGGTTATTTAAATTGGCAATAAAAAAAATATGAAATCTAAATGGTATTATGAAGGAAGAAGCAGCTACAACAGTAAAGGGCTTTGGATGGTTTCTGTAAGTCACTTACAGCAGACAGAAATGGTCTTTCCTCTGGAACTGTTTCCAGGCTGACATACCCTTGAGCAAAACAGCATAAAAGCTTGTGGTTTCTGGAACGGCTGAACAGGCTATGGCTACGTTAAATGAAAAAGACAGTACTTACCACAAACTTCTGGCTCTGGAAAATGTCTTGTCAACTCTGAAAGGACAAAAGACAATTTTAGTTAAAAACTCAATTTCTTGCACCTGTGCTCTCAACATAATACAGCTGGTGGTCTGAATACCAAACTACTGTCCTGGCATCACAAATGTTTTTTTTTTGTTGGATTTAGTTGACAAACAGGGCGGGAATTTAACTATCATAATTAAATTTTTTGTGATTTGTTTCTAAAGTGGACCCATTTCACCTGTCAACATTTGAAAGCAATCAAGTACCATAAAAAATTACACGAAAAATAGTCAGCAGTGATTAAAACAGATGTTAACATTTAATAAATTACTTTTTTACCTTAAACTACTAATATGAAAAATCTGCCAATGCACATAGTGTGAGGAAAATGTTGACTCAGACATGATCCTGGTCACCAGCAGATGGTGTTGTGATGCAACACTCGCTTTACAACTGAATTACACTGTAAATCTGCACTTCTTACAGCAACACACAAGATTAAAACCGCTTAACTGTACGACACATGGGAAACTAACTGAAAACAGCAATATACTAACCCTAGTGAAAAAAAAAATACTAAAATGTATTTGAAATATATTTATGTTATGCTAAATATACTACAAATACAGCCTACATATTTATGTACTTAATACCCTGCAGTTTTTGGTACACTAAATTTGTATAGGCTACTTAAAGTCTGCTAAATTGGAACAACTAATTTTGTACTTAATGCACTTAAAGGTGCTCTAAGCGATGTCACGCATTTTTTAGGCCAAACATTTTTCTGTCCCCTGAACACACTCTAAAAAAACGCGGTCTCTGTAGACACCCCAGGCTCCACAAACAGCAACAAAAACAAACTGGACTAACCCGCACCACAACATAACAAACAGTGTTCCAGCCAATAACCGACAAGAAGGATTTGGGGGTGGGGTTTGGGTTGTTAGTGCGCGGATGAGGAGGAGGGAGGGTCTAGCTAGCCTCCGTTTTGTTTGACAATAGTTCGAACGTCAACAAGAAGTGACGTCACCCAGGATCGCTTAGAGAACCTTTAACTAGCCTCACACTCTTCAGTCAAAAATACCTTTTTCCGGCTACAACGGGAGTTCCCACGGGACTTCAGCGCGAGACTACAGCTAGCCGTCTAAAACACTATTTAGGTGAATTTAAACAATGGCTAAGTTGCTAAACGCTTCTTGTTGTCATGTAAGGACCCTGTTCATGTTGGACAGACATTTTGATTGCATTTTGTGTCTGTTACGAGGCACAAAAACACTCTTTATGAATATGCCCCCATAACTGCCGTTTTAGCTGAGTGGGAGCTCTGGGTATTAGCGGTAGCAGCTCCGTGTTGCAAGCACCAATCCGGTTCGGGTTTTTTTTTCCGAAAAAGTACAGTAGCCTACTCCCAAAGGTATAACGATCAAGATTAAATTAAAAATTGCCCGGAGTTATCCTTTAAAGACTGATATTATACAGTGATCCTACTATCCTTACTAATAGTGATATTAAAACAACACACTAGGCTTAACATTTATAAATGTGCATTGTGCAAATAAAGAAGTACTCCAAATAAAGTTTAATTATAATATTTATATCAGAAAGTCTAAAGCGATGTGTCAGTATTCAGTAAAGTTTGTAGGCCTACTTAATATGAAATAAACAGGTTTTTTTCACAAGGGTATGTGTGTGTATTTACACACACACACACACACACACACACACACACACACACACACACACACACACACACACACACACACACACATATATTGACATCTAACTTAAGGCTGCGTTTACACTTGGCATTAACATGCGACCTGTATCTGGATGTTGTCCACATAGGCTACACATTGAAAAGACGAGTGTAAACGCGCTTCTGATCGGAATGTTATCCGATCAGCGTGTCCAGTTTCGGAGGTAGTCAAGGACGCATTGTGATCGGATCTCAGTGTAATGTAAACGCAATCCAGTCATCGTGTCTGCATTCACAGGTGGACGTCATATAAATCCCCGCCCAGTCTCCGTGCTGTCAGAAAATAATGGCCAGACGCAGTTTAGACAATAAATTCAATTTATTTGAACTTTACAGTAAACGTCAATATTTAAAACAGTTTATTTAGACTTTTCATTTTTCATTTTAATTGTGCAACATTATCTGAACGAGGCGATCGCCTGTACAATCACAGCTCTGACTCATGAGATCTTAATGAAGAGCATACGCTTCATTTTTTTATGTTTTAAATGTTTTTTTATGTTTTAAATGTTGATTTTTTTTTTATGTTTTAAATTTTTTAATGGTTTAAATGTTGATTTTTTTTTTTATTGTTTCAGCATGTTTATTAATCTCCCATTTCTGTTAATATAGTCATTGCATGCTATAACCTTAAACCCAGATGATCGATGATGTGACTTGTGTTTTTATTTTATTTTTATAACCCAGTTATTTTTGTATGATCAACTCTGGAAATATTCCTTCATTCAAAAAACATAATTTGATTTAAAGGTAGGGTAGGTAGGATTTATATAAAAACTTTTTACCAAATTTGATTAAACTTTCTATATATATCAATGCATAATTAAAATGTAAGTACTCTGATAAAAAGAGTATAAAAATCGAGTGACTCTAGACCGTTTAATCTTCATTAAACACAGCTCATTATTTCCATTCGGGACGAATCACAGGATTGGCTTGCGCGACTGTCACTCTCCGTCGCCATGACTACCGCCGTTATTACTGGCTCTGCCCACGTGCGCGCAGTCGCGCACCCGTTTTTAGGTGGGAGTGAATGGAATTAATGAGCTGTGTTTAATGAAGATTAAACGGTCTAGAGTCACTCGATTTTTATACTCTTTGTATCAGAGTACTTACATTTTAATTATGCATTGGTATATAAAGACAGTTTAAACAAATTTGAATAAAAGTTTTTTTTAGACAATTCTGACCTACCCTACCTTTAAGGATGGAGATTGCACAGCAAAGTAAAGTGAGTGAGTGAAAGCAATATTGCTTAATTTGTATAATCTTTACTCTTATTGGTGTCGTGCCACAGACCTAATTTAAATATTATGCAGGAAACAGAAATCCGATCGGTTATCCAGATACAGAGGCTACTTAATATGAACAAATGTAAACGCACGGTGTCCTGATTGGCTAATGATCCGATCTGCTTGATCGGATCATGGTGATCGCATGTTAATGCCAAGTGTAAACGCAGCCTAAGTTGTTCTCTATGTGTTTTCCCTGCTGATATTTAGATAATTTTTACTTTAAGTGCACATCCCCCCCATTCAATTAGTAGTAGCCTTTATTGTCACTTAGTCACAAGTACCAGCGAAATTAGCCATCAACCTGTCCATACAAAACATACATACAATATGACAATGGGGTAGACAAGACAGGAAGACAGGATTGAGGAAAATAATACAGCATGACATGAGGATAGGTGAGGGAAAAAAAAGGCAACTCCCAGACTATGCTCCTGTGAGGAGTACAGTCTGGGAACAGGAAAAAAAACACCTCAGCAACATTAGCACATAATCAGTACGACATGAATCCACAAGACTTGCAACAGGGGAGGGGAGTGGGGGATGGAGGTCACCCAGCACAGGCAAGCAGCCATCCGGTCCTGCAGCCATATTCGGCGCTGGTCACAGACCCGCCCGCCAGGCTGGGGGGTACAAAGCGGTCAGACAGGCGGTACAGTCCCCAGCTTTATGGCAATCCATCTTTCCAAGAACCTCTCTGTCATGGATTAGGCTGCATACTATCAGGATTCATACTATACCAGCTAACATCTGAGGTATTCCTGACCCGGAGCCAGAAATAGATGCAGGGTTGTTGCTCTAGAGTAGACACAAAAGCTAACATAATGTAAATGGACTGTGAGCATCACTGCTGTGGTTGTGTTTTGTTGACAGCAGTTGACTTTGAATTTGCTATCCTGCATCACCTCCTCATAATAGACAAGAGGACAATCGATGTCACAGATGTTGATTGTCCTCTGACAGCCTCTCTTTTTAAATAAGACAGCTGACGTTAAACGCTGACCCCTTTAGTGGCACTCGGAGTCAAGTACATAAAAGCACATTTCTACAGAGGTACAGTGCTAAAATACAAAACGACATTTCCGGCTTATTTATAGTATATCCTCACCTCAGGTCCATACATGTTTGATGCTATTGACGAAGAGGAGGGAGTGTGTGGTTTCAAAAGTGGAGGTCATTGTTTCTGTTTTTATTTCACTGTCAATACACCCTCTCTGTGAATGTGTCTTAGTTTGAACACTGTAAATAATGCATTGACTAGCATTGAAAACACTAACATTTTGCCTTGATAATGCTAGAAATTATAATGTGCCACCACACATCTTAATTTCCCCCCCCTTTTTTAATGAATATAATAGTCAGTCACAAGATAGTAGTTCTCATGACGCAATGCGGCTTAAAAACAGCACAGCCTTTTGCTAAGAAGAAAGCAAAACCAACAGAAGAAACCTCACACCAACAGTGTCACAGCTTTATTTCATTTACAACTTCACTCTGAGTCATAGCTTGTTTTTTTTGTTTCATATTGTTTATGTACTACAAAGGGAGACAAAATATGGCTTCCTTAATCCAAGTCACTTGAAAAGTCTGATAAATGATCCACTCAGTTAAAGAGAGATTTTGTTTCACGGTTTCATTATCGGAACAAAAATGAACCCTGATAACAGTTCAGTAGGTTCAGTAATTAACCCTCAGCCAAACTGAAACACATTAGGCTGTCTACATTTTTCCACTGAATGTACTGTAGGTGACCCAACAGTGAAGACCTTGGCTCAAGGCTCTGTTGCTTTCAGGCACCAAGCCTAAAGTATGCGCCTTTGGTTCACACTTCACTAAAACTAGATGAAAGATCATTACTCTCATGTCGTTCCAACCTTGTATGGGTCTAAATGGAAAATTTGCAAAATGGATGATTTTCATGCTGCTATATGTATAAAAAATATGTATGTTTTAATTTTATAAAATTTTAATTTTATCTTTGATAAATAAGTAAAAAGAACAGCATTTATTGGAAATATATATATTTTACAACATTATAGATGTCTTTACTGCCAGTTTTTGATCAATTTAATATCTCCTCGCTGAATAAAAGTATTCATTTCGACCCCGAAGTTTTGGATGTTAGAGTAACTCTCAAATCAAATTTGGCGGCATGCATCAGGTTTGACATGAGTGAAGATTGGTCATCATGAGACATCAAAGAACCAATTACATTCAAATAGACCTAATGACTCACAAATTACCATATTTTATTCAAACTTGTATTTTTATATTTTAATTTTTGGGTATAATACTATAAGGTATAATAAGTTCTTTCAAGTGTACACAAATATTCTCGACCAGGTTTTGAGGAACACTTTCTTTTTTTTAAATCCTGTTGTTTTTACAAAAAAAAAATCCATTCTGTAAAAAATATAGTAAAAATGTAAACATATTTACAGAAAAACCTGTAGATTTTACAGTATAAAACAGTCAATTACAAATAGGAAAATTGCTTTTTAAACCGGTAAAATCTGCTAAAATCAATTTTGTATCTTTGACAACCACCATAATAATGCAGGTGGTAAATGAAGAAGCCACATGAAGAATCATGAAGTTCATCACAAGTAGCCTTTCCACAATCTGAATTATACTAGCATATAAGGTGCAGTTATTCACACAAACACAAGATACTATCATAGTAACACACCTGACATTAAAATAATGCAATAACATTCATCAAACAACAGAATATGTGATAAACTTTTAAGAAACATAATTATTTAAATGAAATACTTTTAAATGTGAAGTGTCACACAGAGGATTTTGGGAATGTCAGTTTACAGTTTTTCCATTGCAAATTTGATTTGCCTTTTTTACTTGTACATTTAACAGTATTTTACTGTAAAAATTACATGAAATGACCAGATAGATCTTTTACAGTTTTTACTGCATTTAGTACATGAATATTTTACAATATTTTACAGTTAAAATTACACTCATTTTGTAACAGTGAACTAACGAACTCAACAGCTGTTTGTTTTTTGCTGGTAAGTTTTCATTTTATGCTTTTATCCATTTATAAGACCAGTCCACAAACATCAAACAAATCCACACAATCAGTCAGACAAAAGGAGACAGACTTCCTGTGTGTAGATTACAAAGCATAATTACTGTCAGTCCTGACGTTTGTGCTGCAGGGACGCTCACAGTCACTCCGGTTTAATTAGCTTCGCCTCATATCCGCAAATAAACAGTAAAAGCCCCAGTAGCTCAAACACATAAACGGCACATCACTCAATAGACCACGAGAGATTCAAACTATTGAAGACTGCAGGGAACACTGGTGCCATCAACCTGTGTGTAAATTATGTGACAGATCTAGACATTTTATTGTTTGCTATATTTATGGGATTTACAATGTTTATGAACTCGCCAAATGTTCACAAATCAGTGATGACAATAAAAAGATGAGAATATATCAGAACTCCCATCATGCAGCCTAGAGGAGAATCATAAAACTTGATATTTTTCATCCTTGGACTCATGTTTAACCTCCTCTCCTGTTACAAAGAATCCCCATAAAGGGGAAATTGAGTCTGGGTGTGGTAAAACTATGAAGCAAAGCCTTCGATTGAGCCAAAATAGCCGCAGAGGATTAGAGTTCAACAGCGTACGTGATAACTTTAAGTCATTAGCAGGCTAAAATTTACAGACGTATTAAACGCACACTAAGCCAAATAATTGCCTGAATATATGAATGATCTTTTGACACTGAAATTCTTTCACAAATATTGTAAATGAAATATCTGCGACTATAAATTAATTGAAAATGTGACTGAAAATTTCACACTGAACTTAATCTGATCAACGTCAGGAAGTTTTCTTCCTCCTGAATGTTGCGCTTCGTGAAAAAAATAATGTTATAATATTGGATGGATTGCTTTGTTAATTGACAGCACATCATGAACAACATAGATAATACTCATACTGGACTTATCAGTATGTGGAAGTCTCTGCTTTCCTTTCTACTGCAGAACAAGAGAGAAGATGTAATTCATCACTGGGATTCTGAGCATAAACTTGAGGGTTTTCTGAACCGGAGAGCCCTTTCTGTAAGAATAATCTTCTGAATTAATTTAATATTGTACAATATCTGCCCTCAAACCTCTGCAGGCGCACACAATATGAAACGAGAAGGTTGTGTTAGCTTTAATTTATAACGCTGCAATAAAAGTTTCTGAGTGACTGAGGGGTGCAGATACGAAGGAGACTGTCAATATTTGAGACCGTAAAGGATATTTTAGTGGAGCTACACAGGATAAAATGACTTACTGAATCTGATATTAAAGCTGACTTGGCTCTAACACAAGCTCGTTGACCATCACATCTTATCGTATGATCCCTGTGGCACAGCAACATGGTGCAGGCGCATCATAAATCATGTCTCGGACACTTCAGGGCTACTGGAGTAGAGAGCACAACGAACCTGCTGGATGCCATTTATAATTTAGAAATCACAATTCGCAAGCCTCATCCAATTATGGTTCAGGTCATCTCTAAAGGAATGAGAAAATAAAAACAAATGGAAACCAAATAAATTATTTAAAAAAAATAAAGTGTGCGTTAAAGTTTATGTATATGGATGGATGGAATGGAAAATAAATTTCTGTCATGACAACTCTCGGCGTGTTCATGGTAATGGCTATGCCAATGTTGATGTTTGGTCTTGGTGGAATAGATCTGCTATGCTGCTGCTATTGGTTATTGCTGCTGTCAATACATACACAACACTCTGCTGTGAGCAAGTAAGACCTGCTGCTGCTCTACAATATAGCATACATGAATTACCCGTAGCAGATCTATACAGGTGGAGCTGGGGAAGGTGGAGGGTTTCTGAAGGCGTGCTGAAACTGCTACAGCAGATATTTATGCTTTTTTATTTTGTGCTGTAACGCAGTAAAGAGGAAGAGATGATTGGTTCATGTGGACTTTGCACTGCCACACTTTGGCCAAATTAAACAGTATTTATTGTTTGAATTTTTTAATAAAAATGATAGAATTTGAAAGCAGAGATTTTGTTTAATATGAAAAGTAACAAAGCTTATTGCGATTTATTGGACAAACATTCATGATGAAAACTGAAAAGTGACGCAGTGTCTGTTCAACTTTCTCTTCATAAATAAATAAATAAATACGCTTGTCCTGTAAGTGCGTGAATACAAATGAAAATGTGAACAAAAACATAAGCTAAAAGTCTAATCTTCATATAATTGAAATATGATAATTAAAATGACGTGTAGGCCAATGACAGATCATGACCGGATTTTTATGACCCTGTCCATCAAAATGAGGGACAATGCGAAAGTCTAACGCGACCTCTGGGTAGAGTATAATGCTCTCAATATAGTAAACATAAGACATTCTTGAGATAACACATCAGGGAAAAAAAGACTTGTTCTTTTCAAACTCAACATTCTGGTTTGTTTTAAGAAGTGATGCAAGTGTCTTGTGGGGAAACAGTTTGTCAGTGTTGACAGACACTATATAAGATCTCAGAATGTGAGTGTTTAAGGAGGAAAGAGTTACACCTGCTGTCTGGGGAACAGGATCAAGTTAACTGAGAGAACGGCCCTCTAGTCACTGCCAATACACTGTGTACCATAACAAGAACGTTACATAAACGCCCATCAATTTTTCATAACTCTGGAACACAGAGGAAAGACACCCCAGCAAAAAAGACCAAGTGTATGCTTGAGTGTCGGTGCTCTTGTTAAATAATGAATCTTGTTCGAATTATATACGTAATATGAAAATAAAAGCAGGACTCGATATCCAGTACAACATATGAAAGTAGCCATTGAAAGACAGTAAAGAGTAACACTACAGTGGATGTACTGTACTGAGACGCTGAAGACACACGCATCGGTACCAGCCGCGAGTCTGCAATGTGACAGCCAGATGAATGCATACGGGTGCCTTAACACATGCAGACTGTCTCGCAGTTCTTCAGGTTTCAGCAAAGTGTGTCGCCTAGCTGAGATGTCCACATTTGTGTGTTACACAACAGCACAGGTGCAGAGACTCATCAAGACAGCACAGCACCTGTCATGTGACACAGAGGGTTGGAATGCATCAAAAGTGTGACAGTCCGAGCTGGGACATTTGTAAATTTGACCTAGGGTCTTAGGGTGAAATCACTAAATAAATGTAAATTAGGCTCAGTACTGATTGAGGGTATGCTTCATTTGCATAGACAACAGACAACAACGTCAAAAATATCCCTGTTCACATGGATCCGCGAAAACTACTAAAAATACAGTATTACGCATGCCAGGCCACAGGCCAGTAGTATCCGATGTAACTTTGTAATGAAAAACGGCGCGCCTATAGACTGAACACGTAATACCCATGACGTCACCGTTTTCACAAATTCCTGTTGTTAAGTTTACATAGAGACAATAATGGCATTGGTTTAAAATACTTTGAAACTCGTTTCATTTTCGTGTAAATGAACGGCCAAAACCCATTAAAACGTATCTGTTTTTAGTTGAAAACGATAAGATTACATTTACCAGTGTTATTAAATTATTAGCATTTTTAAAGATGAACTTTAACTGAGTGTTAGATGACAGCAAAGATTACGTGTAAAAATAAAGGAAATTAGGATATACAAATAAATATCTAATAAATTTAAAATCTCTAATATTGAGCAATAGCTGTGGTATGAATATGCTATATCCATATTATAGATTGTGCCAAATTCATTGTACCAAAATATAAACAATGGAAGTTTGTGTATATTGTTTATCGCTAGTACTAATTCATCAAATGATGACGATATGATGGTAAATTCACTTTAGAAAATTGGGCACTAAAGCAAGACAGTGTGTGGTAAAAAACAACAACGCTATTATCAGGTGCAATTCATTCTTAATAACTTCCCCTGCTGAAAATGAGTTATGTGTCATTACAGCCATCTATGTGATGTACAGGAAGCGTCTAACAGCTGCCCTTCAGAACTAATCAACGGTCTTTGTCTCCTCAAATAACACTTAAATTAATCCAGCCATCTTCAGTCACGTCTTCGATACAGCCGCTGAATGTGAACCTGACTGTAAATTCAGATGAAGATCAGACGAAGGACAGAGGGGTAAGTGTTGGTTTAGCGACCTTCCTGTGAGAGGTGGATGAGTGGTCACAGACCATTGAGAGTTGCACACGTCTTTGTAATGCAAAACAAAAACCTCATGAAAACGGTTCACCTGTTTCTTCAAAATGCCATTAGAAAAACCAATGCTGACAAGCACCTTTAATCTTTGTCATTTAACTAAAATCTGCATTATATTTGTGCTAATGGAAAACAATGTACAAACCAACATGGCAGATTCAAAGGAAAATGGCATGAATAAAGGGCAATTTTTTTCTACTCAAGTCGTTCGTCTTTCCTAGCCACTTCTTTTCGGTTGGCTTCCTGCCCCATTCTTTGCCCCACTGGAACACTGAAATTGGGCATAAAGAATCTGCTGACCTCCAAGAACCAGCGATCGGCACCACTGGTTGCAAAACAAGTGGCTTTTCCAGATGGCTGTTTCTAAACAAGGTACACTTCGAGTCTTTTTTCAGAGCACTGGAGTCAAGTCCTATGACTCAACCCAGAAAAGAAAAAGCATTTCATGATCTGGGACAAAGTCTGGGTCTGCTGTTTATTTCATTAGACTCCATTAAGAGTCGATGAGGCCAGAGAGATGGGCTAGCATAGCATCACCAAGACTTAATTTAGAAAATGATTTCATCTCTCATTCTGAGGTCACCTGAGGGGACCCTCCACATGCAGATGCGCATCCTGAACCTGCATAATATATATCCTCATTCTAACACAGGCTAGTGGAATCAGTTCTGTGACTCTTTATGTCTTGTGAGGAAGCTCCATCACAAAACACATCACATGACATGAGTTATTCAGTGTTTGTATAGGTTCTGTAAAGAGGTGCATGTTCATGAGGACACGTAAACACCAATCACCTGCAAGCAAATCTGGTAACTTGTTATCTACACCCATTGCAATTTTCAATGACGTCTTTTAGATTTCGCAATCTTCATGACCAAGAAAATGTCAAAACACAGCCAAAGACAATTTACTGAGCGAAATGAGAAAAAGAATCAATACGGATAATTTCCTTCCATCAACAAAGTCAGAGAAGCAAACACTTAAAAGTACAAGCTGCCCTTTAAAGTGTTGAACTTTTTTATTATTGTTTTAAAATGCATACA
This sequence comes from Phoxinus phoxinus, assembly GCF_949152265.1. Classification (NCBI taxonomy): domain Eukaryota; kingdom Metazoa; phylum Chordata; class Actinopteri; order Cypriniformes; family Leuciscidae; genus Phoxinus; species Phoxinus phoxinus. The sequence continues at coordinate 15,008,349 of NC_136893.1, forward strand.
ATAAAAAGTTAATATTATTTCATTGCAATTCATTTAATTTTAAATGTCTATTTAATTTTCAACACGAAAAGAGATTCACTTATTATTTTACATTTAACATTTAATGATATTTTATAAATAACTTGTATTACTCTTACATGAATTTGATTTGTGTTTTGTAAAGAAATTCATGTGAGGCCCAAATTATAATGGTCTCCAAAACAATTTTCAAGCATTTAAGCATACACCTTTATAGATCAACCCACCATGACACATAAATGCAGTCAAATGTGTCTAAGCCTTTGACTGGAAATGCATGCATCTATTTAAGGACAGTCCTGGTGGGACAGGTCTGATCAGATCAGCTATGCAGGCACAGATAACACTTGTCCTTGACAACACAGAGCTGAAATATGGCAGCCTTGCACCTGTTGAGCAGACAGGATCCTTTAACAGGCAGAGATATCTCACTGGAGTCTGTGGGTATTCAGTCCAACAGAAACTCAGGTTTGAATTCCTCCCTACTGAATCAACAGATCACTTAATGAGGGCTTAATCGAATTCTCAAGGCCGGATTGATAGGGCAAACAGCTTGTGATTACGTTAACATCCCTGGTTGCTTCGCAGACACAAGGTTTCTGCATGGATGCATGTCTGCTTCAGTCAACCACAGTGTCTAATTCAATCCAAACTCAATTACACTCTCCGTTATAATGGCCTTTAATAACATGGTTTACTTGCAGGAGAGCAGTTAACCAGAGCCGACGTAGCCTAATGCATTTGACTCTGAGAGAGCAGTCCTGTCATTCAGTGATGAAATCGAGTCAGCTTGTTGCGATTTCACTGTGCTACTGCTTTTACAATGCATTAGCATTCAAACATGCCGTTTTCATATCTCCTTACTGTGACTGTAACATCAGTGGCTGATATCCTGACAGATTATATATAATCACACTTCACAGAGTAAGAAGAGAAAAGTGAATGTGAAATGTTTTGGTAAACAGCATTTTCTCTTACCCGCCGTACGCTCCAAAAGTGAAACTCCTCTTTCTCTGCGGCATCTTGGCTAATGGATACAGCTGAGCGCAAAACAGAGAGACAGAACTCTACAGAGACACCAGCACTGCCGCTGTCTCCCTGGACTGACTGAGTAGTCTGTGACTGTGTGTGTGTGTGTGTTTTCGTGTGTAACTGTACACATGCAGCACGCTGTCCTTCCTTTCCACTCCCCTGGCTCCCTCTCTCTCACGCCTCCTTGGCAAATAAGGGACTGAGAGGCTGGCTCTGTCCACTTTCAGTCGCCCCGGTAACAGGTCCCCAATTCTCATTCATATCTTCCTTTAGTGCTATTGTAAACGTGCAGAAACGGAGCAGCAACTAATGTCTTCATAATATAGATAGATAGATAGATAGATAGATAGATAGATAGATAGATAGATAGATAGATAGATAGATAGATAGATAGATAGATAGATAGATAGATAGATAGATAGATAGATAGATAGATAGATAGATAGATAGATAGATAGATCAGCAAAACATATAAATAACTGGCTTAACACTAGAACGGCCATGACGGTCATTTTGACCGTTTTGAATTTTATATCTGCAATAACTTTGTTGAAAAAAATAAAATCCTGCTGGTACCCGACTTTTCCTAAAAGTGTTTGTATTTTTATTTAAAATGTTCTTCATATAAATTACACACAAGGCAAAAAAAAACCAAATGAACTTATTTACCTATTTCAACCATAGACGGTCATATTGACCGCACTGAATTTCGTGGTATTCTTTTGTTACATTTCCCGCACTTGACCTTTGTCTCTCTCACTGTCAACAGAAAGGTCAGTAGCGGCCCTGAGTGTTTGCATATAATTTCTACAAGCAAAAAGTATATTAGATTAAATTTGATGATCAGAAATATGTAATACCTGACTACGTTATCTATTATGTAGATATTCTCTATTAAATACGAGTTATTAGACTATTTTTTCTGTTATTATATTAAAATAAAATGTTTTATAATTAAATAAGACACTTTAAGTTGTTATTATCTTGTTCTGAGTTATGTTGAATGGATATGGAAATATAGCCTATCTGTTGTGAATATGCGATAATTACGGTAGGCTACTAATGATATTATTATTTATAAATGTATAATTAAACTTGTTTAAATGTACAGTTTGGTGTTGTTTTGTTTTTAAAAGATATCCTAATACAATAAATGCATTAATCTCTCAATTGGGTATTTATCATTAAAGATATAGAGTTTGGAATCCAGCGGTCAAAATGACCGCTTGTGGCAGTTCTAGTAGTTATGGAATTCTGGCACTTCTAGTGTTAAAACCTTTTTTTTTTTTTTGGTGGAGATACTAATGTACCTAAGACTTTTGCACAGTACTGTAAAGTAAGTAAATTAAAAATAAAATCCCTAAATTTTTTTACAAATATATGGTGCATAATATCATGCATCCGATAAATCATTACTGGTGACGCTTGGAGAATAAAATATACACTTCAGGGACCGTGTGTCTCCTAAAAACAGCTGCTCAAACAAAAGTGTTTGTCCACTGTTGACACAGAGTTGTGTTCTTTTTCAAAGTCACTTAACTATTTACCTAACTGCACATACTCCTTGAGCCTTGGACACAGTCAAAGGAGAAGTGTATCTGTAGGTCAGTCATTAAGTGACTTGCTTCGCACAGAAGGTCTTGTGGGACTGAAGTCTGAGTCTGGCAGAATGCCACTCTGATTATTAAGCAGCACACAGTTGCCCTGTCCCATGGTTGAGTTTCAGGATTTATCTGCCTATAGCAGTTTAGAGTCTTCTTCGACATTTGCTGGTACATGTTTTTGTCCTTTATCAGGAGTGGATGGCACACAGGCTTCCAAAAGAACGCAAAAGCTGTGATCTCCTCAGAGATAGTCCTTATCGTTCCTGACGTGCTGTTCTCAAACCCAGACGGTCTGACACATTTAGCCAGCGGCTGAAACCTCAATGACAAGAGTGTTAAACTGCTGATTCATCTGCAAAATCCAGGTTCACGACAGCATGCTCGACGAAATGGCTACTTGGCATTTTTCAATTGATTCAAAGGAACTAGCAAAACTGCACACAAAACACATCCAGTAAGCATTTTAATTCGACTGTGGTATGAAGCAGGGCGCAATTACTAATGAGAGACAGATATCACACGCGGCACACATGAGTCCGGCTGATATAAAGGAATGAGGACATTTCATTCTACCGAACTACCCGCAAGTGCTGAATTACTACTCAAACTGTTACTACTCAGTTTATTTGACGAATTAAACTTGTGAGGGAACGCAGCGCTGTTTAACTTAGTCTAACATTACACTATCATATTAAACTGCATACTGTATGAGTGAGTTGAAAGTTAAAATGTTATTCTATGTGTTAGTTTGTTGGCTGTATGAGACTAGCAGTAAGCTAGATCAACATTAGAATAACATACTGATCATATTCTAACATTTCATCATGTTGAGCTATATAACATTTATTCTTTTTATGTACAGTTGCTCACCTGTCTAATAAAGTACATACAAGAGCGACGTCTCATCAAGTCATCAAGTTCTGTCAAGTCCAAGTTGTCGCTGAGCTCGTTGGAGCTCTGGGCATCTCGAAAACGCCACGCCGATATTGATCCTCGTTTTATTGCTCCTTTTGTCCCCAAAGTCTGCTTGCCATAATTTTTTTCATAATGTTTGAACGAAACAACAACAGCGTGTCGCTAGACATTATGCAGTTGTCCACGTCTGTTACCATGGTTACTATCCACTATTTTACAAGCGGAAACCAGGGATAACGCGGATATTATGTCATTGACAGGTGACAAGTGACAAGGGACGGGCACTATTTAAAATTTTGAATTTCCCTGAATTAATGAGTTCTTAGAAACATTAATGATAATGTAAGTACACAATTGAAAGAAATATATAACACTGTGCAAGTGGTTTTGGGATATTTTGATACAAAATGATTACATATTGTACCTTTAATGTGTGCTTTATAAGTATTAATAAACAGCCAATATCCTAGTAATATGCATGCTAACAAGTAGGCTAACTAGTTAATAGTGAGAATTGTACCCTAAACTAAAGTGTTACCATTTAGATTTTTGGTTGCATGTTTTTGTTTTCTTTTTTGCATGTAGCTTGCTAAAATTTGCAGTGTGTGTGTGTGTGTGTGTGTGTGCTCTTGTTTATGTGATTTATGAGGACACAAATTTGTATAATGACATTTGTATTACAACTTAAACGTGGTTTATGAGGACATTTCATGAGTCCCCATAATTCAAATAGCTTAAGAAACATTAAAAAAAAAACAATGTTTTATTAAAAATGTAAAAATGCAGAATGTTTCTTGTGATGGGTAGGTTTAGGGATAGGGGCAGTGTAAGGGGACAGAAAATACAGTTTGTACAGTATAAAAACCATTACGCCTATGGAATGTCCTCACAAGTATAGCAAAACAAACGGTGTGTGTGTGTGTGTGTGTGTGTGTGTGTGTGTGTGTGTGTGTGTGTGTGTGTGTGTGTGTGTGTGTGTGTGTGTGTGTGTGCGTGCGTGCGTGTGTGTGTGTGTAACATACATACAACAATTACTTCTGGTCCTTGAATCTGATTGGCTAAGAGGTCTTTCCAGCCATGCAATATTCTACCAGTATCACCAGTATGTTTCTTATGCTCAAATAGCGTTAAAAAAAGCTAGACCAGCTAATCCGAATGGGCAGTCCTAAGCGTGGGTATCAGGTTTCTATGGGAACCAAGGTTTATAACAGCAGCTGCAGTGACACAATGATACGATTGCGATTGGCTCTTTTAAGGCAAATTCACACGGCACAAACAAGATGGCCATTGGACTTTTAATTTTATGAAAAATAACTGTCATGTTCACACTGCCCCAACAGACACTGACAAACGCTGATTGAACATGTTCAGTAGGGTGAAATCAAACCCCAACCAATGGTAACAGACGCCGACAGGGGTAACACATCTGACAAACGTGTTTGTTGCCATTTGTCCGTGCAGTGTGAATTGTGCGCCACATTGCGTGTTGCAATTTCTCCCGTTCATAAATAATAGGAGTGCACCGTCTTTGTACATCTATAGGAGCAAACCAACAATGTAGTTGTTTATATGTAGTTATAATATATATATATATTTGTAGCCACAAATTCTGTAGCCTCAATTCATTGAGAGTTACGTATCTAAAGAAAGTCCAGCTACATGAAAGCCCTGACATGCCCTATGATATATTGTCAATCCGCCCACAGAATAGACAGGCTGTCCTCACTGACTCAGATGGCTGCTCTCAGCTCAAAGACATTTGCTCTTAGGGAATAAACTGCCAGGTAGACATTGATCAGACGCGAATACTGTTTACGCAGCTCTTATTTTTCTGCTTCAGGCTTCCGCTGTTCATCATTTCAAGGCTTGAGACAGACCCAGATGCTCCAAAGTGAATGCTTATTGTTTGAGGGGCAAACTGAAGCCATATCACTCACATCTCAAACAAATGAACGTGGCAACTCCCATTCACAAGCCAATAAACTCTCATGTCCTTCACAGCACCTGAGCAAATGGGATTTGTGAGTGTGAGACCAAGGGACTAATATGAACTGTGAACTTATAGCATGTCGGTGAAGACAGAAATCAGAGTCTAGGCAAAAATTCACAGGCTGGAGTCTGAAAACTCCTGAAATAACAGAGACTTTAAAAAGCACGGCTCTATCAAAGATCTGCTTTCAGCTAAAATGAATAAAGTGCAGACAGTGGTGTAGTTGTTTATGAGCTGTTGATCCTGTGGCGTGAAAAGGTTCAGCTTACTTCCCCTCAGGCGGGAGGGTTAATTACACCAACATTTACTCTGTCTCATGATAAACACCTTGCTTATGGCCACAGCATATAAAAGAGGTTCAACTAAGACTATATTTCAACTGGAGAAGAGATGTTTTCAATGGAGAGGTTTTTAGAGGGTAATTGTGCTGGAAATTATCTACCGCCTATATTTGCCTGCATTTCATTTTCTATCAGACTTACACACCACATGGCAGCTACATTAAAACAAGATTACTTCCTCCAATACTTTACTCATGAATCTCTATTTTATATGTGTCTAGATCTTGTTTCAGAAAGGGGAAAAAAACAAACAGAACTACTTTTCACAGGCAGTCACAGGCTTGTGAAGTTTAAAGAGGCCATAGATGTGGCTGTTTGACTGGAGGATTTTTAGAAGCGTCCACATGACCCAATGTCCCAGCAAGGGAAGTAGCCATGGCCTGCACACTGTGCCCTTTCACTGGAGCTCAGCACACTACTGCAGAAACACTGACAGAAAGAGACAGTTGTTCAAGCATAGGCATACCTAGAAAAATATGGGACATGAAACATTTATATTTAGAATACATCAAAAATGTAATTACATATACAGAATATAATTTTTTTTTTATCAAATAGTATTATATTATTGCTTACATACAGTATATTAAACAGACAGACAGACAGACAGACAGACAGACAGATGTAAGACAGTAAGGAGAGGCTAAAAAGATTCATTAACAGAAGACCATCAAATTTAGTTTCTTAGCAGACACTAGATCTCTCTCCTCCCAGGAAACTCTGTGCTGGATCAATGACCTGACTAAGTGACTGTTTGGCATATTCCGTGCCCATCGATCTTAGTGCCATGTAGAGAAGATCTATTATAGTAATAATGGATGCTTGGTACTATGATACTCCTGTGCCAGTTGGACCAGACCTACAAACACAGGGTGAAGTACAACCAGAGTTTATCTCTATCTCCTGAGGCTGAGAGCTCAATCTTTCTCTTTCTCGCAAATATTTGCCTCATATATCAATGCATTTACGCTTGTAAATAAATCCTTAAAGAGATGTCAGTTCCACAGCCTGTTCAGAGCAACAGCGGCACCTATTGGCAGATCATGCAACTGCAAGGAAAAGGTGTGTGTGTGTGTGTGTGTGTGAGTGTGAGAGAGAGAGAGAGAGAGAGAGAGAGAGAGAGAGAGAGAGAGAGAGAGAGAGAGAGAGACAACTTTAATATGTCCATGAACCGCCCACAATCCATTCCCTGGGTCACCTTGATTTTGCCAAGTAAGACATGTCCTGGAACAACATTCCTGCCCAAAAACATAGTCCTAACCTTATCCCTACCCATCCCCACCCACAACTTTCCCTAAGTGAAGTAATAAGTGAATAACACTGATGTAATAGAAGCACCAAACCCTGGTTGTAAGCCTAAACTTGACATAAACTGCAAACTTGTCCCTCAAATCTGACCATCTGATGCATTTTACACACAAAACTGGAAAGCAGTTTCTCACTCTGGCAAAGCTGTGATCTGGCTGGATGGCTTCCAATAAGCACTTTTGAGGATACATACAACAGCCTAAAAAAGGCTTTTTCTTCTTCTTTTTTTTCTAATTGTCCCACATAATAAAAATAATATCATTATAAAAAATGCGTCAGAGAAGTGTCTCGACTTGCTTGTGCTTAAATTTGAAAATGGATTCTTTCATTTTCTTTAATAAAATGTGTCATGACTCATGAGTCTCTCTAGCCTACACTATCACTAACAAGACTACACAAACATGAGAGAGAAAGAAAAGGACAAAATACAGAAATAAAAATGAGAGAAAAGATACTAAATTCAATAGACAATTGTTAAAAAAAAACTTGAACAAAATATTTTCTTACATGTAATGAATAAATCACTCACAAAAAATGTTGTCTAACTTTCCTTGACATCATCATGCTACACACAGCAGGACGATATCAAGTATATCATCTTTCATGTCCAGTGAGGCCATTCATAAAGTCATATGTGTAGTATCTCAGAAGGCGTTCAGCAGAGAGTGTGTTGCACTTTCGCATCACAGCAGAGCTAAATGACTTTCTTATCTGCGTGATGCAGCAATACACCTGGTGCTTCTAGGGATGCCCTATTTATCAATCTCAGCATATATTGGTGCACATTCATTCAGAGCACGCAGTACAGACTACCGCTGCCATGACTGCCCAGCACTGTTTGTGCATGGATTCTCTGAGATACAAACGGAAGGTTTTCGAAGTTCGATTACAGAAGAACACGCAATCAGTCAATAAAATGTGATAAAGTTAGTTATAAACAACAGTAATACTGCAATGATGAATAACGGGAAAGATTCGAGCTATACTGTTTGATAGCTCTCTGTGAAGAAAACAGAACAAGATTTTAAATCACTCTCCATTACACTGTGCAGTCTGCAGTCAAATGCTCCAAACAAACATATAATCCTCTGATGTAAAATAAAGCTGAAATTATAATAAATATTAGGATAAAAAAAGGAATGTTGAAGTAAGTTCAAGTTGAAGTACAATTTTTTTTTTTTTTTAAATCAGGTTTTGGGTAAGGGGTGAGACGAGGACTCAGGATGCAGAACAATTGGCTTTTTTTGTTATAAAAAAATAAAACAAAAACAAATAAAAACTACCCCATGGGAGAAAACTCTGGATCCAAACACAGGGCAGGGTGGGACAGAGTAAGGCAGGGCAGGGCAGGGCAGGACAGGACATAACAACGAACTCACACAGGACTTGAAACACAAGGAGCATAAATAGGGAGCAAACAAAGCAGGTAAAGCAGGTATTCCAACTCCCAACTTCAGTATTATCTCAGCTCTACTTCGAAGGATCTGAAACTCCACATAACCTGAACAAAGAGAGACAGGAAATAAGTCTGTGGGGTGCAAAAGAGTCTAAGACAGGATACAGACAAGGGTAGAGAGCCAGAGAAAGTGAATATGCAGGGAGGACCCATCATGCTGGACTGTCCATCACTAAAGCTTGCCAGTAGTTTTGGCTCTCATGTAAGTGTCATCTTAATGTATCGTTCAGTAAAAGCAGGCTCTTCAGCTCAGCAAGAGCATTAAGTTGGAGCTATCTGTCAGTCCCAGATAGTGTATTTTCAGTCAGGCCGTCACTCTCAAAGGCCATCCGGTTTACCCAGCTTTCTCCTCACCTACTGTGACTTTTCTGCCTGCATGGGAAGCTTTCCAAAGTAAATTGACATTTCTCTCAGAGGACTAACGACTTGGAGTGTCGTTCTTCTGTTGCATTCTGATAACTTCCTGAAGATTAAAGCACACAAACTACCTCTTCATCATACATTTGTCCTCGCTATGCAATCCTTCACTCAAATTATATCAATTATACAGAAAGAATTAAATTCTGGTAAATGCTAATTAATCTCAAATCTTACTCTTCAAAAAGTGCACAAATGATGTTATGAATATGGTGCATTTTCTTAAAATTGTTACATATGTTTTGGGTCTTAATGTCAATGGTTCATTGGTGCACAATATTTCAAATAACATCGAGTTCTTTTGATCCACTTCAAACACCTGTTTCGATAAATCAAATAGCTCAAGTAAAATATTGCAATTCTATTTTGTGGAGGCATTAAATATAACAGATGACAGTTACTGTAAGCAGTGAAACAAAGCATGCAAATATTCAATATAAAGCAATCCCAACACAACAGAATAACAGATTGTCTCATTTTGCAAAAGAGCGAAGATGACATCAGTGCTGAATAAGTGGCTTCAAGGGTCACTTCAGCAAATAAATGAAATAAGCTTTTCCCACAATTCTTTGCGTTGAGCATATGTCAACAGGCATTCTGCAGCCAACAAGCCCATTCAATTAATGAAACATTTGGCATTTTTAACCACACAAAAGCACACCCCAAACAACAAAGTGCTTTGCTGGCAATTAGATGGCCAATTTAATTTATTAAAATACCAATGCTACATAAAGCATCCTGTTTGTTTGCCAATCTGCAGAGTAAATCTGGCAAACTAAATCCTCTACTTAAAGAAATGTGAGCATTTCTCAGGGTGAAGGAGGAAGGGACGACACCTTCGCTCCTGTGGCTTTGCTTCAAACCTTAGCTCTTTATTAAATACTTCTGGCTCATTTAATACCACAGCTGGATTAAATCTGACTTAAAACTGAAAGTAGATCACAAGTGATCTGCAAACAAAATATTGCTTTTAAAAATTCAATACCATCAATAATAATAGACGCCAGTTCCATCTGCTTACTAATGCCGCAGACAGAGATGACATGAATGGCAACTTCATTTTTCTCTGCAAAGAAATCTAAAGAAATGAAGTGCAAACGGCATGGCTTCTAATGACATTACGGTGGGGATCCGCAATGAGCCAATCTGCTAACTGAGATTGGCAGAACATCACTGCTAGAATCCATGAATACAGATGAAGAAGCTTCATAATCAAGAAATAAACATGCTCTAATAGATTGTGTCGTTATGTAAATCAAAACAAGAAATTACTTAAGCTGATTTTTTAAGGGCTTCTCATCACAAGTTATAGAGCAGGTGTAGTTTTTAGAGTAAGATATAAAAAGGAAAATGTATTACATTTATCTGAGAGAAAAAGGCAACTCCTTACAATACTAACTGTTTATTGTGCTGAAAATACTGTTGCAAACTAGTTGACTAAACTATAGAATGAAGTTTTCATATCACATTTCATTCATATTACCTCAGCTATACCATTCAAAAGATTGTGGCCAGTAAGATTGTTATTAGGGGCCAAGCACTGAAGGTGCGGGCACCTATTGTATCTGTTCTGGTTCTTATTCTTCTTTTTCTTCCGACTGGGCGTCTATGGCAGCCCATAGAAGCGTATGCGGGAAAGTTGTTTTGGTTTGACATTCTGATAGAGGACATTCCCAACATCAAATACACCAATTTTGGTGTTTCTAACTCATTCCCTCTAGCGCCACCACCTGTCCAAAGTTTCAGAAATTGTATGCTAATAACTTTTGAACCGTAAGGTCTATCAACAAAATTCTTTTTTCCTCTGATTCCTGAGCTCATGCCGATTCGATTGCACTCTATGACGTCATTTTCCGTCAAATGGCTTCCGTCAAAATATGTCCGCCATATTGAATTGTCCAAAAAAACTACTATTGCGAACTCGTCCTAGACGGTTTGTCCGATTCTCACCAAAATTGCACCAGATCATCTTCAGGCAGTGCCGACAAAAAGTTATGGAATTCAAGTTGATTCGCTTAACCGTTTTTGATAAACGCACAAACAAATTTTACGTAGCACTTGCGAAAATAGACGTACGTACTGTATTCTCCGCAACGCTTTATCGTATTCAGACCAAACTTGGTACATGTCATCACAAGCATGACCTGAAGCTGCATGCAGCGTTTCGGCGCAGCGCCACCTACTGGTCCAGAAATATGAAAAATTGCTATTTTGGCTTATAACTTCTGAACGGTTTGTCCAAGAATCCTAAACGTGGTCTCGTTAGATTCAGGGCGTCATGCCGAGTCGACTGATATCCAATTTTTCCAGATCGGCCATTTTGTCTGTCGGCCATTTTGAATTATGTGCTAAAATGCTGTATTTTTTGAACGCATGAACGGATTTTTACGAAACTCGGTATGAGTCATCAGTACAATGCCCTGAAGGAGCCTGAGAAGTTTCGAAACAGCGCCACCTAGTGGATAATTTTTTTTTTCAAATGCTTATAACTTTGGGTGTGGTCGACTTATTCTCACGGGAGTCATCTCCTTAGACTCCTGAATCGTTGCCGAGTCCAACGATACCAGACTTGCCAGGTTTCGGCATATGGTTTGTGCAGCGTTGTAATTTAGCGCTTAAAAAACATTTGGCGATATCTTCGAAACCGCTAGTCCGATCGAGACGAAACCACCGTCAGAAGTTTGGAAACATAGGTCGATAGCTAAACGCCAATGCCCAAATCTCAAAATATTGATCGTAAGGGGTAGTAAAATTCAATCAAAGTCACGTGTCAGTCGTTTTGACGTGTTTTTTCACATAAATGTCTATAACGTTGAATCTAATTGAGATATTTTCACCAAAATTGACACACAGATGCATGGGCTCAGTCTGAGGACACACAAAAAAAACTGTGGGATTGAGCCTCTTGGTGGCGCTAAAACTAAACAAAACATGAAATTCCCATTGACTTCAATGCAGTTTAGTGATGTAAAATGCTATACTTAACGAATGCATTGCTGTAACATTATGAAACTCAGTATGTGCCATCAACACCATGTCCTGAAAGTACTCAACAGATTTAAAGACAACGCCACCTTTTGGTCAAAAGTTGTAACAAATTTTCACGAAATGCAGTTTCGTAACTGCGCCACCTATTGGTCGAAAGTGATAATCATATTTTTAGTTAATGTATGTGATTTTTCAACCATTTTGCCAAAATTCATCTTTAAATGTCTTTAATTGCTCCTAGCTGCAGTTGGTCTCACACTCCCAGCCACTTTGGCATGTCTTGTCGTCTTGCTTGCGCTTGGCCCCGTAATGGCTGCTTGCAGCTATATTTTTTTAAATGTTTTTGAATGAAGTCTCTTATGCTAACAAAGGCTAATTTTTTAACAAAAATACAGTGAAAACAGCAATATTCTGAAATATCATTAAAATTACTTACGTTACCAACATCGATCAAAATGACAGCATGCGGAAAGAAGCTAAGGCTGCGGTATTTCATTCTGAGCTTGAGTGACCCAACTTTAAAAACATATATTACATACACTTCCAAAGAAAAAATCAATTCTCCATCAAAAAACACCAAATTAATCTTGCTGTTGAGCCACTTCCTGTTCACTCTAGACGCTCACATCTGCTAAAAGCAGTGTTTATAGCTGAGAGGCATACTCCATGTCTGATTTTTCCATTCATTGTGTTATAACCATACATCATTCAAAATGCTATAGCTCTTGAGATTGAATGTGTTATTCATCCTTTAGAAAATGTATGTCCTGCCATGACCTGTCATGCCATTTAACTGTTTCAGGGTCAGAAAATAATTAAGCTAAAATTCATATATTCAATTATTATTATATTGTTATATTATATAGTATTCAAAAGTGTACAATAACCACAATTTTTTAATGCGTTTTTAAAACTTAAATGTGATCAATGTCATATTTTTTTAGCTCATATTTCCAATTCAGGACAAATTAGCATATAAAAGGGAGCTGCTTTTCCGTCAAAAACACATTGAGGATAAAAAAAAAAAAAAAAAAAAAAAGACTTGCCAATTATGCTTAAAAACAGATTAAACCATTAAGAAGTAACCGTGGTGATGTTTAAATCTCCTTTCACAACATAAACATCTAAAATATTTCAACTAACAACAACTACAGCAGGTTTCTTATATCAGAAACTGATTTACGGACCTAATTCCAGATGTTAAGCATCTAGCAGAAACTGGAAAGGTGCCATGAACACAGATACAACATTTATCAAAGGGAGAGCAAGTGTTCTCAGAAAGCACAATAAATCATTGCAATACAGAGAAACAGATGTATGGCCTGAAAATAATGATAACCACATTAACCATTAGCCTGCCAGACACTTACACAACATAGAGTACGTCCATTTCTCAAAATGAATGTGTTCATGGTTCTGATTTATTCACTACATAATCACAAGAGACATCATTTTGAATTAACCTTAGGACACCTTGAATAATAAATAAGAGTCAGGCTGCATGTGTGCACTGTTCTTAAGCACTTCTTCCCGGTTCCAGCCTTACCACTTCAAGTCCCTCTGGAGAGATCCAGCAGCCAATTAGCTGAAGCCCTGCGGCGGCTCGACGCATCTCAGGCGGGATCCAGGGTGACAGATCTGTTCCTGCTTAAAGCTCAACTCTGAGGAAGAGCAAGCTACTGCAAACTCATACCTCACCTAAAGCAGCACTATTCATCCAGCTGTCCCAACAGAGCCTACAAATCTGAGGAATGAGGTCTTGTCTCTTAGATGAGCATGCAAAACATGGCAGAGTGCTGAGTGCACTGTATGGCAAACAGGCCCTTTATCTGATGACATGCTGAGCGGTCAAAAGGGACACTCTTCTCATGGAAATATGCCAACTTCTCAAAAAAAACAAAAAAACATTATATATATATACATACAAAAAAATACAAAACATTAATGATGAATAAGACAGCATATTTTTCAGGGAAATTATGATTAAATCACGATTCTTTTTCATGTTGGGTTTACTATTTTGCAAGTGACTGAGCATTACAGCCAAACTAATGTCACTATTTTAAAAACAAAGCCTTACAAGGTAACAAATTAAAAAAGAATGGCAGACATTTAGGCCAAAGTGGCGGAGATGCAAATTATTTTCTTGGTTTTTAAAAAGTAAGAACAAAGATACACATTACATATACACAACATATAATATACAAATGAAATAAACAGTGATTTATCTGTTCAGCTACATTGAAGCAATCAAGAAAGAAATTAATGAACAACTATAAAAATAAAACACTACATAGACTGTGTAAATTATACATTGAATTGTAAAAATCAAACTAACATTATAAGTGCAAGTGCACCCCAGCAAACATTATAAAAAGATAAAACAATGCAGTTCATGATGACCCCTTTAATATGGGACAGACAGATAAATATTTTATAGCCAGTCTTAGTGAAGTGCTGACTTGTTAATGGTAACAACTATGGACCAGCTATTGATTTAGGTAATGGGAAAAAAAGGACTCTCTGTTGTCTAAGTTTGACATTATGAACAGATACAAGGACACCTTAAGCCTGTGCATGCATATTTCATGAACACAACTGAGAATCCAAGGACCCCATCTGTGAAGGTTGAACTATGAATGTGGACAGATTAATGTTCCTGCTTGTTCTGTTTTACACATCATTCCCACATCATTAGGGAACATTTAAATTTGATCAACAGAATGCGAAAGATCTCAATCCCTCAAAGACAAACACAGCTCTTCACCTCAGAGTTCATGTTTTAACCTTGAAAGGTGATTTTTAAATGAGGCTTTCTGGGATCACAGCTCACTCATAAAGGCCCAACAGAGACATGTGTGCCAACAAGCTTTGGCCTTTCACTAAAAAGGTGTCAAAATCAAAATAGACTTCCTGTTCCCGCACGCTAGTCAAAGGCAGGGTAGGTGATTTGTAGCGGAAACATTTTTTTGTTTTGCTGATTGAAAGTCTCTTCACATCATAATAGCAATCACTAAATTAATTGTTCTAAATGTATTGTGGATCAGTAGATATCATGCTTTCAAAGCTAGCTATTGCTAGCCTCTCCGAAAATTGCCTACCCCACCTTTTAGTTTTCACATATCAGAGAAAAAAGGACACTGTGTGTACCTTGCTTGATCCACAGTGCATATTGCATTAACCCCAGCATGAATACAGCACAGTGTGAGGATGGAAGAGAGAAAAGACTACATAAAGTTGTTTTCCCAAATTCAATTAAGTCCACTGCCAACATGTGTTTTAAGTCCGTAATCCATATCAGAAACCCCACTGCTGGTGAAAAACACAGCACAAACACAATGATCCTTTACTTTGAGCAGGCTCCAAAACCAGCGGATGCAACACAACCAGACGCCAAGTGTTATCTTTTCCCTCTGGGACCATAAGAAATAGGGATAAAAATGGCACAAAGCACAATCAGAACACAACAGATTACACCACACTCCTTATCATACAGGTATGCCTACCTCTGTTGTCAGTATGTAAAATGTAAATTACATTTTATAATATTTTCAGGCAGAATATAGATATTTTAAATTGTCAATATTTCACAATATTACTGTTTTTAGAGAATTGTTCATCAAATAAATAGAGCTTTGGCGAGACTTCTCATTAAAAAACATTGAACCAACCCTAACTTGAGTTATTTCTAGGGGTGCAACAATATTGAAATTCTGTTTGAAATTGGTAAATAACTACCCAGATAGCAACAAAGTCTGGGCCGAGTCTGGCTTACATTAGGCACTTCTGGCATAATTCTGGCACTGTTTTTTTCACAATCCTGTGTCAAACAGTACTAGGCTAAGCTCTGGCTGGAGTCTGGCTAACCAAAAGAAACAAATCAAATTGTATCTGTTTGGCTGAGCCCTGGCTTGAGTTCGGTCTGCCAGAATAAGTAAATATATGGCTGAGATCTGGCTGGGTTTTGGTTAGCTGAAGAGTAAATAAAAGATCTCTAGGCTACATGGAAATGTGGTGTTAATTGGTTCATATTTTATACATCATTATAAGTAATTTTGTCAAACAGAATAAAATGAAATATGTTTGTTATAGGCCTAGTTAAAAATACCTATAGATATTTATTCAAATAGTACACTTTTACACATAAGGAAAGAAAACTTGACCTGCTGGTAATTATTTTAATGGGCAGTTAAGGAGGTGACAAAGTGTAGAAGGAAAAAAAACAATGAGATGTTTGCAAAATGATTGAAGACAAAGACTGGTTCAATCTGCAGCATCATAGAAGACAAAAGATTGAATGAGTAGCTAAGTTACTTTGTGTGGTTATCCAAATGGTAATAAATAGGCTATGCCACAAAAAAGAGTTTTTGGGCGAATTAATTACCATTTGTATAACGACAGTTTTACTACAAAACCCAATGGTTAAATTGTTTTTATAGCAAAAACCAAAGAAAAGCAAAAAAAGCTTGACGAGTTTTCACAATTCCTGAATAATCTATATAATCTCCATTGCCTACATATTATAAGTATTTGGAGAATAAACATTTATGTTCTCCACGTAAACCATTGAAATCGTTTGAGAAATAAAACTTTTTTTTTCTTTTTCTTTTTTTAAAATCAGCGGTTCTCCAGGAAACTTGCGTGTTTTAGAGCAGTCTTTGGCAATGCGGCGTCTGTGGTTGCTCATACGATGACGCAGTTTGCAATGCATCATGGAAATAGTAGTTGATTTACATACACGGTGTTATATCCGCTTTACAAAAAGGACTACTTTTCCCAGAGTGCACCCCGTGACACCATCCCGCCTACCAGAGGATCCGGAAGTTACGTAGGAGTTATTCAGCAACACATATTTTCCAACGCAGTCTCGCGGTGAAATTCAAACCGTTTTAACTTCGACAATCATCTTGGTTTTATCTTTTGGAGTTTTAATACACGATCAAGGTAAGTATATACTTTTTTATATCTCAACTAACACGTAGATTTGAATATATAGCGCAGTAACATTACTAGATAGGCTTTTTTAGTGGTTTTCAGTGGTTGTGTTTTATGTTACGTTAGAGGTGCTAAAATTAGTCTAGAATTAGCCTCCATTTACAGTACTAAATGGAAAATATGTGGGCGTACAGTGAGCGAAGTAACATGAGAAAAAGGGCTGTTAAAAGAGTCAACAAGATGTTTGAATCTTTGGAAAAAGAAATTAATTCTCAGCCTGAAAAGAGGCCAAACCAAGATGGCGTTGAAGCAAGTTCTAGTGTTGACAGTTTTGAGATCGATGCTTATGAAAGTGAGGAGGAGGCTGCTACTAGTGAAGATTCTAGTGATGACGACTCAGGGCGATTTTCATGTAATGACTTGGCAAGCTCTTTGTCAGGCTGGGCAGTTGAGTTTGGTGTTTCTTTGGTTGCTCTCACAGCACTCCTGTGTATACTTAAAGTACATCACCCCTTCCTTCCGAAAGATGGACGCTCTTTGCTCAAAACAGCAAATCAGTATGTGTTGGAAAAGTTAGCAGGTGGTTCATTCTACTATTTTGGAATTTTGAACTCCCTTGGTAAAACGTTTGAAATGCTGTCTTTTAAATTTCCAGATAGACATGTATTCAAGTTACAGCTAAATATAGATGGCCTACCTTTGTTTAAAAGTTCATCTCTTCAGTTCTGGCCAGTGCTGGGTATTTTGCAGGATTGTGTTATTAAAAGACCAGTTTTAATTGCTTTATTTTGTGGTGTAAGGAAACCAACATCCCTTTCAGACTACCTAGATGCTCTTGTAAAGGAGTTAAATAGCTTGAGAGAAGGATTTGTTATATATGGTAAGACTTTTTTGTTGAAAGTATCTTCAGTTATATGTGATGCTCCTGCTAGAGCCTTTGTCAAATGCATTAAATCTCATACTGGCTATTCTGGATGTGACAAGTGTGTTCAGTCAGGTGTTTATATTAAACACCGCATGACTTTCCCTGAGTTTCATGCACCTCAAAGGACTGATGAGTCTTTTAAGCACACTGTGGATGAAGATCACCACCTAGGACATTCACCTCTGGTCAAAACCAATATAGGGATGGTTAGTTGTTTTCCTCATGATTATATGCATTTGGTGTGCCTTGGTGTGGTACGAAGACTTTTGGATTTGTGGATGAGCAGTATTGGACCTTTACAATGTCGTCTTTCTGGACGTCAGGTTAAAGCTATCTCTGAGAGATTAAGTAATTTAAAAGTTTTTATCCCAGTTGAATTTGCCAGAAAACCAAGGAGTCTGGAAGAAAGACTAAAATGGAAAGCAACAGAATTTAGACAATTTCTTCTATATACTGGGCCAGTTGTTCTTAGAGGTTTTCTGGCAGAGCAAGTGTATAATAATTTCATGCTTTTGTCTGCTGCAATTTGCATTTTAGCAAATCCGTCGTTCTGTTTTTCTATGAATGACTTTGCCAACACATTGCTTGTGTCATTCGTTGAACATTTCAGTAAGTTGTATGGCCCAGAATTTGTAGTGTACAATATACATGGATTGATTCACCTTAGTGGAGATGTCAGACTTCATGGTCATTTAGACCTAATATCTGCATTTCCTTTTGAAAATTACTTGCAGAAATTGAAGAAAATGATCAGGAAACCACACAGCCCCTTAACTCAAGTAATTCGAAGGCTGTCTGAAATGGACGCTATAAACTCAAAAAGTAGCAGTGAAGTACAACGATTGAAAACACAGACAAAATTCATGCACACGGATGGGCCAGTACCACAGATGTTTGATGGAACTATTGGGCAGTTTAGAGAATTAAGTAGGGATGGTGTGGTCATTAAAATTTCAGAAGGTGATAATTGTATTGACGTTAACAATGTTGTTGTTCTGGTACAAAACATTATTGTGTTTAACGGTAGCAAGTTTGTTGTTTTTAGGGAGTATTCAAAGAAAGAAAGCTTGTTTGAGTACCCAATAGATTCCTGTGAATTAGGAATTTTTGTTGTTTCAGATCTGTCATTGGAGCTGAAATGTGCTAGGCTTGGACAAAAAATACATAAGTATGTGAGGTTGCCGCTTGAGGGACAGGGCAAGTTTGCGGTTTTCCCCCTTCTACATTTAAAATGAAGTGTGTGCGTGCGTGCGCGTGCGTGCGTGTGTGTGTGTGTTCTTTTTTTTTTCAGAATTGTAATTAGAGATTTTGTGCTACGCCTGGACACAATCTACACAAGAAGGTATGACACTAACTTAAGAGTCATCATTTATTTTCTGTATTTGCCTTTGTCTTTTTAAAATAACTTGTTTGTGTTTTGCTTGCAGAAATCATGTACCACATTGTCAGCTTTGTTGACACTGATGAAGTGGAGGTTGTGCCTGCAATCTGGGTGAAAAAGGATGTGTGTGTATGGCCTCCTTACAAGGGTAAAGGAATTCAAAGGGCAACCAAGTATTTGGAGCAACCCCACGAGTCTTGGTCTGCATATAAAGTTAAAATTCTGTATACTGCAAGTATGTATAAATCCTTTTTCCTATACAATACATTCAGTTAAAAAGTTGAAATGCTAAACAACTTTTTGTTTTGATGTTTGAATTCTGTTTTTCATAGAAAATTATAGTGAAGCACGTCGGAAGCTGCCTCTTGCTGAGCAACAGACCGATCTCCAGTCAGAGGCTGAGTCTGACTCCCTGAGGCCACCAAAACGGAAAATAAAGTAAGATTGTGTATATTTTGTAATTCATTAACATAGACACTTAGTTCTAACAGGACCTTATAACTTTGTGCAGTTTAACAAATTAACATGCAGATTTCTTTTTGAACTGCAAAAAGGGAATTTGTCACTGAATAGTCTTTACATGAACATACCACCCTTTCTTAATCCAATTTAGTAATCATTAAAAAAATTCCCCTTTCCTAAAGACGAAACAGGCGCCTAATGGATGAATATGACACTGAGGAGGAGGAGGCTACTGCACCCATAAAAAACAATTTGCCACAAGCCCCTCAAATACATCCACTATCAAACAGGATTTGTTCAGCTTCTAAAGAGCTACAACCAAGTCCTCAAGGACAAAGACAAAACCACCCCTCTGTATCGCACCAAAAGTCTCCAGATGTAGCACAGATCCCAGAAACTTCAAGACCATCCTTGTTGGAGATAAGTCCTGCCTCTGAAAGGCATGAAAGAACTCTTGGGCCAGCATTACGCCAAGCAATTGACTTGCCTGAACCATCTCTGCTACTTCACCAGACTTCTCAGCAGCCATGGCAAGTAAGAAATTTTGCCAGAAAATCACAAGACATCACAGAACATCACAGTGAATTGATGTGGCAACAGGATACACCTTTACAGTCTCCCGGACAGGAAATGCAGTCACTGTGGCATCATGAAACACCCAGACCACAAAGAAAAAGCCTCTCAAGCGATGACCGATTAATAAGATGTAAGATTTATTTTTGTTTTTTTCTATCATATATTGACTGTTAGCGTAAGGCTCATGTCATAGCAGGGGTGGTGTGGTAAACCTTTCAATACCTGTGTTTAATGTTTTAGCACTTCTCCATGACATAGTATCTAAACAAGAAATTCTTATGGAGCAGCAGAGGAACATTATAAGGATGGTGCAAGATATCAAAGCAAACAATGTTCAGGAGATCACAGAGACACAGAACCAAAGTCCAAAACAGTTTCCAATTGAAGACCTAAGGTCTTTAACTTCCCTGGAAAGTGATCTTCGATCCTGTCCAGTAACAAGACAAAAAGTGGTAGGTAACACTGTAGGGTTGGGCGATGTCCCCTAAATTGAAGATAAAGATAAATATAAATATATTTTTCTACTTAACTTAGAAGAGATGACATCCTCTAACGGGGGGAGGGTCCTGTTTATAGATCACTTCACTGACCAATCAGGATGCTCTGTCTTACATGCGCTTCATGAGGCACACGCAAGGTCTCTCCCTCTCTGTCGTGCGCACGCTACGTGTTTTGGAGCAGTCTCTATCTCGCACGCCCGCTCTAGATTGAAAAGCTAAAGACACATCTCTTCACCTGAAACAAGAAGCTAGACTGGCATAGACTACACTATTTAAAAAAGCATGCATATGCATTAGTTATATCTCAATTTAATTTACAGAGCAATCCCATTCCCTGCAAAGTTTTTAGGTTAACTAACTATAGAAGAGACTAGGATTAGTGTGTGTCTGAGTGGGTGGCTCTCCATTGTGATGTCGGTCAGCCATCATCACAATCCTATAACACTGTCAGTAATGTAGTTGCATACTGTTATCACTTACAAGTATGGTTGTAATTATTGTTATAATCAAATGGTGTGTGTGATCAATCTAAAACATGAAAAATCTAACAACAATAACTATTTAAATTTGTCTAATTTGGTAAATATAATATTGATATTAGGAACAAAAGCATGGTTTAGTGTTTTGACTTAATAGTGATGCCATGTTTTAAAAATATTTCAGGTGCTTGAACTGGGATTGCTGGGTGGAGTGGATGTAAAGGACACGGTCTGGCGGATTATGAGGCAAGCAATAAAAAATGACTTTGCCAAAGTGGTAAACTGGAGAGGTGTACATGGGAAAACGCCTTTCCAAAGCTTGCAGCTTAAAAACATTGTGATTGGTAAGTACATTTTTATTGTGTCTAAGTCTATCTGGAACTTCATGACTATTCCCTCATGTCATGAATGAATGTTGAAAGTTTTAATTATTTGACTGCTGTCTTGTAATACAAATGCTTATGTCTATTGTTCATTTTATTTAAAAGTATTTTTTAACTCTGTATTTGTATGCTCCTATTCTAGAGGCTGTAAGAAGAAATCCTGTGTGTGCTCAGACAACTGAGCTGGAGGTCGAAAAAGTTATTAAAAGGTGGTTTCATCTAGCTGGTGACCGCGAGGGTGGCAGAAAAAGAAGGACACCTTTGCAAAATGTTAATGTAAACCACACATTTTAAGTTATTAGGGTATCTTTTTTTTTACGGTGGCCAAGAGGACTCAGCACGCTGCAACAGAAGAAAATGCACGCAAACAGAAAAAACACCAGCAAATGAAGAAAACATCTTCATCAGTTTGACAGCACATGTGCTGCAAATTCACAAAACACAACCAAATACAGAAACGCGCTGCAAATGGCAGACCAACAACGCAAATATCTACTCAACACAGTGGTGTTTATTTTATTTTTTTATTATTATTTATTGGTTGCATGCATTGTATTTGCAGCATGTGTGTTGTGAAACTGATGTTTTCTTAACTTGCTGGTGTTTTTCCTATTTGCATGTTTACTTCTGTTGCAGGACGTTGAAGTCTTGCCGTTTGCAGCGCGTTTTTGTATTTGGTTGTGTTGAGTATATGCAGCATGTGTGTAGTCAAACTGATGAAGATGTTTTTGAAATTTGCCGGGGGTTTTTTTCTGTTTGCATATTTTCTTTTGTTTCAATGTGTTGCAGGGCTCGAATTTCGGCGCGGGTATTGCGCATAATTTTAATCATGCCCGCAGGTCTCCCACTTATAATGCGGGAAATTCCCACAAACATTGATTCACTTTAGCATGTGGGTTGTATTAGTAAATGAATCCACACAGATTATAAAATCAAATCAGTCATTTTAAAACTGTCTGCGAGACGTAATTTCACAAACAACGTGAGTGATTCAGCGGTGCTGCGTCTTCTATCTCTCGTCTCTCAAAATGGACTAAAATACTACCCAGTGTTATTTTACATTTGATTACTTTATTCAGTCTCTGTAGTATTTCTGAATACTAGTGTTAGACCTAAGAAAAAACTTGTCTCTTTATTGGTATCTTTATTCTATTGTATTTATTTGTGCTACTTTTTTCAGTTTAATTCAAAGATTGAAATCAAGCTTCCTTGTGTTGTGTAAATTCTTAAGAACAAAATTACCCCATTGTAAAAATGCAATGAGTGAGCATACATTTAGGCGAGATAAATGTAATTAAAATAAGTCTAAACTCCCCCCACAAATGAAAAATTCACCCCACCCACCAAATTCAGGCCATGTGTTGAGATCTCTGTCACCGTATTTTGGTTCGTTTCATTATTTAAGCATGCCACATATACTTTTTTTGCATAGTTGCACTATTTTTTGTAACATTTTAATTTATTTCTGTATTTTTATTATTCTTGTATTGTTACTATTTGTTGCTTTTGTTTTGCATTTAATATTGGTTTATCTTGTCTTTTTACCATTGTTTTTATTTTTCCTTTTATCTGGCTGAGATTTTCTTTCCCTCTCAATAAAATGCTGTACTTTGCATTTGTGTAGTGTCATTTTTTTTATTAGTCCTTGCACAATATATAAGTATTACAATACACAGGGATCATTTCTGGTTCAGTTTTGGGGACTCTGGTATAATATTGGACCTATTATGGCTGTTTTCTGGAGCTTCTGGATAAGTTGTGGCTGAGTTCTGGGGTAAAGGTGGTGGCAGTTTGGCTGTTGTCTGGCTGACATCTGGGGATTACGGTGTTGTTTTGGGCCGGTTCTGGATAATATGTGGGTACATTGTAAAGCTCTGGGTGAGTTTTGGTCTTCTTCCGGCATTGATCTGGTTGACGTTTGACAAACAGCACTTGGGCCAATCTTGGACCGTAATTCCATGCGGTATGTGGGCCAAAATCTCAGCCGAAATTTAGCCAGATCCGGCCCAAAGCCAATTTGCTATCTGGGTACTTTGTTTATAAAGGAAAATGTTTCACTCCAACAAACAGGAGGGTTAAATCGTTATTACCATCTCTTAAAGGGCACCTATTATGCAAAATTCACTTTTACATGGTGTTTGAACATAAATGTGTGTTGGCAGTGTGTGTACACAACCACCCTATAGTGAAAAAAATCCAACCAGTGTTTTTTTTTAAATCCCCATAAATCATAAGCACTGTCTAAGAACGAGCTGTTCTCAGAATCAAGGCAATGTGACGTAGAATTGCACAAGCCCCGCCCACAACTGTTGATTGACACTGCAGTTTGAGCATAGACCTGCCCTGAATGAGCTGGACACAGTCCGCCATTGTTTCGACGCTGGAGCAGCTGTAGAATGTCTCCGAAAGCGATTGAGGTGTTTTGTTTTTTGGATGTTAGAATAAACATAGCAGTCTTCATTTACTCTCGTTGTTCCTCGAGGATTGATCAGTACAACTGCTCTCGTGATCCAGCTTACAGTCTCCGGAGCGACAGGACTAACGTTACTGATCACGGCAGAAATGAAAGTGAGAGCGAGCACTTTATGACAGCTCGAGCTCATCGAGTCGTTTTACAGATATACAGTTTACCAGTTTCTAAAGCACCCACTAAAAGGTGTGTATATATTGTTTACTGTTGTAACGAGTGTTTTGTGTACTTCACTGTGTAACGTTATGTTCCATGATAATGAAAGGGAGAGAGAGAGAGAGAGAGAGAGAGAGAGAGAGAGAGAGAATGAGATGTTTCATGAAATTTATGGATAAGACTTAATGCGCACTTCTTATACTGCGTTTATTCTTACAGTGATTTTCTGCAGTAAAAGTAACGCTTCATCTTTTGTGTGATGTACAATAAACTTAATTGAACTCATCAGTATATTTTGGTCATCATTCAGACGGGGTTAACTACAGCAGGCTTGTATTAATAGTGGAGCAGATGGCATATATGTTATAAACGTAATTAAAAATATAGCTGCAAGCAGCCATTACGGGGCCAAGCGCAAAAGCAGACGACGAGATATGCCTACATGGCTGAAAGTGTGAGACAAACTGCAGCAAGGAGCAATTAAAGACATTTGAAGATGAATTTTGGCAAAATGGTTGAAAAATCACATACAATAACTAAAAATATGATTATCCCTTTCGACCAATAGGTGGCGCAGTTACGAAACTGATGTGATGTGGTCAGAGTGAAGTGACAATGACACATACAAAGTTTGGTGTCAATATGTCAAGGCATTGCAGATATAAAGCCTGAATAGTCATTTTGGCATCATGCCTCAACTTTGACACTGCGGTATACGAAAACGGTTTTGTCTATTGACACGAAATCCATAACTTTTACTCGGCACGGTCTGGAGATGACACGATCCGATTTTGGTGAAAATCGGACGTTTGGTCTAGGAGGAGTTCGAAAAAGTAGGTTTTACAACAAAATAAAGATGGCGGACAGGAAGTTTGACTGACTATGATGAAATTGGTATCTATGTTTTCAGCATAACCCAAGGAATCGATTGAGATCAGTGTCATTACTATAGGCAAATTTAATCAAAAGTTATTAGCATTTTTGGAAATTTCATTATAACTTTTGACCAAAAGGTGGCGCTGTCTCATAATCTTTTTAGTACCTTTAGGGCCTTGTACTGATGACCCATACTGAGTTTCGTAACGATACGTTCATGCGTTCATAAAATACAGCATTTTAGCACATAATTCCAAATGGCCGACAGCCAAAATGGCCGATATGGGAAAATTGTATATCAGTCAACTCAGTATGACGCCCTGAACCTAACGAGACCACTTTTGTGATTTTTGGACAAACCGTTCAGAAGTTATAAGCAAACACATAAATTCTTCATATCTCCGGACCAGTAGGTGGCGCTGCGCCGAAACGCAGCATGTAGCCTCAGGTCATGCTTGTGATTACATGTTTGCTATGGTGATAGTTCAGGCTGTCCTCTATCACTGTGCCAATTTTCATAAGTTTCCCACAAACGGTTCTATAAGCTGCCATAGACGCCCAGTCGGAAGAAGAAAAAGAAAAAGAAAAAGAAGAATAAGAACCAGAACAGATACAATAGGTGCCCGCACCTTCAGTGCTTGGCCCCTAATAAACATAGGCTACCTGTTCTATCTCTATTCAGCATATATTCTCTAGCTTTGTGGGCATTATTGTCCGACTCGAACACCGTTACTGTGAGTTTCTGTTTTGATATTGTCATCTTTCTGTGAGATGAGATTGTCCTGGCTCTGAGTGTGAGCTGGTTAGGCTCCGCTCCCTGTGCGTGGAACCGCATCTCATTAACTTTTAAAGGAGACACACTAAAACGGTGCATTTTTCTCAGCCCCCCAAAAATGACAATTTAAACATGCTGTAAAAAATGATCTGTGGGGTATTTTGAGCTAAAACTACACATACACACTCTGGGGACATCAGAGACTTATTTTCTAAGTAAAAGGGGCTTGTGAAAATGGGCATAATATGTGCCATTTAATTAAATTAGTGCTAGATTATCTAATTCTCAAATAATTAGAAACAATTAAATATCCAATGTCCAATACCAATAAATTAAACAAATTGTGGTTGAGAATACTGCATTTTTATTTCCATTAGCTTATTTCAACTTCAAGCCAGTCTGTTATTGTGCGGTCATGATTTAGACTTAATAAATAAAAAATGCCAATGAAAAAAAAAAAAACCTGTGATTGATTCGTCACTTACATGTAATGGTTTCTGCTGAAGTGGCCATTCTTGGCCAGCTGGGCTAGACTTACTGTTTGCTGCTACGATATTCTGTAAGTCTAAACCTCAAATGTTCTTCTTTATGGTTGAAACAACCACAGTTTTATAACCAAAGAGAAAAAAGAGGCAGCAAACAGATCAAGCAAGAAATCATGTTTAAAATATTCTTCTTGTCTAAGGCACTGGAGAACACAAGTTCACATGAGGTAGAACATCAGACTATCTGCTGATGAGCCACACTGTTTAAGATGCTGCGCTGCTGTTGGGGCCGGATCATCACAGCTGAGCACGCAACAGGCGGAGAAGCAGATGTGCTACACCATGTGATATCCACTTTCACAGAAATAGTACCTGCAGATGCAGCCTCCATTTTTAATCTCATGTACAAAGAGGGTGGACATCATAGATACTGTATGTGCCTGAGTTTATTCCGTTGAATCACAATATCACGTCAAGTTACAGCTGATCCAGATTCAATCATCTTTACAACGCAGGGTCTATAGACATTCTGCTCCCTATGAATATATGAGGGGCAAGCATTATGCTGAATATGCCAGATATTAATTTGTAAATGTTAAGCAAACGTCTCTGTGCCATGAGAGTTTCTGAAGAGCAGATCTAATCTATATACACTGACCCTGAGAGAAATTGAATTCTGTCATTTGTGGACCTCATGAATGCTTGGAAAAAGCTAATTACTAGCTTCCAAAAGTTCTCTAATTAAATATATGATTCTTTCTGAACCGTGAGACATATATAGGGAGAAAGGAAAAGAGTGTGAAGTCATGCTTAGTAAGATGATAGCAAATCTCTTGGCAGTCTTATTCTTTCAAAACTCTCATAACATTTATATTTCAATTGCTTGGCAGACCCATTTCAGCACATGCCAAGTGGATTTTTAATGCAATCCTACAAAAAAATAAATAAATGATATAATATACTATATCATATAATAATTATAATCAATAAAAAAGAATAATAATTTATATTATAGAATACGTTAATAATTGCATTTAGCCTACATTGATAAATATACTATATTCTATACTATATAAAATGTTATATTTTATAAATAACATTTCATCTTCGATAATCACGTTTTTTTTTTAAGTCTACAATTATGTGGCAAAATCAGTCTAAATACGCTTTGTCTAATCAAGATACATTTTCATCATTATCTTTTTTATGTGGCTTTTGAAAAAAAAAGCAAACCTCAAGTTTATAACGGTTTATTCAAGTTTATTAAGACTATAGAGCAGGACATTATCCTCAATTAAATAGCTTGGTGCGGGTATCTTTGTCTTGACACTTTGCATATAGATTCCTAACTGTAGATCCAGAGCAACATCTCTCAAGAGTGTTTGTTTGCCAATATTCCACATCTTGCAAAAATTAAGTCTTGCCAGCTTTATTTCATTCAAATAGAAAGTTTCTGTCCTTGCTACACTGCTGCTGGTTTATTTATTTGATTGAATTAAATCCATACTTAAATAGATTTTAGGACATCTAACAACTAATTAGAAAAGGAACACTGTGCAGCAACAACAAACGCAGAACTACTGACATTCTGCACTGTGTGCTATATTCTGATATTCAGGCAAATGGAAAGCAACCCACAGACCCTCTAATTTTCCTTCATTATTTCAGCTAAGATGGTTTTGGGAATGGAAAAAGACACATATAAGAGCATGCAAGCCTTTTCCCCTTATTAAATACCGCTGACAGTGCAAGCAAGAGGCAGAAGCTCGACTGAGATGAGAGGAATATTACAGCATCAAACAGAATGGCTCAGAAAGGGCCAAACACTCACCAGGAACTCAATCTCTCTATGAATGCATAGATTTAGGCTAGAAATCTTTAAAAATGGGCTAACTTTAGTTCAACAGAATGAGTGTTTGTGACTGACTGCTACAATAATCTCCATAGCACTAAAAGATATTACGCTGCTGCTTCCTGATCTCAGCTGAAACATATTTTACTCAAAAATTAAAATAAAAAGTCTGTCAAAATGTACTCACCCTCATGTCATTCCAAACCCTGGAGCTTTTCAATCTTCAAAAAGGATGCAAAAAAAAAAAAAAAACTTTTTCTGAAGTCATATAGCTAAGTTTTATGTATACAATAGTTTTATGTTTTTTTTTTTTTCATTAATCATTTAAATCTGACTGGTCAGGATCTCAAGATCATCCAGCCACAGCAGTTCTAAAGTAAAAATCTCACTGGATGTGAAGATTGTCAGACTTATATTTCAGCCTGTTCCTCACACAAAGTAATCTGACAGTCTCATAAGAGATGTTGGATATGAGTCATAAAAACTATGGTGCTTATTTTGGAGTATGGCAGTCCCAGACAGACCTCTTTCAGTTTCATTATATGAGAAAATAAGCGACCGGAATATTTTTTTCAGAAAAGAAAAAACCTTTTGTATTTCACATAAAAAGTCAGATGTGTTCCGAAGGACGTGTCAGTAAATAATGGCAAACTATTCCGTAAAGTTGGCATGTAACGGAAATTACATTCTTCTCTAGGCCTATTGTAAGTGACGTAGGCATATCCGAATGAAACTGCTCCTTGAACGAACAAAAAAATGTAGGACAGGACTTATAGTCGGATGGTTGTGTTTTCTATTGACGTTATATTGACATTTGAGTGACATGTTTTCCCACCCTCGAGCCACTAAATTATGATTTATATAATATAGGCTAATCTATTAACAACGTTCTGGAGGAGCACGTTCAGATAATTAACCACCTAATTAACAAGGGAGGGGCACATTCAGTTAATCAACCCCATTTAACACGATAATAGGTAGGCCTATATATAGGCTACTACAGCAGACTCTGTTCAGTGACAGTTTTCCAGCATCCCTCCACCACCCCATACTCACTTCTAACTATTATATCATATAACCTGCCAACCTGGGAAGGGGGGAGTGCTGTATTAATTTCACAGCTATAATAAAAACAGTCATTTTGAATAAAGAGTTAATTTAGTCTAAAAAAAATACATGTTGTAGGTTGTCAGCGAAACACTAGGCTACAGCACTGAATCAACAAACGGCAAAAGCATCTGAAACTCAGTGTGTGTGTGCCATGCGTTCAACCTAAGTCAAAATAAGACAATAATCACATTAAACCATCTACTGTGTAGCCTTAGATGTGTAGGTAGGCTATATGCCATCATCAACCAAATTCATCTGCTTTAGTCACGCTTTCATCAGCAATAATCCACTAACATTCTACGCAGTCGAA
This sequence comes from Phoxinus phoxinus, assembly GCF_949152265.1. Lineage (NCBI taxonomy): Eukaryota > Metazoa > Chordata > Actinopteri > Cypriniformes > Leuciscidae > Phoxinus > Phoxinus phoxinus. Next base: position 15,038,093 of record NC_136893.1, read on the forward strand.
TCATCTCAAAATCAAGCGAGTTTTTATAGAGCATGTTCGGGCGCATGCAGAATTTCGCGGGCATCAAATGCGCGTGCAGCATATTTGTTTTCCAAATCAGTTAAAGCACCAATATTTAAAAATATTAAAAGAAAATACTCTCAAGAACCAGCTTATTATGTTTTTTTAAACACAACCACGAACAAATATTTCACGTAGCCTAGAGCAGATAGGCAACCAAACGGAAGAATTGTTTCCCATAGCCTACAGCTTCTTGATAAAGCGTAAAAAAAGAGTCGTCTTGTATAAGCTGTATTTCTCTCCATTTATTTTTCCACATCTCACAGCAAAGTATAAAAAGTATGTCGGCTTACCTTCTTGTGTCTTCTTTGGTTTAGCCTACTTTGTTTTCACCAATGTGAAGTCCAGTGATGCGGGCGCACTCGTTAGGCTACAGTAAACTACACTGTGCACTTAAAATAGACCATATGTAGGCACACAAGCAACGGAAAGGTCCACTTATGCTCAGCCACAGTATAACAGTGTAGCAGGAAGGTTCAGTGATGTACTGAATAATACAGAGCTCTCCTTTTCCTCTCACACAACTGTAGCCTACTCCTCAGATCGACGCAGAGTAGGCTACGCTGAGACATCTACACATGTGACAGCACTGATCCGACCCACTGAGATTGTGCTGCTGTCAGAATATCCTTAAACAGATAGCAACACTATATATTTATATATATATATATATATATATATATATATATATAGAGAGAGAGAGAGAGAGAGAGAGAGAGAGGGAGATTCAAACATATGTATATATACTGTGTATACTATATAGGCTATATATATATATATATATATATAGCTATATATATATACACACACGGTATATATATATATACATATTATGTTGAGTAACATATTTTTTTTTTATGTTGCTACTTTTTTTTTAGGTTTTATTGAAACATAAGTATTCCCAGCACACATACATCGTAGAGACATATTTGATGCGCTTGTTTTCATCTGGAAGACGTACTTTTAGTGTTTGCTTATCTGCAATGCGTCTATGAGACATTTCCTGTCAGATGTTACCAAGACATTTAGAAAATGTCTTTAAGAAGTTTATGATTTAGAATGTATGTAAAACTGACTTTTTAAAGATATTCATCCATCGGATGTTTGTGCACAGCAGATGCTTTAACACAGCAGATGTGCTATCTGGGTTTTTAATTGTTACAAGAACTGAAGTTTTACTACAGTGGGTCTTTGAGGTTTAAGATACTATGTGAAAAACATCACACGAAAAAAAAAATTCTCCATATAAAAATGGGACATCTATTTGCACTACAAAGTGCTTTTGGCTCTGAATTTTATATTTCTAAATATGTTTTGATTATTTTTCTAGCCTGTCAAATGCAAAAAAAATTTATGCACGAGTGTAAAACTGCATCCTTGATTGCTCTTTTCATTTTAAAATCCTAGGTATGTTATTATAAAATCTTCAGACCCATGCTCCAACCACATGACATTACCATTCCCGCTGACATTTCAAATGTCAAAGGGTTGCATTTATTGCGGTTTTGAGGTGAGGTCTGACTTACCCACTAAACCCTTAAATAACTCTGACATTTTGTTGAAAGAACAAGGGTAACAAAAAAAAAAGGTAAAAAGTAATTCTGGTGTAATTCTGCATGCTTATTAAGACTTCAGGTAAGGGTTGAGACATTAACAATTCCTCATGATTTACTTTTCCAAGAAAATGGGATCATTCTTCGAAACGCAGTAACTGTCTGTTATTCTTTGTCTGTGTAAAAGGAGCAGCTGAATCTGTTTAATCTATAAGTTTCAGGATTTTCAAGTTAAACTTTTTTTCATAAAGATAAAAGTCTATGTTGTTGACAACGGATTGAGAAAAAGTTAAGTTTATTTCCAAAAGTTTTGTAACATTATACAGTAAAGATGTAAAGATGAACTTTACCAGAGAAAAATCCACGTGTGGTCAAAAGTGGAAAACAGAACATGTCATTGGCTCATTGCAGTCACTTCATATTTTTTCCAGAAAGATTTGTTTTCTTTTAAGGCCTCTTGACAAAGACAAAAACAGGTCTTCATTCTTCCAAACAGCCATTCCCATTTATTTTATATTTGGCCATTAAAGTTGTGCATGATTCAGTTTGTCACAGATAATCGGCTCTTGCCACACCAGAGTATCACCTATATAGTCCAAAGGTGATGAAGAAGATTCAAATAGAAGTGTCTTTATTAACCCAAAGTAAACTCTTTTTAAACTAACTAATCCACAATGATGCGAGACAGCATGCAAGCTCAAACACACGGACAATACCGAACAACGAACTGAATGCAAGGAGGAACTTAAATAGAAAAATGAACTGAATACAGGTGTGCTCGTTAATGACTATCCATGGTAATTAACTAACTAGTGGTGGGAAACAGAAAACAAAAGAGACAGGTGAGAGAAATAAACTAATCCATGAAAATGAAACTGAAGGCTACGTTTACACGTGGACGGCTTTTTTCATAAATGGACATTTCACCCCTCTCCGTTTTCAAAAATAACATTGTGCACACTGCACACCTGTCAGTTTTCAGAAAAGTGTTCATTACACGAACCCGTGTATATGCCGTCTAGACATGCCAAACCTGTAGGTGGAACCCTTTAGCCCACGTTAGCAAATCAAAAATAGCCACATCGTTGTTACGTCGGCTGCCTAAAACATGCAAAAGTGCAAACAAAGTTTTCCAAAATCTCCACTCTGAGTTTTTAGAAAGAATCGTTTTCAGAGGAGAATTCTCCGTTTGCGTGTAAACGAAGGGCACAAACGAAGGAAAATGTTTCTATTTTTCAAAATAACCATGTACGTGTAAACAGGGCCTAAAGCTAAAATTAACATTATGGTGTCACAGAGCAGAATCAGACGCCATTGAATGATGACTATTGATTTAAGGCTGTTGGTTGCTGCATGTAAACAAACATAATGACTTTAACTAAATTTGCTTAGCAAGAGTCTCTTTAAATTGTTACCGCACCATGGCAGTATAGACCTGAAAAAGAAAGCTTTATGCTAGGTCCAAAATTGCATACTGTAGCTGTAGCTTATGTATTTAGTTTGAAATGTACTGCACGACCATTAAAAAATAAAATTTTATTTAGCATGGATATGGGTAGAATTAATGAAATTCAGACTACATCCGCCGCTGCACTGCCATTCACAACAACCTATCCTGTGGCTTAATGGGAAAGTGTCCATTGAATGCGCACTCCAGAATCTTTACCGACCCGGGTACTTTTTCACCTATACTGTTTTTCAAATGGAATGAATTAAGACATAGCCTACTACTCCTTTGACATACTGTTTTTCACATAGGTCTACTATATAGACTTTTACACTAATGTCTGCTATAGCACCGCTTGTGGCAGGACTGAGAATGGAACACGCTCTTGCTTTAGATTATGAGTTGCACTCCGCTGACAGACACATTTAGAAAAAAAAATCAAGCTTGTTTATGTTTTGGCCCTAATGGTAAAAAAGGGCAGTGTTTCTTCTTAGAATATAATGGATGGATGGATGGATGGATGGATGGATGGATGGATGGATGGATGATTGATGGATGATTGATGGATGATTGATAGATGATGGATGGATATAAGAGCCACAAACAACAGCAACAATCCAATTACGGTATTAATATAATGAAAGCAGAAAGGCCTTAAAGGGGTGGTTGAGTATGATTTCACTTTTCTAACTTTAGTTAGTGTGAAATGTTGCTGTTTGAGCATAAACAACATCTGCAAAGTTACAACGCTCAAAGTTATTTTAAAGAAAAGGACTACAACAAACGGTTGGTAGGGACTACACGACATTCCTCCCGGGGTTAGTGACATCACCAACCCTAAAATGTACATAAACCCCATCCCCGGGAACACACAGTCCATGTTGAGAAGAGGAAGAGTTGTTGTATAAGAGTACATTTGTGAGTCAGCTCAAACTTTAGCATCCGTCTTTTCACATGCAATAGAAAGTCACTCAGTGTGCATCTCACAACAGTTCCTATACGAGCGATTTATAGATTATCATGACAGAATATGCTAATTGAAGATAGTTAACTCCACATCAGCAACATAAATTCATCAACTAACCATTCAGAGACGTCCTGTTGCATTCTACATGTTGTCACTTTTTCTTGAGTATCTCCATCTTTGTCTGACTCCGTTTTAACATTAAAGGCAGAACAGTTTTTGTAATTTTAGTATGTCTGCGTGAGGTAATCGCAGCTGCTAACACGAGCTCTTGAAACCCCGCCCTCTGCAGCAGCTCATTTGCATTTAAAGGGCCAGGCACAAAACGGTACGTTTTTGCAAACCCACAAAAAGCGACAACTTTAACATGCGATATAAAAATATCTCTATGGGGTATTTTGTGCTTAAACTTCACACACACACACACTCTGGGGACATTAGAGATTTATTTTACATCTTGTGAAAAGGGCATTTTACCACCCCTTTAAAGGTACTGCTATCAAAGCTTGAAATCTTCAGCTTTTAGGCAGCACAATTGTTCTTTCTGTATTACTTTATTACGTTTTCATGGTATATGATTATGGACTCTAATGTCCTTCAGTTATCTTTTGAGCTGCTCATTCTCCTGCTGCCAGCCAGATCACATGTACGATATGACGACAATCTTTATCATATATTTTTTCTATTTTTCTTTTCTGTCATTTGAGCTGATAAACAATGCATTCTTTTCCCTGCGGCTCTCTCAACTGTCCATGCACATACGGCATACCACAAATGAAAATAATAGGATGGTTGTTGTCTTTTTGAAATACATGGCTCTGTTTACAGGCACAGGCTTCTGTCAGATATTGCACAGACCTTGCCCTGAGGCTTGAGATCACGCGGATTACAGTGTGATGCTGGACTGAGGTGAGTGTGGGAGCTTTTCATAGTTTTGATGTTATATTATGCCAAAATTATGGGTGCAACTATGATCATTATGTTATTGGTCAAATTGACCCTAATTGGATTCAATACAATTAATACTAATAATAAAAAAATCTGAACCTTTAACAATTATATTTCTCAAACATTACAAAAAGTAAGCATGAGAACATGATTATTATTATTATTTTTAATAATAAAATAATATAATTTAAAATTTAAATTTTAATATTGAATTGTTGTGTGTGCGTGTAGAGCATGGAAGCAATACCAAGATCATTGGTTCGATTCCCAGCCAAATTCATTTGCATGAACTAATGAAAATTTATACTCTCAACTTAAAGCGTCTTCCAAATGCAAATATTCTCTTTTGTCATACAGGCTTTGAACGATATGAGTATAAATAAATGAAGCATTTTAATAATTTTGTATATTAAGATGTATCATTGTGGTGAAATCCACTTGGCTGTGAATTAATAACCAATCTGAAATAGAACCAATATAACAGTTGCACTCCACCCACAGCAGTCGCCTTTACAGTGAAAGCCATTGATTCTTTCATGTGTTTATCTCAATGCGAATCCCTTCACATCAGCCGTGGCTGACTCTCTGACGTCCACGACTCACATCAAAGACGGCCCCTCAGGAGGACTTTTCAGCCCAGAGAACAGCACACTTCTAACACACCGGCCCTCCCCCAGTTCCTTCAGCACGGTCCTACAGCTCGATATTCGGAGAGAGAAAGTTAATCACACTTCTCATGCCCTGAACCGGTCTTATACATAGTCATTATCTGTGCCTTAATGAAATTCAGAGCTCCCTTCCTCGTTGAAGCTGCAGAGAAGCGGAGGAGTCCCAGACAATAATGTCAAAGCTCTTTGTTGCATGGCAGGGACTGGAGGATGTGATACAAATTGCTCTCATAATTGTTACCATCCAGAGAGTTAGAAAGTCACCTTGTTTTTCTTTTTTTTTACAGTACCCTGCAATTATCAGGAAATAATAACAGGGCCGTCAGTGTCAAGACTTTCTTCCTGAACAAGTGCAATTGTGCGAGGACAACGAATCTGAATTTATTTGGCTCCTGATGCAAGAATAAAGAACTGAGGGGTTTTTGTATTTATTGCCAGATGTTCTGAACATTCCAAATCTCTAAACTTTAGACATCATTCATTCTCAACCCAGATCTCCCTCTGGGAGGAAGCAATCCGAGACAGGCTGACCTATTTTAATGTATATTTGATGGAAAATGCACTTACACTATGAATTGTTGATGCTGGAAAAGAGAAGAACCGAGTTCATTTGCACCTCAACTGTCACTATTAGCATCCACATTAGTCACTAAATGCCTTATGTTTGTGATTTAGATTTTACAGTTGTGTGTCTTGTTGACTCCATTTGCCATTTTTTATTATTTTCATCCTTTTTTTAAACATATAGAGCTGAAAAATGTATTAAGCAATCATAAACATATCAAAATTAACTATTCAGTGTTTCTCCACTATCTCTTTGTGCCATTTCAGTTATTTATGCACAGTGCATCATTTGTAATTTCCCCCAATTTATTTTCTGCAATATTAAATATGCTGTTCTGCAGAGGCTTTTTTATGGGGTGAAATCATACAGAATAAATTCACACAGTGAATGACATAAACAGCTGGAGAGACAATTATGGTTACGTAAACAAAAGCAAATTAACATGAATTCCTTTAGCTGGAATTCAGAGCGGGAAGCACACAGTGTTCTTCCTCTATTTCATAAATATTGAAAACACCATGAAATTTTTAAACATGCGCGCATACATGCACACACAAATATATCTCTGGAATCTGACATTGGTTTCCATAGAAAGAACAACTGAAAAGGCATCCGATCAAGAGAATGTGCATCACCCATGTGCCCCACCAGCTCTCTGAAGATTCAACCAACTTCTCTTCATATGCAAATAAAGCTCTTAGAGTAAAATGAGCAAAGCATTTCCAGCAAAGATAGCTGATTATCTAAAAGTCATGGCTGCAGTGGTATTTTCATATATCAGGCATCCTTTGTGCAGTGCTCTATCAGAATAAATTACATTAATTTTCTTTCTTGATCTGTTTCAAGTGAGTCATTGTGCCTATAACAAAGCAATTGTAATCACTGAGAATTTTATATATGTATTTCAGTTCTGTATTCAAATTCAATTGGTACAGTATCAAAACACTCCAATATCCAGTCTAAAAACATTTAATATCCCTATTAAATCATTTTTCACAAGTATAATGTATAATTAGTATAATGAAGATGGCATATATATGATATTATTATACTAAGTGGGATCTTAAGTGGCTCTGGGAATTTCACAGCTGATTTTAAAAAACACCTTTAATGTTCAGACATTCCTAGTTAGCAAATGTTATTAGTTAAATTAGTCAATATTTAATTGCTTACTAATTTGTCACCTTGTTTTTCCACATTCTGATATGTATAATACATAAAAGCATGATACAGGACTGCCAATCTATCAAGAAACGAGTAAAACAAGCGAACAAATAAACAAAATGGAAAGTTCTACAAATATTTTCAGCTCTTAATAAAATGACTAAAAATGTGAATGTGAATATTAAATTATAATATTAAAAGATATGACAAAGAATGCCATTTTAAACCAAATCAATATTTTAATGTGTACTGGATATTTGTGTAAATATTTAGACATAATACACAGAGTACAGTATCAAAGAATTATAAATAAATAATTCACAAAATCATAAAATAAATTCCATAAATAATTAATACACTAAATACATTAAAGGGGACCTATTATGCAAAATTCATTTGAACATATGTGTGTTGACAGTGTGTACACAACTATAATGGTAAAGATCCATCCACTCCTTTTTTTAATCCCTATAAATGTGTCTGAGTGTCTCAGAAATAAGCCATTTGCAGATTGTAGCTTTTGTGACATCACAAATGCTTGTACACAGCTGTACACAGTCCGCCATGTACTGTATCTTCTCTCTAGAGCATTTAACAGCAGCATTCAAGTAAAAAAAAATTCTTATTAAAGCTACTAAAGTTATTCAATCAAGAGTGAGTGATTTTCTGTTTTTCTTTTTGTTGTTTGATTCATATTAAAGTCGACATGAAATCAAAATTGACCCTATTTACTTTGTTAGCGCATATTACTAGTCTTGTGGTGAACAATTAATCCATGCAAGTTAATACAGAGAACATTTTTTTTTGTCGTGGTAATCTTTAATCAAAGTCTGAAAAGTTACTTCCGGTCTGGAATGGCGTTCCTTTTCTGATGACGTAGGTTTGACGGCTTGGGTTGAAAACGCTTAACCACTCCCCTCAAGCCGTTAGTCTGCTATGAGCGAGAGTTGGAGAGGAGGAGCGCTAAAGTGACCCAAAACCCTGCCCTCTGTTCAATATTCCCTTTCACTTGGAAATACCTCACAACACTGGAGAAAAGTCGTTTGCAACTTCCTGTTCACAGGGACTTATGCAACAGCATATATTGCATTCAGGTACTGTATATTACGCTGCTTTCACGTTAAAAACAGATCTAATATATACACATGCGATTTCTTTACTTGCGGTTTACATTCACATACATAACCGACTGTGTTTATGTGAACTTTGTGTGTTTTTGACATTATCTTGTGTGAATTTGATAGTTTAAGCGCAATAAGTTGTGATAGAACTTAGTTTAATACTCATGATGTGACGCACCATCTGACAGCCGGCTTTCTTTGTGCGTGTTTCGGGTGTATCGAGTTATTTTGAGCTAAAACTTCACAGACACGTTCTGGGGACACTTATATTACATCTTGTAAAAAGGGGCATAATTTGTCCCCTTTAAAGTAAGAAAATTGAGAAAATATTGTAGTATAAAGCACAATGTGCAATTCAGGCTCCATCTTGTCTCTTGGGTTGTATGGTCTGTGAGTCATAGGATAGATCCTGTATGAGGAGCATAGAGAGTGAAAAGATCAGGCTCTCATTAAAACTAGGATGGTGTATAGCTCTACATCCAACTAAGGAACAAATTTAATTAGCGGACTGTGAAGAGAAGTCATTCCGCAACTCTTTCACTATTTATTACACACATCGCCATGCGCTCTGTGGCCTAGTTCTGCCTCAAGGCATAGGCTTTACTTAAGGTAAATTAGAGGATTTTGTTTGTTTGTTCCTCTTTAATCTTAAAAAGGGTTGAGAAAATATTTTGCGGTGCTATGAAATTGTAATGTGGCGGGAGTTTGGCTATGACTCTGTGATTTGAAATCAGAGGGGAGCTGATGATGAGGAGCTGCAGAGAGAAAGCAATTAATAATCTCTTCAGCAGACTGTGTCTGCATGACTGCACATACAAATTAATGGATTTCTTCTTCCCCTTTTTTTTAATTTTGAACAATCAATTGAGGTTATGCCCACGCGGTCAGCATTCCAACTGCATGTTTATGCTTTGTTTAGTTTTTAATATTACGTGGAATGGACAGTAGTTTTGCTGTCTCTCATTGATTTTATCCCTGAGGAAATGCATAGCCTACATATTGTATCTGTTGAATTGTATAGTGTTGCTGTTACCTAAATGTTAAAGCTGTTGAGTACAGTATTGTTGTTGCCATTAAATTGTTGATATCCCATCAACACATGAAATCCCATCATTTATTCTGGCAGGATGCTGCAATCTGTTGCTTTATGACAAAATCACAAGACACCCGTGGTGCTGTCATAATGATAATCATTATGACCCTGGCTTTGTACATTACGTTAAGAGGATTTTGCGGGCAATCGACAGACTGGACCACTAAACTGTCACTATAGGTCTAAATGCACATGTTCTTTTCCATCACTGTGAACCAATTAAGATGGATGACCTCTATTGAAATGCTTTCCTGTATTATGGGCAATACATTAACACAAACAGCTAGATCACTGGCAAATATTTCTCACATTAGTGCCATATATTAGACTACTCGCATTTTGTGGTATGCCATACACCACAATACTATTTTTTTATGATATATGTGTGATCAGTAAATCTATTTTATCATTAAAAACAACAACAAAACCTATCTTTGTGTCAATGTAGCGTCAGATAGCGAAAGAGCGATTTCTCTTCGTGAATTCAGTTTATACATTTTTAATACCTTTTGTGATTATAATAACATTTGAATATGCTTGCATATACCTGTTACAGACTGTGCAATTCCGGCAATTCTATAAGATTGTTACATATTACATTGTACGACATGGATATAATGAACTTGGATGTAGACTGTAAAACGATGACACCTATTGAATCGTAGTCTATGACGTTTAGAAGAATTAGTTAGTTTAGAAGAATAAAACGTCATCAGCATGCACTAGTGGTAAACAAATAGAGCAAGTTGAATAGGACTTTGGCAATTGTGGTTGTTAAGGACTGAAAAAAGAGGAGATAGCAAAAAAGGAGAATATGGATGCGGTCATGGCTAGGGAAAAGAGGCCAACTTGGCAAGCCAATTTTGCAAATGGAGCTTGAGGAAAGTAGTTTTAAGTTTTACCGCCATATCGCTTTGATCAATACACCATTTCTTGTTGCATTTTAGACCTTAAAAAGAAACAAGCGCAAAGCCCACTTTAGAAATTTGTCTTTGAACTTCTGTTTTTACGGTAGCCCTGTATATTTCCATCGCATCGCTGTTGAAGAGTATTTAGCTGTTGAAGTGGATTTACTTACTGTAGATTAATCTAAAGTTATTATGAGCACTGTAATGTTTGAAGTGGATGTCATAAGAACATTTTTTTTAAACGAGAGGTTCATTCATAAATCCGTAAGACCTTACCTTCATGCTGTGGAAATACAAACCAGAAGACAGAACGAAACGAGCGAAGTGGACGGGGCTACATAAGATCTGGCCAGTTAGCTCGTAGCAGCAAACACACTGTGAGGATCAGGAGCAATTTCTGACACTGTCAGAAAATTATTGCGGGTATCTTTGGTCGCAAGACCGTGACAACGGCCGTCTTTGAACCTCTCTCACTGTACGACGTAGGACCACCGCTTAGGAGCCACGGCCACAGAAATCACCATGATTGGTCATCTTTCTTCTGGGACAGCCCAAAATCGTACCGTACATTAGCGATAACATTAGTTGAAGAAAGGACATACTTCTAAGTAAACCTTTTTCTTAAAGGCCCACTTTCAAGTGCCTTGAAACGAGATGCTTTAATGTTTTGAGGAAGACCGGGTGGGACATAGGCTAGGCTATAGGCGCTGAAGCTGTGGCTGAAATCTGTCAATTGTTCACACAATTACTTTTTTTTATATGGTGAATGGCGCATAGGGATAGGGAACGATTCAGACTGTGTAAATATGCTTTCCTTTGGGGTGAATGAAATATGGTTTCACACAAACCGCCGCAGCGCGCACAGTCTGTTTTGGTCCAGACACGATACCACAGAGCGGATCATATGTTTGAAATGGAGAACTTATCTAACCCATTTGAATTTTACACAAAATGCTATATTTTAAAGCGATATGGATAGGATTAGGAGGAGAAACGGTTAGCCAGACTCAGAACAGCACTGACAATAGACGAGATAACATACCGATGCCATGCACCAACATAAATTAGGCCTACACACTTTTCTAACTACACACCCTCAGCATGATTATAATCACTATTTTGCTTTAGTAACAGTACCATTAAATCTAAAATGGAAATCTATTAGACTGTGCCTAAGCTGTCAAATGCGGCTTTGCCGAGCTCTCCAAGCGTTATAAACAAAACGCTATTGGCTATTTTAAAAAAAGGAGGAGCTGCTCGATAGCCTAATGTATATTTATAATGCTTTAGATTCTAGAGAGCATTTGAATGATGTCATCAAAATTGTTGATCCATATTGGCAGAAGTGAGAGACTGTGCGTTTTGAACACATATCTTCTAAATGCAAATTTGGTCATTGGTTTGATGCACACTAGCTTATAGATCATCTTAAGGCTAACATATTCATAGGCCTACTAAAAGCCAAAATAAATACATTTTGATTTCATGGGGACTTTAAAGGGATAGTTCAGCCCCTTACTCACCCTCATGATGTTCCATGACAATCCTAAAAAAAAATTGGATTGCCCAGATTGGATTGTACAATCGCAAAGAGAAATACTGCCATCTTTTGGTCTTGGGAATAATTGTGGATTTATTTATAAACTTTATTTATCTTAAACACCTTTAGTATGTTATACTAAGCAATGATCTAAACAGAGACTAAACAAAAAACAAACAAAATAAAAAGAAATTTTTTTTTTTTTGTTGCAGTTTTGTTTATTTGATTTATTTCCAACTAAAAACTTTATTATTTAGAAAATGTATGGATACCCAGCAAGGACATGACTTGGCACTTGTGTTAGATTTCTAATGCAATTTCTGTGACGTACTGAACAAAACCATATCTCATCTTTTAGGAAGTTAAACAAAATTCAAAGTACTAAGCATATCTATTACAAAATGCTTTAGTAAACCTGAACTTATTTACATCCTGAGGATGAATGTAGCACATATAACTTTATACATAAAAATACATATTTTTTTACATAAGAAATATTAGAACCCTGTTTCATTCATAATGCCTAGCATATGTGGAATAAATAAACAGGATGTGAACAATTATTGCACTTTTGCTAAATAAACAATATACTAAATTCTCATGATCACATAAGCATCATAAACATTATGCACAAATCTAAAAATTTAATTTTTTATATCATAATATAACAAATATATTAGTAGAGTTAATTCATTAGAGGTCAAAATGAGATGGTCTGATTTGGAAGGACATTAAACCTCAGAGTATTGGAGACCAAATCCACTCTTCTGAAAAGCAGGACTGCAATATAAAATTAAATAATTGTTTTGCGTTTGTATTCCTTGTGTTAGTATCTTGACACTCCTTGGTAAAGCTACAGTTCAAGTATTAATAAACATGTATCATAATCTGACACCATTATGTTGCAATATGCAGTTCTACGTAATATAATTATGATTGATATAACATCAGCAGACATATCAGAACTCATCATGTGTTAACTGGACATTTTAGCATAGAATTGTTAAAAACAGTTAAAAGTGCAAGTCTATAAGAAAAAAATCTTTAAGTTAAATTGTGCGAATTGAATCATTCAAATAATCTAGTAGATCACAAATATGCAATAACCTTATTCATATGCATGTGGACTTACATAAATTCTGATTATTATTAAGATTTAGATGCTATTCACCATTTCAGAATGAGAAAAGAAACATTAAAGTAAAACAATCAGTCAAGGTTGAGGTGTGAGGGAAAAAAAGACATGCGATGTGATGAAGTGTACTACTGTATATGAAGTGGAATACTAAAATACTGCATGCTATACCATACTTAAACAGATAATTATTTTTAAAATATAGTATGTGTAAAATAATAGTACAGTATCTAAAAATACGGAAATGTATGGAAAAATTGTTTGCTACAAAATTGTTTTTTTAAACTGTAGAATGGAACAAAGTTGTTACATTGTTGGATGTTTTATATTAGACAAAGGTGTCTGGTTACGATCTCAGAAATAAATATGGCTATTTTGCAATGTTTAATATAACTTTGTATACAAATATATACTCTTTTGTCAGTCCAGTGAAATAATGAGTAAATATTTCGAAGTGTGTGCTGGTCAAATAATGCACAGTTTGGCAAATGTTTAGCGAGTCATTTGAGTACCCTGCTGAACAATCCAGCATAAACCAGCATGAATTCCAAGTTGGTCCAGGCCGGTTTATGCTGGTTAGAGCTGGTATAGTGCTGGTCATGCCGTTCTCAAGCAAAACTGAGCTGGTGTAGCTGGTCCACCAGCACGCAAAACATACCTTATGCTGGTGACCAGCAGTGCTTGATTTTTCAGCAGGGCATTCAATGCAATTGGACAAATATGTAAAGTAAACACTTCATAACCTACTGCATTCCTAGTTGAGTAATAGGGTAGTTTGCCATTGTGAACAGGACAGTCACTTGGTTAGTCTATAGCAGTACTGTATACACATGCTCAAAGCTGTGAGTCTGCTCCCAGTGTGTTCAGATCATCTCGGGTATACTTCTCTGCCCCTGAGCGAAAGCTTGCCGAGATCTCGTCAAATGTTCGGCCTTTGGTCTCAGGAACTTTGAAGTAGGTGAAGACGAAGAACATCAGCAGGAGGACAGTGAAGATGATGAAAACATACGGGCCAGTCAGTTCCTATAAAGGGAACAAACAGTGAGTATTTGAACATTGACGAGAAGAGAAACAATATTACTGTGTTCATGTTTACATACCGCAACATACTGGAAGGACATTCCCACCAAGAAGTTGGCAAACCAGTTGGAGAAACCAGCGACAGCGATGGCAGAGGGCCTGGGGCCTTGACTGAAGAGTTCTGCCACAATGAACCATGGGATCGGGCCTGGTCCGATCTCGAAAAATGCCACAAAACTGAAGATGGCTACAATGCTGACGTACGACATCCATTTCACTTCTTCCTGAGAAGGATGATTAGTGAATAAACACCATTAAACATTAAAGTTTACACCACAAAACTGTAACAGAAGATGTAATATCAGTGGAATCATACATACTAGTAGCGCCATAGCTATGGTCATGAGAACAGAAGACCCAGCCATTCCCATCAGCCCAATAAGATGTAGTGATCTTCGGCCAGTTCGCTCCACTATGAACAGCTAAATCAGAGGGGGATACAAGTATTTTCAACTAAAACTCTGTTACCGGTCTAAACAAAGGACAAATTCACAATAAATACGCTCTTACTGACTTACCGACACCACTGTGAAAGCTGTGTTCACAACTCCAGCACCAATGGTGGCATAGACTGGCTCAGACACCCCTGCTTTCTCAAATATAGCAGTAGAGTAATAAAAAACCTGAAAAACACAATTACATTTACTGAACATGCAAATCACAGTTTATGAAATGGCAGCTACAGATAGTACTCAACCAGAATAAGTATTTCGCTGCCATATTTTAGATTTTCACACATTTAACAGGTGTATGCATTTTTATTTATTATCATTGAGTCCTATGTTTCTCTGTTCTTATGTCGTAAAGCTTATATTATTCTTGCCTTACAATAAAGAAAAGGTGGTTTACTTTGCACGGGAGCATTAAAGGGTTAAAATTGTCCATGTGATTGTAATCCAGGTTAACCAAAACTTTCAAAAAGGCCATAAAGAGATCATAATAAAATGAATCCATATGAATTGAGTGGTTTAATCCAAGTCTTGTGAAGAGACACAAACACAGTATGACAAACAGATTTAATAAACATCAAAACAATGATTGACACATGAACATCACATTATGGTAAACAGAAGCTCAAACATGCATGCATGATGCACAAGAACCAATGACAAGTTTTTGTGTTCACCATATGTGATGTTTATGATTAAAATCCTAAATTAATCTGTTCATCATATAAAACAATTTGTGTCTCTTCACACTTGCATTAAACCAATCAGTTAACTTGGATTCATTTGAAGATGCCCTTTATGGCCCTTTTTTTAGACCTTTTTGAAAGTTGGGGATCACCTGGACTTTCAGTGGAGGAACAGAAACCTCTCGGGTTTCATAAAAAGCATATTAATTTGGATTTTTGGGGTTGAAAACACATGGGGGTGAGTAAATGATGACAGAATTTTGGGGTGAACTAACCCTTTAATAGTTGTTCTAATGTATAATTATGAACATTGCTTGACATTAATGGTCCTTGTACCTTTAAACAATTTGTTTTGGTCTTTAGAACAGGAAAACAAAGAAACCGTTTATTTATTACACATATTCTACCTTTCTCGTGAACAAAAAAAAACTAACCTCATGTATTTTTTTCATATTTTTTTTCCGTTTTTATCACACTTTGTTCTAATTCACCAAATGGAAACAATAAAACCGAAATCGATAAACAGCTTGAATATTAGATCTCTACATGGCCGGGAATTAAATGCCCCTTTCCACTGATTGGTCAACCAAACATCAAACCGTGCCATCATCAGTTGTTTCCCAAAATAATAGTCATCCGCTGCGACAGTTGTACAAATTGTGGCCAGTGAAAATTTAAAAAATGCTGAGTGGCTAGTAACTATGAAAAACCACTAGCTGGTGAGCAAAAAAATTTATGTCAAGCCCTGATAATAATAATATTAATAAAAATACATGTTTTAAGTTATGTTTTATTTACCTTTAAATTATAAATATATACCAGGTATTTCTATAAAAAGCAATAGAATTTGAAGAAAGGATGGATGGATGGATGGATATTAGATATGGAAATAAACAGGAAAACGTACAGCATTGATACCGGATAGCTGCTGGGAGAGCTGCAGCATGATGGCAATGAAGATGGGCTGGCGGTAGAGCGATGAGCGGAACAGCTCAGGGATCGTGACCTTCTTCTCCCTCATCATCTGCCTGCTCTCCTCCCTCATCTCCTGCATGTCTTCTTCCACGTCATCAGTGCCACGCAGCTTCTTCAGCACTGCGGAAACGAGTTAGTTAGGACGACTGCAAACCCCCTAGACAGCATCTTAAGTGGGTCCTAAAAACTCACCACTCTTGGCTTTGGCCTCCTCTTTCTGGTTGATGAGGAGGAAGCGTGGGCTCTCGGGGCAGAAGGGCAGCACGGCACACTGGAGTAAGGCTGGGATGAAAGTAAAGCCAAGTAGGAAGGGCCACATTGTTGAGTTCCCCATGATTTCTTTAATACCAAAGATCTATAGAAAAAAAGAACAAAAAGATCTACAATCAGAAAGGCTTAATGATGGTGGTCTCAAAATAAAGAAAACACTTTGATTAACCTGTGCCATGAGGATGCCTGTGACAATACCAAGCTGATGAAGTGTACCAAGCGCCCCACGTAATGAAGTTGGAGCGATTTCTCCTACATACATTGGTACAAAGCCTGTGGACAGGCCAGAGTAAAGGCCGACAATGAAGCGTCCAATAATGAGCATTTCCCAGGATTCAGCCAGTTTGGAAAAGCCCATTAAAGCAGCAGATATGAAGGCCAAAACATTAACCATGAGCATTGAGTTCCTCCTGTTAAAAGATTAGAAAGACAACTTTTAAAGACACAGGAATCCAGAATACAAGGAGTGTTTGTAAAGTTCTGATTGGATAGTCAAGTTACCTGCCAAAGCGGTTTACAAAGAGACCCACCGAGAAGGAGCCGAAAATGCCACCTACAGAGAAAATGGCCACTGATACAGACCAGAGCGTAGTTAAAGTGGTTGACGGTATGGCCTCTGCATATCTACGTTGCCACGTCTCATTGTAGAAGGTTTCAATGATCTACGAGAGAGAGAAAAAAAACATTACCCCTTGGGTATGAGAATCATTAGAGAGAGTG
Organism: Phoxinus phoxinus; assembly: GCF_949152265.1. Taxonomy (NCBI): domain Eukaryota; kingdom Metazoa; phylum Chordata; class Actinopteri; order Cypriniformes; family Leuciscidae; genus Phoxinus; species Phoxinus phoxinus. Next base: position 15,055,439 of record NC_136893.1, read on the forward strand.
TTCATTTGATACATCAATGCTAAATTTTCTTTAAAAAAAAAGAAAATTTCACACAAATAATTTATGTTTGTATGAATTTGTAACTTTTTTGTCAACTTTTTTTCAGTCAAGTCATTTGCTCCAGCAGTTCCACATTGCAGTCAGCAGAGGGAGCAGTGTTACTTCACTGACCGCTGAGTCAGAAAGATTGCATAAGAAGCTGCTTCATTAAACTTGATCAAGTTAATCATCAAACATAAACAAGCCTGGGCTTATTATTGTGACTTACTTTCTTCCTAAATTAATGAAAAGGAATGAATTTTTTTTAAAGAAAATCTATTCACTCACAAAGTTGAACATGAACAGTACCCTTCAAAAGTTTGGGGTCAGCAAGATTTCTTTTATAGAAAGCAATCTATAATTCTTCAGCAGTGATGTATTAAATTGACAAAAAGTGAACATTAAATTAAGCAGCACACCTGTTTTCAACATTGATTTCTAAAGGATTATGTGACACTAAAGACTGGAGTACATTTTTAAAATTACATTTTAAAATATATAAAATAAAAAAAGTTGTTTTAAATTGTAATATCTCATAACTGCTTTATTGTATTTTTAATTAAATAATTGGAGCCTTGGTGAACATGTTGACCCCAAACATTTGAATGGTCAAAAAATTATAACCAACAATTCACTTATAATATTAAAATCCCCGTCACAGTAATGATGACGCCCTTACCATCTCCTTGACTTTTGACTTTCTCTCTTTATCCCGTTAAAAGACTAATGACACATGATTTCCCACTCTATATATAGAATTCTCTCAAGTATGAGGGATTTATCCAGAACCCTACACTAATGTGACCCATAAAGGGTTCAAGGTCACGTATCCATTCATTATTCATGGTGAAAAAGTGTCAGAATGCCGTTAAAAGAATCTCGGCAGTGCTTGTCTATTATTAGAACGCTCTGCACGTGTGAATCAGCACATTTTAATAGGCTATTCTAGAAGGAGGGTTAATACAGCATACAGCTAATCTAAAATTAGATGCCTTACATAATGACACTACCATGCAAACATCAACAATGCTACAATGAATATAGAGAAAAAAACTCTATATCCATTTATCAAATTGCCATATGCAGATATGTAAGTGCTTATGACACTCCATGTGTCATGTCTGTATAAGTGTTCACCTTCTGAGGGGCATTGATGACTCCTGTGTTGTAGCCAAACTGCAAGGAGCCAATCACAGCAGTCCCGACAGCCATCAGCAGATTAACTGTCAACTGCTGTAAGGGAAGAGGAACAACATTTGAGTTAAACTATAGCTAAAGCAATATTTTAATTTGGCACCAAATAACAATGGTTCTCTTTATTCCACAGAACTGTGGACTCACTATACAGTAACATGCTGAATGAGGGAAACCCTGTTGATTATCAAGTATGATCCTATTACAGACCCGGCAGCACCTGAACCGACGCACGCACACATACCCCGACTACTCCAGCCTCTTATTCCAATCCACTCAAACAACCGCAGGCTCTTACATAACATGCTCAACAGGCCTTCAAAGACAACCACTTTATCTTGAGCACTAGCACGTAGAGTCATATTAACTGTACAAAAAATACTGTAACTCCAGCATGTGATTTTATACGCGCTCCTAAGAATTATATCATGGAATCCAAGCGTCTACCCATCAACAACCAGTTATTCTCAAACTTAAGAAGGTTACATCAGTAGCCTTTTAATAGTGTTTTAATCTGGCCGCTGTGTTTTAGCAAACGTTCCCTGCAATAGAAGGTAACTGTAGTGGCAGGTTCACTGTTGGCCGATTGCGCCCCCTGGCGGCCATGTTCTGTTCTGCTTGGACTTAGAATGTTTGCATGTAACACTATACTAAACTAAATATTATATCCACAGGTTAATACATGCAATGAATTGCAGTTACCGTAAACAAAATGAATAAAAACAAATTAACTGATGTGTATTTTTTTGCATGTTCACCTAATAACGTAGGCCTCAAGTCCTTAGGAAAAGCTTAACATTCCAGATTAAATGAACATACAGAAACATAAATAACTAAGCAATGCAATGTCCACTGAGCCACTGAGGCAAAGGGGTTTAAACTTTAAAGGCTTGCCCAATAATAAGAACACTGCTCTCTTATTAATACGCAAATGTCCAAATGTCATGGTTATACAAAAATGTGTCACTTATAATGAACATATGCACATGCATTAATCATGGTTGAGTCCGGAATTTTTAATTTATTTTGGAATATACACAAAAAAGGAACAAAAGCTGTCAGTGGTAGGCTACACCTTTGTACATAAAAAGTGCATATTAGTGGACTATACCTCAAAGGTACATTTTGGTACCAAAAGTGAACATATTAGTACCTAAATGGTGCATATTAGAACCTTTTGTAAAGGGTACCGTCCGAGTGACAGATTCTGCACCATTTATTTCGGGGAGTGTGTGAAATAAGGGAATCAGTATGCTGTGTAAACAGTAAATGTTATAAATTAATTTGACAATTAATTTCGACATGCCAGTCTTCCTAATGGACCTTCTAGATCTAAAAGCAGGTGTTTGATGCAAAAGAAACAGACAATTGTCTCGAAATAGCAGTTTTTCTCTTATTTTGTAAATACTTGTGCAAAGCAGACCTTAACTAACCCTGCAGCTGTTCTCTTGTTCAGAAGAGGCTGTGATCATCTTTATGTTTAGCCTTCTTTTATCACTTTACTTCCCTGGCAAACAAGATAAATCAGATTTATGTCAATGTGAAACCAAGGGTTAAAGTAGCCGAATTAATCTGAATCTCCCCTAAATATCTTAGCAATGCTGTGGTCTGGGAGGTCTTTAGAAGGTTTTATCACATATTTCCATTACTTATGGATTTAAACCTGGTGACATGAGACCATTGTTGCAGGAGACAAAAATGGGTAGCCTATTGGGTAACATGGCTCAGTTTAACCGTGCAAAATTCAATCAATTTGGAGCACAGTTTTACTATTTGTCGAGGTACAGATATAAACCTCAATTAAAAATATAGGTAATAAACTAAGAGTTCTATCAGTTCACTTTTGTGCTTTCGTTTTTGCATCTCTAATCTCTCTAAAATTTAGTTTTAGATGAAATCTAGTTTTGCTTACTTTGCAGTTCTTTTTAAGTATTTACTGAAACAGTTACAACCCAGTTATATATCCCTCGGGCTTTACTGGCAAACTTTCGAAACGGTAGGCTAGATGACAAAATTAGGTAATGCATCACCTTTATAATGAAAAGTATGGCTATAGTTAAATGATCACTACACTAGAGTTATAAGGCAGGCAATATTACCTTACCTTTTTATTAGACTCCATGATGGCAGGTTAAAAAAAGTTTAAAAAAAGTTATAGAATAATAATTTTCTTCTTTTCGTTGTGGTGGGAAAAAATCCTAAAATCCACTTTAAAAAGAAAACAAATTACATTCGGAGCGAAAATATCTTAATTTAATATCCACAATGTATCAGCCCATTTGTCCTTTTGAACGAAGCCTATATCAGTCAATCTTATATTATTGTCATTTAGTCTGTCAGGTGTTTTCAGATAACTGCCTGCCATCAGTGGTGTAAAGCGCTTAATATAAATTCTCGAACACAGGTTCTGATTGGCTGTTGCCTGGTTACCTGTGACCGTGTGGCTATGTGTACGCAGGCACGTATCGAAATGGGCGCCCCGATTGGCTGCACGTATTCAACGGAGTGATGTAAATGCGTCGACTTTTCGTTGTAATCTGGACAATCCTGAGAGCGTGTTTCTAGATTTGTACCAGAATGAACAAACATGCCTTATCCAGATTTAATATGCATGGTGTAAAAAAAAAAAAAAAAAAACATGCATAAAAAAAATAAAAAAATAAAAAATCGTAGACAGACCATAACTTGGTCATCCACATGATGTTTTGTCGTAATACATGTAAGAAATAGAGGCATTAACAATCTAAAGGAGAAATATAGGTCTAATTATTTTTAAGAATTAATAAATATGCATATAACTTTTATATATGCTTTTTTATGGAAATATAGGACTGTGTCTGCAAGTAAGACATACTAAATATTGTTTGATTAGAAAACAAATACATTATGATAAGAGAGAGGGAGAGAGCAAAATGTGGTGAGAAATTACTTAAATCTTGATGTGGCCAAAAAAGAAATATGCTTCTTTTCATATAATTTTCATTTGATAATAATTATTTTTATAATTTATCATACATGACTATGCTGATCAACTTGGCCATAACTAATAGATTAATGCATCATAACAAAGTTTAAAATAGGCCAATGAAAATATCTGGCACGGCCAAAACATCTGACTTTTTATCAGAGATAAAGATTCCGCTTTCTATAATAAAATAAAAAATAATAATATAATTCAATTCATGGATAGGTTTGATAATCTGGTAGTCCTGGTAGTTTTGTCATTGTTATTTTATCCTGACACCATATCCTTGGCTTTTGTTCATCACAGTAGGAAAGAGTCCGGCACAATTGTATGCAAAGGGGGGCTCTTCTCTTTTATTGGCTTCAAGAAAGGATATTTCCTCAAAAAGAAAGGAATGTTTCTGTTGACTTTGGTTTCGCAGGATTAAATAAATTCTCTTTGATAGGCATTATAAACAATAACAGACAAACGATGGATCAAAGACAGGGTGGGTTTGGAGGGTGTCTGTACAGGTTAGTATTGTTCAGTAAATCAAAGATATGTCCATGCCATGGCATATTTATTCCCTCAAATGTCATTTTCTTTTGTAAATTGTAAGCAGTTTGTCCAGATTGATTGTTTATAATTAGGGGGAAATATAGAAGTAATTCTAAGATTAATGTAATACAGTGGAAAGTACACTGAATCAGCTGCACTGCCTGCAGTCCACTACACACTTATCTCTAGTCTATTTCTGAATAGGAGACTTATCAATGAACGCATTGTTGTTTGCATGGCTATAATTGCCAACACCTCTCACTTGACAGCAATCTGAGAATGATGAAATGAAAAGGTCATCCATTCATATGTACAAAGTGAATGTACTACAAACAGAGAACTATTGCAGTTTGTCAAATACAATTCAAAAGGTTCTAATTTTATAATGCTGTGCATTTACCAAAATTTTACTACACGCAAGTCAAATTAAATATTGTTTGATTTGAAAACAAATACATTATGATAAAAAATTACTCTATTAAAAAGGCTCTCAGGTATTCTAAAATGTGTGTCATGTGGTAACATAAACAGATTTTATTGCCAGAATTATAACTTTATTGTCTTAAAGAACTAAATGAAGTGGCTTCAAGTCAAAACAGTGCCATTAACATGACTGTACTGTGTGAATTTCCAGTCATGCGAAGTTGAATCAGAGAGAGAGGTGCACCGGCCATGTTTCAGCTTCAAGAGGTCACATGACCGGAGGATTACAGTATCATGTCCTTAAACTCATCCTTCACAGGAAAATGTCATGGCAACCAATAACACTACTGTAATTGTTACCTTATGTTAATTCTACCTGACCTGACCCTCAAAAAATTACTTTTGTCAGTGTGTAAGTCAGGTTGATTATATTATTGCTATATAAATATATATTTAATATGTAAAATATATGTATATATTATTATATTAATGGCACTGTTTGGACTTAAAGCCACTTCATTTAGTTATTCATATTTCATATAAAGTCATCAAAGGCAAGAACTGTAGTTGAACGAGTTCCTGGGTTCTGACCGGCCCACCAGGGCAAGTGTTCCCTATCCAGCTGGCCGTATACGGATCCACACTCCAATCCAGAAGGGGGCGCACGCAGTTTGTTGCAGCACTCTGTTTGCTACCAGTAAAAAGCACAGAAGAAGAAGAGACGATGATGATCGATATGTTGTATGTACATGTATGTACATATCTCAACCATAGACAGTAAAAGAACTGGACACAGCGACCCCGCAGAAGAAGAAGAGACGATGATGATCGATATGTTGTATGTACATGTATGTACATCTCTCAACCATAGACAGTAAAAGAACTGGACACAGTGACCCCATAGATTTCAACGGAAAAAAGTGAAGTCAATTAGAAACACTCCTGATGGCTGGGCGTACTGCGCCGGCTCAAACTGAGCTTGACGACGTAGATGGCGTGAGCAACCTGTCTGACAGTTTTAGGTCTTCTAGTAGCTGTGCCGAGAGAAATCTGAATCATTCCCTTCCGAATCTTGTAGAGATGGAGAGTGTGAGTAGGAGCTGTCCATGAGCAGCAGGATCAACTTTATGACTCTCTATGGGCTTCTCCCTTGACTTTATGCCTCCACGTCCCTCCGATGGCCTGCGAGCTTCTCCTCCTGTCTATCGCGCAATTATGACGCAATCGTTAGCCTATTTTTACAAAAATGGCTTCTACGGGGCCATAACGTAAGATACAAGGTAATGGAGCCTTTTATACGTTGTCGTATTTCTTTAGAAATAAACAATGGACAAATGGAGTCTTTAAACGCCTCATATGTAAAGTTATTCGCTGTCAAAGTGACGCCAGAATGAATGGGAGTCAATGGAATGCTAACAGCAGGTGATGGCTTGCTAGCAAAGGATGCCCCCATGGAAGCTTTGCTTTCCGGGTGCTGGATTACCCCCTTGCTCTCAACCAGGGTTTCAACTGCGGATGCGGAAAAATATTAAATATTAAAACAGCTTGAGAATAATATATCACGTAGCATTACATTTACCTCAGGCATTTAGTTTCAACAGCAGGTTAGTTCACCAGAAAAATGAACTCTAGATAGAAGCATTTTGTATATGCACTATATTAGCCTATACTATATTACATTTACTTAACCTGTTAGTAATGTCTTTTTTATTGAAGGACTGTTGGATAGGGAACACTTGCCCTGGTGGGCCAGTCAGAACCCAGGAACTCGTTCAACTACAGTTCTTGCCTTTGATGACTTTACTGTAGCTTAAAAGCATGGAATATGCGTGTGGTTTTTTGGGATGCACGCACAAATATTACTGTATACTTCAACTTTGATCGGCACGCATTTCTTCTTCACACAGCGCTTTGCTGCATCATTTTAAAATGGCAACAAGTCTTAAAGGGGCCATACGTTGCAAAAGGATTCTCATCCGTATTATCTTCTGGGATGCGGGGTAGGGCCACAAGTCGTGCCACCAGTCTAGTACAAACCTTCCCTTGAACTTGGATGTCAACTAATCTCACTTTTGAGTCATAATTAGGGTGCACTTAGTTGGACTACTCTTCCAATAGGCCAATGTGTCCTGGGCTGTTGGGAATCCATTATCATGACTCCCGTACCTGTGGCTATATTAGGGAATGTACGTGTCATTTCTGTCTGACCTGCAGGTTGGGTCACGCCAGATAAACCAATGGTCTATCCTCTGGAAGAAGGCAGACCTGGTGAAACATGCCTCGGATATCAGCACTGATGGTCACTGCATGCTCACGAAATCTGAGTAAGACCCCTAGGAGTGATAAACCCAAAGTGCAGCCAGCAAGGAGTAAATCGTTCAGACTGAGGCCTTAAAACTGAAAGGAGCAATCAAACACCACACAATTATTTTCTTTGTGGTACACCATGTGGTGTGGAATAAACCATGATTCACCATCTCTTTCCCTTTCTTCTTGACGGAGCTTTCTGATAGCTCCTGACTTTAACATCTACCAATTTGTAGATTTCCGAGGAAGAAGCTTCAGTTTGTTGCGGTCCTGGCAAGTTTTCTCTCAGTACTTCTGAGATGTGGATTATCTTCTTCAATAGTGGCGTGAAGATAGGGCATGTCAGACTTATGTAACAAGAGTGTTTCATAGCAGCATATTCCATCCACCTCTACGCGAACTGTCTTGGTTTCCAGTAGCTCAGTGGCCTTTTTAGTCCTGCTTGGATCTTGTGTGTTCCGTTTCAGGTTTTGAAAGGGCAGAACACCCACTTGCCACAGCCTTTTGACTTTCTTGGACTGCTTTGTGGTGCTAAGGGGAATGGATATGTTTAGACACTGTTTTGGCTTGATTCTCTGCCCCAATAGGCTGGTCCAACCAAGTGTTTGAATTGCTTCTACAGCTTGGGAATTTGGTAAGAGTGATCAACGAGATCAAGCTGTGGGGCAGTAAAGGCTCCAGATATGAGATATTACAACGTAGAATGAGACTGAAGCTCCATCGAGGGTTTGTACAGTACATCATGACAGACTGTTCTCAAAGCTAAGCTTTCTTGAGTCCCTCACAAGCCAAGCTTCTGTGCTACCTCTGGCAGGAGCATAGTATGCTCAGAGCCGTCATCGAGGATTACAAATCTGTCTGATGTAGAAGTACCCTGACATCCTTGAGTAAGACTTTATTACTGCTGACTGGTTTGTTTCGGTACAATGTCTATGTTGCTTAGCTGACTAGGCAAGTCTCTGTTTTGGGTGCCTCTATGAGAGGCCTCTCATTTACCCCATGGAGAATTTGGAGATGCTTTCTCTGACAAAGCGGACATGGTTTCTTTAGACAGCAGTGGGCAGCCTGTTGAGCAAGGCCATAATGTCAGCATCTCCTATTGGTGGGTATCCATTCAGAGAGCTGGTCTTAAGTGAGGGTTGGAATTTTGGGGCATTGACTGAATGCATGCTATACGAGTTCTGACAGTAAGAGCAATACCCAGTGGGCCCATTCTTAGCTTTATCCTTAACATTGGCGGAAGAATATGTAGTGGCTATTACCTCAGCTCTGTTCCCAGACCCAGTTAGTACAGTGGCAGTGGTTTGGCATGACCGCTTGATCAAAACCCTTGCTGTCTGTTCATTGTAGCTTTGGCATCAAGATTCATATTTTAACCAGTCTGCAAATTATCTATCAATGAGTATATGTCACCCCAGCTTGTTATAAAAGGAGAATCGAGAAAAGTAGCAATCTTTCTTAATGCTACCTGGTAGGGCTGACCAAACTGCTCATTGAGGGCCATCATGGTGTTTTTGTAAGGTGTAGGGGAGTGCAAGAAGGGGTCCACTAGTCTAATTTCAAACGGTCAAACAGGACTTGACATTTTTTACATTTCAATACTATCAGGTGGCAAGAGGTTGTCTAAGGCCATTTTTAATTGAGCAAACTAACTTGGATCTTTTTTGTAGAAAAAAGGAATAGTGGGACATGCCCTTTGGTAATATTTCTCAGTCAGATCCATAGATGCCATGGGAGGTGACATACTATAGGTGTCAGGATTCAGGCACGGAGACAGAGGTAAGTGAATCTCAAACACAGCTTTATTTACTGGTGACAAAAGTGCAAGGTGAGTATAGTGAATTTAGGTGCAGGTTCCATGAAGATCTCTTGATGCGGGGGTGATAGCAGGTAAATCAGATAACTTCAGGAATTGGAAACTCAGGAGATCGTTGGATCACAGAGATCAGAGCTGGAGACAACAGATAAGAGGTTCTCAAGAGGATATACGTTACATCTGGGGAAGCAATGGTTCAGGACATCGGAATCAGGTCAGTTCCTGTTGGAGGCTTGACAAAGACTGAAACTATCGTGAGTGTTTTAAGTGTTGGCTGATGAGGTAATTGATAATGAACAGGTGTGTGTGTGATTAATATTCTGAAGAGAGTGATTGCAGGTGCACCAAGGAGGTTTCTGGGGAGTGTAGTGACAGACGGTGAACGTGACAATAGGATGCCATTCTGTGATGACCAGGATAAGGACGTGTGGATGAATCCCCAGTCATATATAAACTGAGGAACTATCTGTTGGGCAGGGTCCTGGCCATACCTCAGCTGGTCATCATACTGACTTGCATCATACTGGCTAAAATCCATAGTCTTCTCCACTGAAGTGTGTCTAGGCTTAAGTGTTGATGTGGCCTTTGTATTGCTTTAAAGCCTTTATTTGTCATTATGCGGATTCATAATTTCTGACCAATGCAATCGGTGGAGGAGGCTCTGGCTAGTCTTCATCATTCGCATGCGCTGTATGGTGGAATGTTAACTGATGGATGATTAGACCGGGTGTTAGGATTAGATAAAGTCTTTTGCAGAATACAAGCTCTGTCTAAAAGCTGAATCAGCTCATCTTTGTCTGTCTCGATTAATTTAAGTTCAGCTTGAATGGCCAGCTGTGTTTTGTGGAGTCTTGAATTCTTCTCAGAGATCCTTTGCAACTTTAGAGAGCTATCGTAATCGATAGCTCTGGTATCCATCACCTTTATCATCTAGGGGAAAGAACTCTACATTGGGTTCAGACCATATTGTCGGTTTGGACATTGTGGCGATGACTGTTGAGAAGAGTTGGAACTACGCTGCTGTAAAGGATATGGGAGTTCACAACACTCAACCCTGACAGTCAGCCTCAAAGGGGGAGAAAAAAAAACATCCAATGTGTGATGAAGAGTAATCGTCATCAGATGACTCCACTGCTTGTTCTCTAGTACTAACTGGTGATGCTGAATTAATAGACTCGTAAGAAATCCACCTCATAAACATATTCCTCTAAACTCCCTGTTTTACCTGATGCCTCTGTTATGGCCGCGGGCGCCATTTCTGATCTTTCTGTGTCCCCTGACGGCTTCACTATGACCCTGCAGGAGTTCCTGTCAGCTCTGACTTGACCATGGAGGTCGTCCCTGAACTTCCTGCCAGCCCTGACATGACCACGAAGGTCGCCCTAGTATTCTGTCTGTCCGGTTTTGACCACTGTGGTCTCCCTTGAACTCCCTGTCCGTCCAGTTTTGACCACAGTGGTAACCCTAGAACTCTCTGTCTGCCTTGTTATGGCCAGTGAAACTATCAAAAAACCTACTGCCTGTTTCATCTCAGCCAGAGAGGCCATTCTAAGTTGTCCAGTCTCGTCGGCTCCCCATAAGTGGTCTTCAGCTCAACCTGTTCTGCTGTGGTAGTCTTCTGCTCTGCCGTGGGGATCTTCTGTGGAGGTCATTTGCTCCACCGTGGGGTTCTTCAGCCCCATCTTTTCTGCTGTGGTGGACTTCAGCACAGCCACCCCGGTCTCTGTCATACGTGCTCTCGGTTTTGGGACTTATGTGTTACTTCCTCTCTTGAGTGTGTTTCCTCGTTGCATGTTAAGTCTGTTTGCCCCTGTGTATACTGTATAGCCCTTGTGATTCCCTTTTGCTTTTTCAGTCAACGTTTGCTGCTCATGTTGATGGTTCAGTTCCCGGTGCTCTCAGTGTTCCTTTTGTTTTTGTCTTTTGTTTATATTTGTTTCTTCAATGAACCCTTTGCACATAGATCAACCTCGCCTGCCATCTTTTCAGCTGCAGCATCATTACACACGTGCTTTGCTTTCCCAGCTAACAAAATCATGTTCCAAGAAGGATGTGCTAACATTTCCATTAAGTTACGAAAACAGGCATAGACAAATTAAGGGATTTTTCTATTTTATAATTTTGCAGAAATTATGAGATTGTTACTTTTGAATGTTCTCTGAACGTAATCCAAGGTAAATATAGAAAAGTGTGAAACATATGAAAGAAAACCTAAACACAGGGTTAAACTTAAAAATGAACAAATCATTTTAAATGTGAAAAGCCCTAATGAGTATTTTTTTTATTCTAAGGTCTGCAACTCAAGTTTTTATTTAAATACAGAGGATATTTTAGTTTCAAATAGCTCTTTGAAACATTGTGAATTTAATATGGATAGACGCATGCACTGGTTATGGGTCAGTCAGTTCACAAAGTTCAAACGGAGATAGTCATTGTCTAAGCGAGGCTTGACCAATCTGATCAAGCAAGCGTCCACACCACCATCTCTTTGTGTCCTCATCTCGGTCATTTTCATTATCTGCACTGACACTGTCATTGATGGCTCATGGCACTGAATGAAAGAGCACCTTCTTGTGGATTAAATGGAAACTTTAGACTAACAATGATGGAACATTATGACTCAGGCTAATGGAGAGGCCCATGCCAACTATATTGGTGAGGAGCCTTGTGTTCCCTATGAGTAGTGCTGTCCTCTCTTTTTCAAGTTGTCCAATTAGAGACATGTTCTGTCTGCCCTCAGAAATCTGGCAAAAAAAAGCAGATAATGAGCCCTTTACAAAGCATTCAGTCGGAGCTTGTGGACAACAAAGCACAGAAAACCCTGTCCAATAGGCATAAATCCCACTTCTGCTACAACTTTGTATATCTGTCTTGGTGGCCTCGATCAGCTGTGAGGGCCCAATAGTAAGTCTAAAATGAAAGTGCTTCTTGTGTTGGACTTTAAACTGAAGGATTTGGATTAGGGTTAAAATCATTAATCCTTTTGAATATAGGATTACAGTAAATATCATATTAGTAGAGTCTTAAAAATGAACTGCATCACGCACCAAAAGTTGTTACTATACAGTGTTGCAGTGTTAATAAAGTAATGAAGTTTATATATATATATATATATAATATATATATATATATATATATATATATATATATATATATATATATATATATATATAAAGATAAATTGAAAGCAATGTAAGTCACTTTGAATAAAATAAACTTCCAAATGCATGAAAAGTACAATGAATAATGTAAAAAATATAAAATTTTAGCAACGTTTCAGATGCAAATTTGACATTTTGACATATCATGAGTTTGAATTGAAGGAGGATAATTGCCTGATGACACAACTATGAGTAGTCGGTAGTTGAATATACTGTATTAAGACAATTATTTTACATCAGTCTTACACTTAAATGTATAAATTTAATGTATGCAATATTTCAGATTAAGGAGCAGGTCGCATATGCCTAAAAAAGCAATTAAAGACTAATTTATATGAGAGGAAGAAGTGCATTTTCGTTGCATAATTGAAAGATGTTAAGTAAAAAGTTCTCCCTTCTGTTTTATATTTCTCCTGGGTGGGACTGATTTGACAGGGGAAGTACGCAACAAGGAACAACTTACGTCGCCCCATCTATTGTTACAGATGGAGTCTCTCCGGTCTAACCACTGAGCTTCAGTCTCTTATTTATCAGATTAATATTTTGTATAAGAACCCTGCTGAGGGGAGGGAATTGAGAACAAAGCGACAAAAAAAAACTGGACTCGGAGATGCCAGGACTCCCCATGAGCTTGTGGAATAACTGGTGACAACAAGGCAATGTTGTTCTTCATCTTGGTAAGCTCAAATGCGAAAATAAACTCTGTCATTCACATTATAACAGACTTCTTCGCAAGTCTTCCTAAACTTAGTCACAACAAGACAGTGTTTCTCTCTCTTTTTTTTAACAAACTAAGTAATGATTCTTATTTAGCAATGGAATGAGCGGTGTAATGCTGACCTCTAGTGAACTAGACTGTGTAACTGCTAAGAAATGTTTTCGAGTGAGTAGGCTAGTAGAGATTTGTTTAAGGTCCAAATTTTATTCTGTTCATTGCAAAATAAAACTGCAGTCTTTAAACGAGGACTCAATTCTCGGGTTCTAAATACCTTCGATAGAGAAATATTTATAGAAATCGATATTCACATGACTGCTTTGAAATCGTCTAAATTCCCTTTTTGTGCAATAATGCAAAAGTAATTTTGTCTTCTGTTTTGTATCTTTGTATTTTTATACCACTGAATTTGCCATTGTTTCTTGTGTAACCAAAGACACTTGAAATTTAGTCACTAACCCAAAACAAAACTAAAACTTGGGTGTTCAAAGAGAACACTCATTGAACACCCAAGCATGGTATTTTTACGTATATATTTTGCAGATTCCAGTGAGATACTGTACATGGCACAGACTTATATTTAACCTAATTTGTCTGCTACAGTATATGCTAAATACAAGGATTTTGAAAAAAAAAAAACCAGTATTCTAAAGTATTACCAGTGTTAATAAGATCAAAATGTTTGTACAAAGCAAATCACAGAACTCAGAGTGGGACAGCAAATTAGGTAGGCCTTGGCATGTAATAAAATACTGCTAATTGGTAGTAAGAACTAAGGTGCTGATGATGGGAGATCAATTTGCAAGAGCTGTGTCGGAGTAGAATGAATATACCTATATATTATGACATATTTTCTTGAATATTATTACAGTTCTTGTTGGTGTCCTCCTTGATGGCTTTGCAAGCGGAATACTTTGGTGGGTTGCCTAATGTTCCTTTCCTTTCACTAATTGCATCGTATTTGTGAAGAGTGTATACAAGCTTTCCGTAAAAGTTACATTTTTGTAAATTACAAAATGTTACATTTATTGTATCTTTTGATTATATATTAAGCAGTCAGTATAGCAATCACAGTGGGAGATAATTGTCACCAAAATCACTGGTGGCTCTCACAAAAGTTCATATAACTCCAAATTATATATTCCCAGTCACATGAGCAATAAAACAATTTCTTCCCTCTCTTTTTACACCGGGCATCACAGTTTGATCATATATGTGACATTTGCTCCCAGACATGGACATTTGCCGAAATACTTGTCATATGGCATGCTTGATGATTACAGAGCATTTTCTTATGACAGCACTTCTGATTTTTTTCTTTTGTCTGGAGAGATCTTAGGGATCTAACCCTGGGGCTGAAAGGTATAGGCTTCGATATCTTGTTTTGGTTCTACGACTCCACTAGAACTAACTAAATATATAAAATCTTATTATACTAAATAATATTAATATAATACTATACAGTTTGACTAACGTGGTTTTTGTGTTCTAAAACGTGTATTGTACAAAGATGTTTTAATTAATAAATAAGCAATTTTACAAATGTATTTTAATAAAATTACAAAATAATGATTATAGGGAAAAATATGGCACATAAATGTAGACTGAAGAAGGATTTTCACACTACGATTGTACAAACAAAATAACTAAACTCCATCACTTGTTTATACATGAATCAAAGAGAAGAGTTTAAGAGACAATATCAAAAATATTTAAGTCATTAGCTTAAATACTTTTTAGTTGGGTTTGTTTGCAGAAATTAAATGAAATGAGATTATGAAGCTAGAAGCCCAATGGTTTCCAATTGATTGAGTATTAGCAGATAATGAATATCAGCTTCTGAACACATGTAGAGCTGTAGATTTAATACTGGGCAATATTAGATAATCTGACCATGTAATGAGCTCTAGAGAGTTACTGCTTTCAGTGTCACAAACGCTTACTATTTTAATAGAGAACTGGTGTCAATATTCTACAATACTGGAGCTATAGTCAGTTCTCCATGTTATACTGCAGTAGGTAGGAATTAAATCATTTTCTAAAAATGGTTCCAATGATGATTTTGTATTTTCAGGTCCACTCCTAGTTAATGTAAGGCTGTCAGCTGAGAGAAAATGGAACATCAAGTGGACTGTATCATTTTTCAGTCAATGGAGAGTATGGTCTCTCTATGGACATGGACAGCCCTCAATGGCACTCATATTTGCCACAGGATTTGGACATTAAGAACATTCTAGACAGGTTTGAGCTCACAATAATCACAATAATCTCATATAAATTCATTGTGATGGTGTTCCTCGACTCAATAAGTTCTACAAACACAGTCGAACAATACTTGACCAGCAAGGCATTATTTAACAAGAACATATTGTGCTCAGCTTATTGTATTTTTAGTTTATCTTAATTGAGTGTGTTTTGTCTGCGCTAATAGTTCGCCCTGGAGCAGTGATCAGGCGCCAGCGTGCTGGTTCTCTCAACTGTGTGGTGACAGGGTTTTACCCTAAAGATATCACTATGGAGTGGATGGTTGATGGACAGCCAGCCTTAGATAGGATAACAACAGGTCTCCTGCCAAATCATGACCAAACAGATTCAGATGAAAATAGTGTTTTCTGACGCTGCACACAACTACTCCTGTCAAATAAAGCACAGCAGTCTTCAATAACCAATGGTCCTTATGGGGTAAGAATAGATCACAAACATTCCTTTATAAAACACTATTTTTAAAAATTCTCTATTTTAAATAATCACACTTTATTTTACAGTATGTGTACTTGCAGTGTACTTACCTATAGTGGCCAATACAAGGTAGTGTGTTGGGTTGGTTTAGCATCGTGTTATTACCCAGTTATTACTTGTTATTACCCAGCATTTCTATAATAAGTACAGTTTGTAGATGCGGAACAGGACTGTAAAATAAAGGGCTACACGTACATGGTTATTTTGAAAAACAGAGACATTTCCCTTCAATTGTTCCTTTTGTTTACACGCAAACGGAGAATTCGCCTTTGAAACCGATTCTTTCTAAAAACTCCGGTCAGAGTGGAGATTTTGTAAAACTTCGTTTGCATGTAAACTGAGAAAAACTGAGTTTTAGGCAGCTGACGTCACAGTATGTGACTATTTTCGGGATTCTGATTGGCTAACGTGGACTTGAGCTTGTTACACTGCCACCTACAGGTTTGGCATGCTCTTGGCGGCATTTACACGGGTTCGCGTAAACGAACACTTTTCTGAAAACTGACAGGTGTGCACGATGTTGTTTTTGAAAACGGAGAGGGGTGAAATGTCCGTTTATGAAAATAGGCGTCCACGTGTGACTTGATCTTTCTGTTGCTTTCCATCATAAACAGATGCTTCCTCAAGTATGACTGATGAAAACAAACTGCACATTGGTTTAATTGCAGGACTTGCTGCAGTGTTTGCACTACTAGTTCTGATGTGGCTTACACTGAAGCATGTCATTTGGAAAAAAAAAATCAACATTTTATTTCAATTATTTTTTTATATTATTATATATTATTTTCTAAACTTTATAAGTCACTGTCATCCTTAAAGCAGTTTTCTGCTTACTATAATAAATTTGCTATAAAAACATGAAATTAAATGAAAAACTTTATACTTATTTCTATTTATAGGCTACATGTATTTCTTTTTATTTTCTAATTTATTATATGGTTTTGTTATATTAAATTGATTGCCATTGTATGTTACATGAGATTAATGTTGCCTGTCTTTACACTTCCTTTACATTTATTTCACTTTAATTTAAAAAAGAAATAAAGAAAACATGAGCTAGAACTGTTTTGAACTTGTTAATCATTGATTTTTACATAGTCTCAAATCAGAAAATTATCTTAATCTTAATTTATTAAGATAATTTGTGTAAGATTTGATCTAAGATTTATATTACATTTTTATACTGTATGTTTTACTAGAGTATGTTCTGTCCCAGACTGAATTACACAGCAAAGCATGTCGAATTAGTTTATTCCATTAACTTCAGTGTCACTCCTCTTGCACATTAGAGAGCAAGGGTTTGGATCATGTGATTTGAGATCATCTGGGATAGAAAAGTGAGCGTCAACTGATGTGTGACGCTAAACACTGAACATGTTTCACCCAAAGACCACTCTGTCACAGTCTTCGTCCTCATCATCTGTGTCTCCTGTCTTCACCTGTGGTTCCTTGTCTGTTTCCCGCCACCAATCTGTTTCCATGGACACTGATCACTTCCTCACAGCTGCCTGTCATTTGTAGTCATCATCACAGTGTATTTGAGTTCCTGTCTGTTATCTGTTCAGTGTCCGGTATTGTTTGTGTTTCACATGATGACTCACCTGTTCCTTTGTATCCTGACTCTACTTTATTAAAGAAAGGATTAATTCCACGTTCGTCTCCATCATCCTTGCGACCAGTCGTGACAGAATACCGGACCCAAAAAGTAATGGAGGACGACGCTATGGATGCCTTTCTGTTTAACCAGAATGGGTGTTCCATGGAGGAATTCGTTGAGTTGTACCTCCACCTCCATCAAGATGAGTACTGGAGTGAGAACGAGTTGAAGCAGCGCTTCTGGTGCGGACTGGACGATCCCCGGGACCAGTTGCTGCTATTGGGAGACTTGAATCTACCTTTTTGTGACTTTTTGGACAAAGCCCTTTTGATGTATGGGTCTTCCCTCACAGTTTCTCCTGTCACTCCAGAACTTCAGGAGCCGGTGCCTGAGCTTAGTGGCTTCCAAATTTCGCTGTTGCAGTGGGAGGAACTAGAGCCCGCTGATCCTGCGCCAGAGCCCACTGATCCTGCGCCAGAGCCCACTGATCCTGCGCCAGAGCCCACTGTTCCTGCACCGCTGGTCCCGTCCAGCCCTGAGCTTCCTGCACCGCTGGTCCCGTCCAGCCCAGAGCTTCCTGCACCGCTGGTCCCGTCCAGCCCTGAGCATCCTGCACCGCTGGTCCCGTCCAGCCCTGAGCTTCCTGCACCGCTGGTCCCGTCCAGCCCAGAGCTTCCTGCACCGCTGGTCCCGTCCAGCCCAGAGCTTCTTGCACCGCTGGTCCCGTCCAGCCCAGAGCTTCCTGCACCGCTGGTCCCGTCCAGCCCTGAGCTTCCTGCACCGCTGGTCCCGTCCAGCCCTGAGCTTCCTGCACCGCTGGTCCCGTCCAGCCCAGAGCTTCCTGCACCGCTGGTCCCGTCCAGCCCAGAGCTTCCTGCGCCGCTGGTCCCGTCCAGCCCAGGACCGCCTTCGCCGCTGGCCCCGGTCAGCTCAGAGTCCTCTTCGCCGCGGGTCCAGTCCAGTGCTGACCTCCCCAAGAAAATTTTGGGGGGGGGCAATAAGTCCTCTGAGGGGATCGTGGAGGCCCTTCCGACACGGTCGCCATGGCCGCCCGAAGGGTCCTCACCGCCATGGCCGCCCGAAGGGTCCTCACCGCCATGGCCGCCCGAAGGGTCCTCACCGCCATGGCCGCCCGAAGGGTCCTCACCACCATGGCCGCCCGAAGGGTCCTCACCACCATGGCCACTCGAAGGGTCCTCACCACCATGGCCGCCTGAAGGTCCTACTGCTCCGCCGTGGTCACGCCCACAGCCAGCTCCGCCCTGGACGCCTGAGGGTCCGACTGCTCCGCCATGGCCACGCCCACATCCTGCTCCGCCCTGGCCACCTGCACGTCCTGCTCCGCCCTGGACGCCTGAGGGTCCGACTGCTCCGCCATGGCCACGCCCACATCCTGCTCCGCCCTGGCCACCTGCACGTCCTGCTCCGCCCTGGAGGCTTCCTGCTCCAGATCGGCCACCCCTTCATCAGCCTCCAGGGCGCCCACCCCCCCACCCCTTTGTAGTTCTACGGCGCGAGGTCGCGCCTAATTGAAGGGGGGCGTTATGTCACAGTCTTCGTCCTCATCATCTGTGTCTCCTGTCTTCACCTGTGGTTCCTTGTCTGTTTCCCGCCACCAATCTGTTTCCATGGACACTGATCACTTCCTCACAGCTGCCTGTCATTTGTAGTCATCATCACAGTGTATTTGAGTTCCTGTCTGTTATCTGTTCAGTGTCCGGTATTGTTTGTGTTTCACATGCTGTCTCACCTATTCCTTTGTATCCTGACTCTACTTTATTAAAGAAAGGATTAATTCCACGTTCGTCTCCATCATCCTTGCGACCAGTCGTGACACACTCAGACTACAGCCACAGAATTGAACCAGATTGCACATAAATATTATGATAACAGACTGGGCTGGGAGTATCATTTGAAAGCAACAAAGCACACGCAGTCCTATCTAATAATCTGATTAAACCTCAAGCACCACTTCCGTCCAGACCACTTCAGCTCTCTCAACACAGACCACAGAAAAGGGAAACCCTGCCCGAATCAGCTTCTCTGCCGAGTTAAAAACACTACAACTGTCCAATAGTCAGTTTATACAAATCCAAAAATCAGTTTATACTTTTATGCATCAGTTTTGGTCCAAAAAAATAGGCTATATGAACACTAAAAAAAAAATAGGATAAATAAAAGCGTGTTAGGTGTAGAATTATTATTATTTTTAAATATACATTCAGTGTTTGGACCATTTCTAGAAAGTGAACTTAGATATTTAATTTTCTGCAATCAGATTTATGTTTACATGCTTTTTTTGGCCACTGTACAATCCAATAATTACAATAAAACTATAGCCAGAAATCCATTCTGTGTAATCTGCAGAAAATAAATATAATAAGGTTTATGTGCTATACAAACCATTAGCACATACATGGTAGAAATATTTTGTGCGCACAGTTTTGAATCAAAACGTAAAATTGAAGGAGCTTTCAATGAAAATGTTGGGATGCTGAAAGTGAGGCTTACCTGTTTGCTGCGGTCACTTGGGCTCACCAGGCTGGTGGCCTCACTAGGTTTGGCCTTGTCGGAGGCGGTCATGCTGACGAGAGAAAGACAGGATCAGAAGCACCGAATGAAAGGCAGCTGTCTGCTCCTCCTCCACGAAGGAAAACACAAGCCACTGCCCACATCTCATTCATACATGAAAACACCAGTTACATGCTTCTCATCACCTGACGCCTTATTCAGCAACTGAGCAAATGTCCATCATCAGCCTTTGAGCACTATAACACGTCGGTCGCAGTGGAAAGGCTCGCTGATAGTTCAGACTCACATTACAGGTTATTACACATACAGTGCTGTCTAATGCAATCAAGCCACCAGCGGGTTCGACTAGCGGCTAATTCTGATCACAGGTTGCATGACAAAAATTCTCTCTACACTGCCATTTAAAAGTCAGAAAGATTTTCTAAATGTTTTGAAAGTCTCTTATGTTCACCAAGTCTGCATTTATTTGATGGGACATACAAAAATATAAATATTGTGAAATATTATTACAATTTAAAATAACTGCTTTCTATTTTAATATAATGTAGAATGTGATTTATCCATGTGATGCAAAGCTGAATTTTCAGCATCATTACTTCAGTCTTCAGTGTGTGTCACATGATCCTTCAGAAATCAAATAATATGATGATTTGGTGCTCAAGAAACAGTTGTGCTGCATAACATTATTTTGTGGAAACCGTGATACAGTTTTTTTTATAGGATTCTTTGATTAATAGAGAGTGAAAAAGAAAAGTGTTTATTTAATTTAATGCATTCTTTTTTTAAACTAGCAAAAAATCTTACTGACCTCAAACTTTTGAACAGTGTACTGTAGTGTATACTGGCCTGGTTTGATTTGACAAAGTATACTGTCACGGTTCCATTGTGTTTGGACTTTGTTTTGTCTATGCTCTCTGTTTTCACAGCTCCCCACCTGAGTTAGTTCATTCATTTGTCACCATAGTTACTCATTTGATTATTAGATCTAGTTCAGCTGTGGTCTAATTAGTTGTCTTTGTTTGTCAGTGTATATAAGTTCCCTTGTTTCAGTGCTCTGTCGGTTCTTGTTAACGCATGTTCTGAGTTTGGTTATGGTTTGCTTTCATTGTTATAAAGTTTATTTAGTATTCATTTTCATTGTCTGGTCGGCTGCCTACACCAATGCTTAGACTTTGTGACAAATACATTCTGAGTTAAACAAACAATAAAAAACTATTATTTATATTTCTTTATAGATATACTAAATATATTATTAGTAATAATGATGGTGTAAATTTTACCTAATTACAATAATACTGCAATCTGCTTTCTAAAATCAAAAGATTATTTTATTTTATTGACAGCCATGACAAAACCTGACATGTCAGCATGCATGTTTCAACAAAGACAGAAAACTAATATTATATAAATGTGTTATATACCAGTATTACAAATAATATATTTTAATATTAATATAATAGTTTATAAATAGGTTAAAATTGAATTTTAACTTGAAAATATATAAAAATCATAAATACATAGCTGACTTTGTCTTAATAAGGGAGCCCTTCACAAGGCAACCATCACACAGTTTTTGGGGGTCAGTGTTCTAAAGAGCGTAAAGGTTTTTTAAAGAGCGTTAACAAACCCAATAAAAACAAAATATAAATGCAGGCCATCCCTACACTGAAATAAACGTGCAATAGCAGTTTAAAAGGGACATACAGTATAATTTCTTATTTCTGAAAAAAAAAAAAAAATTATTGTAAAATAAACTTTCAAGCCCTGTTTGTATGTGCTGTACTAGGATGTGAATTTTCAGTGAATCACCAGTAGAGGGCAACAGTGAAACGGTAAGGTTGAAATCTCTCTTCTTTGTATTTATCTCCATTTCACATTTACAACAGGTAAATTCTACTCACGACACTTATTACATTCTACAATCTACATATCCAATGTATGAATTAATCCAATCTTATTCTAAAGAAGTAGAGCAAATACATCAGGGATATTCCTTTACTTATCATTAATATTTCAGAGACAAAGTCTTGCATAATGGATCATGTTGACAGTAATTGCGCGTGATGTCATCTAAACATTGATTATGACCTCTGAACCTTTGCGGTGTTGACATAGGAGATGGAAACGTTTCTCCCTAGTGTAGCCAGCGTAACCTGGTTTAGCCAGAACTAAACCAAAACAGTGCCATAACTCCACCCATAGTGAGCCAAAAAAAAAAAAAAAAAAAACGAATGTAGCCCATATGTGAACCTAATATAGTTATAATTATAGTATGTTTGAGTTCTGTAAAGGGCTGACGGCCCACATGTGACTGACAGACCAAAAAGCCATTATGTAACCACATCTCGACATCTGTGCCACACTTATTATTAGTAAAAACTTTTAAAACAAAAACCGTACTTACCTGAAGCTATTAGAGCTTGCTTGTGCAAAGGCTGTTGTAGAGCGAGAACAGAGAGGGAAATAAATTAAATAACGGAAATAACTGCATTTAAATAGTTGCCAATAACATGTTTAGTAATCCACCAATAGGAATTCAAGGATTGCCACTATGACTACATATGACTACAGCAGGTACCAAATGTTAACCATAAGTTAACATATTCCATGGTGTGCCATAGCCAAGCCACATATTATCCTCAGTTGTATACCGTCATCTGGGCCATATACCTCAATAAAACTTTAGTGATCCAAAAAAAAAAAAAACCCTTCAAGTCGAAAGGCATGGCAAACCATGTCATAATTATGACAGTCAAAATTATGACTTTTTTATTACATTTCTGTCACAATTTCAACTATGTCATAATTTCATTAATATGACTTACAGCGTGTTTTTTTTGTTTCTTATGTGCAGAAATAGGCTTCGGTGTGCTACATGTGTGTATGAACAGGCAGCAGTCTGCCCCCATTGAGTGGAGGCGAGTGATTTACAGCACAACACAAGGGAGATGGATGGGAAAGGGGTGGGCATCTCGTATATGGGGGCAATTACAGTGACACTGGGGCGTTTATGGCTGATAAGGAACAGCGCAGTGGGGGTGAGCTCTTTTTCGCCCCCGACAACAGCTTTATAAAGAGTGATGGATCCTTGGTTGCTAATCCAGTGTCAGTCTTTCCTGTTCTGGAAATTGAAAAGGGATGTGCCCATTAACTGGATACACAGAGGTGTAACTCAACCGTTTCTCAATGTAATGCTCCCTTCACTGTTTTGTTTTGTCCTTTACAACTAAAATAGAACATCATCTGAGGGAATCTTGCAATGTCGTGAAAGTTCACTGTCTTGGATGGTCTGGTGAATACCTATTGTCACGGAGCAAACCCGTGATCATGAATGACTGTATGAAGGTTCACCATATCAAACACACAAACATGTGCCGCATTAACGCAGTCTGTTTACTGACACTGATATCCTGGATATTCAGACTGCAGTGTTGTGAATGTGCAATGTTTGTGCAATACTTGAATGTATTGTGTATAATGTGTTTTAGATATTTGAGGGTACAATGTGTATTTGTTTGTGTAGTGGATATGTACAACGTGTTTGGGTATCATTAGCCGCTAACGTTGTTCATTCATGATTATAGAGAACCACAACACAAATATGTTTGATTTGAAACTTTATTGAAAATTGTTTAACACATTATTATATATCTAACTTACCTGCTTGGAAAACATCTGTGACCAAACCTGTATTATCTTAAATGCAGAGTATTTAAACATAGTGCACATGCTGCCTGATTGGGAGAAACCATGTTGGGTAACTGGGGGGTTTCCAAATGTTCCTGTAAAGCAAGGTTTATAATGGTTAATTCATTGTTTTGCATTTTGTTTTGCATCATAGTTGCATGTTGTTGTTACTGTGTAATTTAATTATGGTTATTGTTTAATATGCATTAGTGGGTTGGAAGTACATATGTTAGAAAGTAACTTACCTGTAGAATGGTACATTCCAGGGTGTGGACTAGACCATAAATGGCTGCCAGAAGCATGGTGCAAGAGAGGTCAGGTTGGTTGTGTGAAGTGGAAGCAAGCCCATAGAAACTGGTTCCAGAAAGTTTGTTAACCAAACAATACCACTGCTGTTGTGGCTACCTTCCCACGAAACCTCGTAAATATTTATGTTATTTTTAGTTTCTTTTTCTTTGTTTTTGTTTTGTTTTGTTTGTTTGTTGTTGCCATTGGATTTGCACTGTCTTCACAATAAATTCACCTTAATTGGGATTTCCTGGCGCATTGGTCTTATTATGCCTCTGATCGCGAGGGCGATCGCTAACAGATGGTGTCAGAAGTGGGATTAAGAGGCCAAAATAGACTGAAATGCCACCCAAAACGAGAGGACAGCAGACGGTGAACATGGATGCTGAGGATGGACAGCAAGCAGCAAGTGGAATTACAGAGGGAAGTGCACACCTGGCTACTGAACCTCCACCAACCACAGAAGGGGCAGCCCTCACGGCATTAGCGGGTATGTTTCAAACTTTCTTGCAGTATCAGAAGGACAGAGATGAGAGACAAGAAAGAGACATGGCTCGACGAGAACAACAGTTCAAAGTACTTACTCATCAGGTCACGCAAATCCAAATGGACGTAGAGCGCACCAGACATGGAGCTGCCACTGCAGACCAATCAGCCTCTCGGGGATTGGCTCCGGTGCCACAGTTGCCGAAGCTACAAGAGGATGATGATATAGAGCAGTACTTAACCACTTTTGAACGAATGGCAGAAGTGTACTTGTGGCCGAAGGAGGACTGGGCTATTCATTTGATTCCTCTACTTACAGGAAAAGCAAGGAGTGCATTTGTTGCAATGTCACCAACACTATCTTTGGACTATGACAGAGTCAAAGAAGCGATTCTAAAGAAATATGAAATCAGCTCTGAAACATATCGACTGAGATTTCGTTCACTGGATACACCAGTTGATGAATCCCCAATGGAATTATATGTTCGATTAAAGGATTTATTTTCCAAGTGGGTACAACTGGAAACAAGTAGCAAAAAGGACTTGATGGAGAAGCTGGTACTAGAGCAGTACATGAGGTTGTTGTTCCCAGAAGTAAGAACTTGGGTGAAGGAGCGAAATCCAGAAACTGCAGGAGAGGCAGCTAGCTTGGTTGAGGCCTACATCACAGCGAGGAGAGGTTCCTCTGGGTCATTTCTGTATGCTGGAAGCCTACCATCCAACAGAGGTAAGTCTGTGGGGTTTGGGGGTAGTTCGTGCTCTCAATGGCAAACCCAGACTATGAAACCCACCCACCCTAAAACCCAGACAGCTGTAACCATGGGCCAATCATCAGACAAAAAAGATGTGGTCTGTTATAATTGTGCAGAACCAGGCCATACTAGTCCACATTGTCCTTTGAGGAAGCCTAAATCAGCCCGACTATGCTATATACCGACCTCTACACTAGGGCCCAAAATAGACAAAGAACCTACAGTTTCTGTATTGTTAAACGGTAAGCCAGTAACCGCTTTAGTAGACACTGGTTGTGCACGAACTTTGGTGCAGGCACAATATGTCCCAAGGGATTTCTGGACGGAGGGTACAGTTACAGTATGTTGTGTCCATGGAGATAAATCAGACTTGCCTACGGCTGAGGTATACATTGAGATTAATGAGCAGTCTTACCTGATGAAAGTAGGAATTACTACAACCTTGCCCTATCCAGTTTTACTAGGTACAGACATGCCCATATTAGCAAATTTGGTGCAGGAAACTGCATGGTGTGGTGTTGTTACTAGAGCACAGGCTCAAAAGTTGACTCCATTGTCATCATCCAAAGATTTTGCAAAGAATACCCTTCAGGAAATGCCGTTCTTTGCTGATGAGATAATGGGGGAAACAAAGTCAAGTAAGGAAGAAAGGCTAGAAAAGAGGAGAAAATGGGTGGCCAATGTAATTAATTCCACAGAACAGTTGATGGTTGAACTGGAAGAACCTGAAGTTGATGAATTGGATGTAGGCATATCTAATGATATAGCTAGGTTACAGACAGAAGATGCAACATTGGCAGATTGCTTTCACAAAATGAGTACAGAGGCTGCGGTGAATTTGTTAAATGATGAAACCTTTGTGATTGAGCAAGGTCTGCTTTACAGACAGTCTAAGGAAGATGGTACACAGTTAGTGGTACCAAAACTTTATCGCAAGGAAGTGGTTGAACTTGGTCATTCTAATCCTTGGTCAGGTCATTTGGGGTTTATGAAGACCTTAATGAGAATAGCAAAAAGATTCTATTGGCCTGGCATGTACAGCGAGATAAAGGATTACTGTAGAGCATGTCCTGAATGTCAGCTGGCAACGAGCAGAACACCCAGTGTAGCACCGCTTGTACCCATTCCTGCCATTAGTATTCCATTTGAGAGAATAGGTGTGGATGTTGTGGGACCTCTGGAAACAAGTCAGAAAGGGAACAGATTTATTCTGGTGATCTGTGACTATGCAACCAGATACCCTGAGGCTTATCCTATGAGAGAAGTTACTGCGAATCAAGTTGCAACTGCACTACTTCATTTTTTCTCACATGTAGGGATACCTAAAGAAATACTGACTGATCAGGGCACCAATTTCATGAGTCGTACTTTACATCAGGTTTATCAATTGTTAGGTATTAAGAGAGTGCGTACTACCCCTTACCACCCACAGACTGATGGTCTAGTAGAGAGATTCAATCAGACCCTGAAAAGCATGTTAAAAAAATTTGTGTCTGGGACTGGCAAAGACTGGGATAAATGGCTACCCTATCTCTTATTTGCCTATCGGGAAGTTCCTCAATCAACAACTGGGTTCTCACCTTTCGAACTACTTTTTGCTCATCAAGTCAGAGGACCACTGGACGTACTGAGAGACAGTTGGGAAGATAACAAGTTGCATAAACAGAACATACTCTCATATGTGCTTAAAATGAGAGAAAAGTTACAGCAAACTACCAGCATTGCTCAAGAGAATCTGCAACAAGCACAGCTTAAACAGAAAGCTTGGTATGACAAGAAGTCCAGGGCACGAACCTTTCAACCAGGAGAGCAAGTACTGTTATTACTTCCAACATCAGACAACAAACTTCTAGCCAAATGGCAAGGTCCATTCCAGGTAAAGAGGAAAGTTGGTTCCGTAACATATGAGATTGAAGTTCCATCGAGGCAACAACCTTTACAGATCTTTCATATCAACATGCTGAAAAAGTGGCATGAACAAGCTTCTCATCCGGAGACGACAGAAAATGTTGTAAACGATCTGCTGGTGAGGGCGGTTCAGGAGGAGGATGAAGTGGAAGAGCAGTACTTGCCTGTTCGTCAGGATGACTGTTTCTTGAATTTACAACATCTGAATGCGGAACAGAAGGGACAACTGCAAGAGAGCATCCCTCAACAACTGTTCCTGAAAACACCAGGAAAAACAGACCTTGTCCAACATCACATTTACCTGAAAGATAATAAACCAATACATCAACGTGTTTACAGAGTGCCAGAGAAGTTAGTACTCACCATGAAGCAGGAGATTGAGACAATGCAGGAAATGGGAATTATCGAACCATCTTCCAGTGAGTGGAATAATCCCATCGTACTAGTTCCAAAGAAGGATGGAACACTTAGATTCTGTTTGGACTTCAGAAAACTCAATGCAGTGAGTAAATTTGACCCATACCCCATGCCCAGAGTTGACGAGTTAATAGAAAGACTTGGCAGTGCCAAATTTCTAACAACACTGGATTTATGCAAAGGCTATTGGCAGATACCATTGAGCTCAGACTGCATGGAGTTCACAGCCTTTAAAACGCCTTTTGGACACTACCATTTCCGGGTCCTACCATTCGGGCTTCACGGAGCACCTGCAACATTCCAGAGAATGATCGATCAGATTCTACGGGGAACTGAGAAATTTGCAGCAGCATACCTGGACGACATTGTCATTTACAGTGAAACATGGGAGGAGCATCTACTACATCTAACAGAAGTACTGGCAAGAATAAAATCTGCAGGACTTACTATTCGTCCGGATAAGTGTACTATTGCCAAGAAGGAAACTATTTACCTGGGATATAAGCTAGGACATGGAGTTATTCGTCCTCAAGTCGGGAAGATTGAAGCCATCAAACATGCGGAACAACCTACTTCAAAGAAGCAGGTACGATCTTTCCTGGGCCTAGTTGGATGGTACAGACGTTTCATTCCTCACTTCTCTGCAAGAGCCATAGCTCTTACTAACCTTACAAAGAAGGATAAACCAAATAAGATTGATTGGACTGCAGAATGTGAGAGTGCGTTCAAGGATTTGAAAGATGCATTGTGTGAAGAGCCTGTTTTGAAGAGTCCAAACTTTGATCAGGCATTTACAGTTCAGACTGATGCTTCAGAGTTCGGTCTGGGGGCTGTACTTTTGCAAGGACAACCTGGTGAGTTACAACCCATTGCCTACATTAGCAGGAAACTTCTTGCCAGAGAATCAAGGTACTCAACGGTAGAAAAGGAATGTCTAGCTGTGAAATGGGCTTTGGATTCCTTTAGATATTACCTGTTGGGTAGAAAATTCACCCTAGAGACTGATCATCGGGCCTTAGCTTGGTTGGGCCGCATGAGAGACACTAATGCCCGTATTACACGCTGGTTTTTAGCTATACAACCCTTTGACTTTGAAGTATTATATCGGACTGGTCCTGAGAACTGTGCGGCTGATTTTCTCTCTAGGACACCACAGGAGGTGTCCAGGGGAAGGGGGAGGAAATGTCACGGAGCAAACCCGTGATCATGAATGACTGTATGAAGGTTCACCATATCAAACACACAAACATGTGCCGCATTAACGCAGTCTGTTTACTGACACTGATATCCTGGATATTCAGACTGCAGTGTTGTGAATGTGCAATGTTTGTGCAATACTTGAATGTATTGTGTATAATGTGTTTTAGATATTTGAGGGTACAATGTGTATTTGTTTGTGTAGTGGATATGTACAACGTGTTTGGGTATCATTAGCCGCTAACGTTGTTCATTCATGATTATAGAGAACCACAACACAAATATGTTTGATTTGAAACTTTATTGAAAATTGTTTAACACATTATTATATATCTAACTTACCTGCTTGGAAAACATCTGTGACCAAACCTGTATTATCTTAAATGCAGAGTATTTAAACATAGTGCACATGCTGCCTGATTGGGAGAAACCATGTTGGGTAACTGGGGGGTTTCCAAATGTTCCTGTAAAGCAAGGTTTATAATGGTTAATTCATTGTTTTGCATTTTGTTTTGCATCATAGTTGCATGTTGTTGTTACTGTGTAATTTAATTATGGTTATTGTTTAATATGCATTAGTGGGTTGGAAGTACATATGTTAGAAAGTAACTTACCTGTAGAATGGTACATTCCAGGGTGTGGACTAGACCATAAATGGCTGCCAGAAGCATGGTGCAAGAGAGGTCAGGTTGGTTGTGTGAAGTGGAAGCAAGCCCATAGAAACTGGTTCCAGAAAGTTTGTTAACCAAACAATACCACTGCTGTTGTGGCTACCTTCCCACGAAACCTCGTAAATATTTATGTTATTTTTAGTTTCTTTTTCTTTGTTTTTGTTTTGTTTTGTTTGTTTGTTGTTGCCATTGGATTTGCACTGTCTTCACAATAAATTCACCTTAATTGGGATTTCCTGGCGCATTGGTCTTATTATGCCTCTGATCGCGAGGGCGATCGCTAACACCTATTAAAAATAACTAATCATCTATCAGTGCCTGCGCATGATATATTTGTTTTAAAAAAAAGAAGAAAACTTGTGTGGTGGCAGCACTGACGTCAGCGCCGTTTGTGTTAGTATACAGTATATCAGCCATATAAAGTGGGTTTCATTCTAATTTATGTAGCCCCATTTCCTAAGATTGATTCAGTGACATCTAGAATAAAATGTTATGATAAGCTCAATGCTAATCAGTCACACATCAGGTGTTCATCCTGCGCACTTTAATTAGCATTTTATGCAAGTACTCTGCAGTACTGTTATAAATATCTCTTTGATTTACAGTACATTACAAGCTATCAGTATTTCACTTCACATTTTGGGTGTATAAAATAGGCCTATCATCAACTGCACCAAACTGCATATAGTTTTGCTCCGTTTGGGCTTCTGAATAAAATCAAGGTGCCCCCCCCCCCCAACCCCCACATGTCAGGCTTTACAGGATTAAAATAAATAAAACATTCAAATATAGAAATCTTTTCAAGATTATATTTCAATAATGTGTTTATTTTCTCTTATCCCATGACCTCCAGAATTTATTGAATCTTCATTTTTCCATTTAGATTCTTTGCAATGTTTTCCGAGCCATGTGGATGCTCACAACACCTGCGATAATTAGCTAGTTACAATTCAAGGACTACGTCTAACCTCATATCAAGAATCACACAAGTGGACTAAATCAGGGGTCTTCGAACTGTGGTTCAGGGTAAGCGAGTGCTATTTGGAAAAGATAAAAACTAAATAATTATTTTCTCTTCTATTAAAACTGCTTAATATGTTAGTAAAATTGTAAAAGCAAATAACATTGAATTGAAAATATTATTCTTTGTATTAAAAAACAAATATTGGGTTGCATTCTTTAAATATTTATGTAAGATGATAGCATAAATAAACAAGAATATAAATTTAAAGAAGGCAAATATGTTCTAGATAATATTGCAATAATTTATTTGGACTATAACGACAAATAAGAACTAATAATTTAATTATGCAAACATCATGTTGACTTAATGTAATCGGAGTTAAAACCACTGATATATTTCCCTGCTTTAAATAGCTCTCACTCATTCTAAAACATAAAACACTGTACAGGCTCATTACGGGATAATGATCTTCTCTTTCTCACACACATAACAGAAGCATAAGGAACTTATTATCAGAGCAGAAAACGGCACAATCAGCCCCTTCATTCTCCTGGCTGTCCTCTGACCTGTTTAATTATGTCAACGCTGCTCATGCACCTGTGTGTCCCAGGCTATTACACCTCCCATCACTTAACAGCTTTTAGTATCTCAGCATCCTGTTCCACATCCAGCCACTTTATTGCCTCACCCCACAGCCCCCAAAAAACCCCTAATGTTTGAGTCTCCCTCGAGCGAGACCGGCGCAATCGCGTACTTTAGGTGTTCAGCATTCAGCCATGATTGCTGTTTAACGCTCTTTGTTGAGGTGGGCTCGTAAAAACCAGGGTCAAGCAACAGAGGTGTGCTGTAGGCTTCCACCCCCCACCGGCTGTAATGAGACGCAGAGACTTTAATAGATGGAGGATAGTGCACACATGCAGAAAGGACATTAGCATGCCGTTGTTATTCTACAATTCTCCCTCCCACCAATCACAGCGGAGGCTGATCTGCTTTCTCACAGCATCTATGATAGGACACATGCATTGCAGCTTCACGCATTTACACTCTTTGTGGCACCATTTTTGCATTTTCATTCACATATCATTACAGTATTTACAACCCTTTTTATTATACTGTTATACTTATTGTATATATTTACTTTGAATAATAAACTGAGGGTCTGGTTTTTAACATCAGGAGTTTGACTGCAAAAATAGGCGCATCAACAGTCCACATGTATCACAACCCTGTCAAAGGGTTTCTATGAGAGAGCGAAACAAGAGAGAAGGGGAAGGAGGAGCGAGAGGTGGATCATAGCGAATCCGTGGAGGCTTATTGGTGCATTGAAGTCACATGACTGCTTTAGGAATGCTAATTCATGCTGTATTTTTTCCTCCTCCTCTGTGCTTGGTGTAGTCTGTGCCTGTCGGATAGAGCAGACTTCAGACATGGTGTAGGATATCAGGAAAGGAACAAGCGATTGAAGTTGAGACGAGGCCTGTGCCGAGGGTAAGTACAGCTTGATTAAGATGTGCAGTTGTTTATTGCTTCATATGTGATTGTAAATGTCATTTAAGCAGGAAGCCTACTTATATTTCTATATGTCTCTTCAGGCTGAGGTTCTTATATCAACAGTATGTGTGGTCTGTATGTTAAATAGAGTGCATAAATGTGTGTATGCCTGTGCATGTCCCAGTGAAAGCAGTTTACTTTGGAGAATTCCACCACATGTCTCCACTGCTTTCTGTGAGGTTACCAAAATCAGAGATTGACAGATATTATATGAGCTTGAGGAACTAAAGACCCTCTCTGGTAAAATTATGCTTCACCTAAAAATGAATATTCTTTCATCTTTTACTCACCCTCCTGTCATTACAAACCTTTCATAATTGTGTTGTTTTGTCCATTACGGTGAAAGTCAATGGGGTCCAGGGTTGTTTTGGAACCCATTGACTTTCATTGAAACATTCTTCAACATTTTTGGGTAAATCACCCTTTTAATGACTCAACCTGAATATATAATTCAGTATTATCAGTGAGAGAATAGTAGTTCAAGCCAAAGCTGAAGGCGAGTGATTTATGTGGACATGCGCCACATCATTTGCGATGTTTTAAGGATTATCGATGAGTTTGCTCAGTGTACGTGCACACAAGAAGCTTTTAGTCCTCTCGCAAGACCAATCAGAGACAATACATTCCCGGACAGGGGAGTGTTGCGCTATAGTGGACTGACTGACTGACAGCTAGTGCTGATACAATTCATTAAACCTATCGCCTCTCAAATAACAAGACCATCTGCACTCTTTCAGTACATGCTAGTTTGACCCAACGCTCTGTAAACAAATCCAAGAAGGCGACGCTTGTGTGTAATCTTGCCAGTGTCATCTTATGAATTTGACACTGAACATCTGGACTCTTTTGATCTGGGTTGCTTTATATGTGATATGTTTTATAGCGTGTTGTTACGTGATATGCCATGGTTTCTTATGCAATTGTGTTGTAGAGTGAAATAAACAATAGTTTATAGTTAACTATTTAAGTTAGTGTTGCGTGTCTTGTTGCACTAAGGTACTTACAGTTTGTTGCAAATGAATCATGCAAAGCTTGGCGGTCTAAAACCGCCAATGGGCAGGTCACTTCTGTACGGTAATTGGGGTAAGACCCTCATGTTTTACACTTGCCTTTCCTGTGTCATGGGCCTCACAATGAGCTTGAGTAGTTCACCCTCACCCTCAGGTCACTCTTATAATCAATCAAACAGGAGGGACACAACTTCGGTTCCCCTGAAGCTCCAGGAAATGAGGGGCACATCGAGTAGCGCATGAGCCTCCTGTAGTCAAGAGAAAAGAGATAGAACTTAGCACACGCATGCAAGGTTTTCCCTTTATCATTCTCTCTCAAGGCCTGATATTTTCTGCTGTCTGCATAAATGTTGCATTTATCTCCCAACAATCTTTGTTTCTAAGTGATTAGATACTTGTTGAGTGCACACAGGTGGATTATAAAAACGGCCTTTGGTTTCATCATCAAGAAATGAACTAAATATAAGTGCAACAACACAATATCACCAACAAGTAAATGTAAGGACTATCTTTGACCATAAACTAAGTTGATTAAAGCAAAATAAGAACACGTTTAAAGATAACACAAGGCCACATATGGACAAACTGTAGTTCTTCATTTTTGTGCAGAAAACTGAAGTGAATTAGTGGTGCCATATTCTATTACGGTATTATAAGTGATTTTTGACTCCCCCCCCCCTAAAAAGACATCTATAAATATGGACAGTCGCAGCAGTTTGCATTGATTTTTGGAATTATTTACATAATATTTACAGAATGCACCAGAGGAAACATATTTAAAGTTGGCATTAAATGAAAATCTAATTTGTTAATGCGTGACGTGTTAAACAGTTGATGTTACTGTGAACAATTCATGGATGTATACGTTTCTTTTTCATTTTTTAAAATTTTGACCTTGTAAGTTATAATCAATATCTCGATCTTTCGGTAATAATTATGGAGTTCTATTTGTTGTTTCACTTAAAACCCAGTCCTTTAAAATCGTCTGCAAGCTCACATTCATTTTTGAGTGTAATGCCCATGTGTCAAAATACAATCAACAACTGAGGGATGGAACCAATTCCCGCCTGCTTTTTCTTCTTCGATAATTGGATGCACATCACAGTACGGAAGAAAATATCTGTTGCTACTTCCATTTCATTGTGACTTTAGTAGTTGAAATATTACTACAGATATTCTAGTGGAAAAGTCCAGTTGACAATGATTTTATAGTAGGCCAAATCCCTCATGCACAACCCATAGCACTAAACACAATTGCTTTCACTTTTAACAGACAGGGCCCCATTTTAGGCCATATATCACATGCTGGTGATGGTTCTTTTGAGGGAGGAGGTCTGTGTTTGAGCACATGCAGCGACCCCTTGATCTCTAATGAGCTATACAGGACTCGATATGCAATATGTGTTATGTGGCATCTAATGGTGAGATCCATCTCCAGCGATGAAA
Source organism: Phoxinus phoxinus (assembly GCF_949152265.1). Lineage (NCBI taxonomy): Eukaryota > Metazoa > Chordata > Actinopteri > Cypriniformes > Leuciscidae > Phoxinus > Phoxinus phoxinus. Next base: position 15,089,841 of record NC_136893.1, read on the forward strand.
GCGGTGAGAACCAGTAACAGATGAGCCTAGATGTTTTCATACAGCGCTGTCCGAGCCCTCATGAAGATGAGACGCAGACCCAGCGAACGAACGCGTTCACCTCACTGCTCACCATGACATTCTTCTGTCATGCCTGATGATGCTCTCGTGTGACGCACGCATTAACACAAACTCAAAACAGACCATACGTCAGGGCTCGCTCTTTCATTTCTGACAGTTTCTGATACTTATCTGAAGTTTAGATATGTGCACAGCTCTTCTGTCCTGTCTTTCCTGAAGAATGACAAGTTTTGTCCGAGAGAAATATTTGCAGAATGGGTTTATGCTTGTGATGCACATGCAGGTTCAAGAGTCAAAAACCGCCGAAAGAGATTCATCAAACTGAGTGCTGGATCAGTCCTTGAGTTCAATAGGTCATTACTACTAAATCTAGTATTTGCAACAACAAGCAGTTGACGATGCCCTGATTTTGTTCATTAATGCCATAATATAACACAATATAAGTAATATAACACAAAGTACAGTGCAAATTATGAAATAATTAGAAAAATGAAAATATAAATAGTTTTGATTTAAGATATTAATATGAATCTATTTTTGATCCACTAACTAAGGGGATGATTACACAACACCGTTTTCAACTAAAAACGGAAGACTTTATGCGTTTTGGCCGTTCATTTACGACAACGGCGTTTTGGATGCCTGAAAACGCAAAATTTTGAAAACGGGTTTCAAAGTGCAAGTTTTTAAAAACGGTCTCTGCGTAAACAACAAAAATGCAAATGTCTGAAAGCGATGACGTCATGCACATGCATATTACGTGTTCAATCTATAGTGTTTCATCGCCATCTAATGGCCAGGTAGAAGAATACAACGTTATTAGTCGTTTTCGCAGATCCGTGTGAATGGGGATCGTTTTGACTATGGTGTCGTCAAGAAGTAAAAAACGTCTCCGTTCTAAGCATATCATTGTTTTGTAAACGTACCCTAAAATAGTTCCAAATAAAGTAAAAGAAGGATCATTCTCTGCTTGTTATCGAGCAAAACACAGTAGCCATGTTTAATTTCTGAATGAATCAATGTGTTTGAAGGAATCGGTTGAGTGAATGATGCAATGACTCACTCATAACGACAGTCACTTGTTTAGATCCTGAACAAATGAGTCTGTTTAAACTAATCAGTTGAATGAATGATTCAATTTATCATTCCTAAAGAACACCTGGCGTAACAACGTAACTTGCTGAAAAATGCGGCAGCCCAATCCAATTCAAGAACCGGAACTAACGGTTATATAATGAGTATAATGTGCACAGGTCTCACTTTCCTGGCAGACGGATGTTTTTTCCATGGTAAAGCAGACCAGCGTCTGAATGAGAATGTGTGAAAGCTGCTGACAGCCTGTAGTAACTGCTTGAGAGTGTATGAAGTGAGTGCAGACAACTCTCTCTCTCTCTTTCTCTTTCTTTTTCCCTGCCTGGGCAGATGAAAGTGGTTCTTGCCTGCCTCTGAGCTCCATGCCCAGGTGTTCTCCGTCCTCCTCTCCCTCTCACTCAGCAGCCGACAGCTACACAGCTGCTTGACATAAATCTCCCTTCTCTTTCCTTTTTTAAATGCCCTAAAGCTTAGGGCATTAATGATTTGGTTCCTCACCATCAAGGGTCTGATATTTGGCACACATTCAAACCGGTTTAACTTAACTGGCTGATATTGGTAATGTTATATATGTTAAAGCATTCATATTTAAATATTTAGCTTCCGTGGATGTCAAGACCTTGGAATTTCCCCAAAATGCAGTCACATTTCCTGTTTTGCATATCTAAGATAAGATATAATGTGCAGTCATTAGGTCAGTATTGCAAAATAACATCTCAACAGTGTCCCATCTACAGCTACTTACCAAATAAATACAAAAATGAACATAAAATACTGATTTGATTGTAAATAATTAAAAAAAAATTGGGACAGCAATCACATAGAATGTAGTCGTCATATAAAAAATGTATGATGTCAGCTGTGAGTGACTAATCAGAATCAAGTATTCCAGAGAGAAATAAACATGAAAGATGAAGGTTTTTTTACAACATTATTATAATAATAATAATAGAAATATACATATTATAATAAATCATATAATAGCAAATAATAATTTGACATTTTTATTTGAAGAATAAAATTGAATAATATTTTCTGATCGGTGCAAAAAGTCAGAGGAATGTTTAAAGGGCTGTTCAATAAGGAATGCCACATTATTCATTTTTCTATGAATGTTAAATATTAGACGCACAAAAGAGGAAAACTCTAAAGTGGCACATTTGTCAATCCAGTGTCTTTCAATTAAACCTGACATTGTCGGTTCTTATTAGATTTGAAGGTTTTAACACTCAAGGTCTAATGGATTTTTTTGAGTATTACATAACTTGACATTGTTTGACAAATTATAGCGACAGAGAAATGAAAGTTTTATAGTTTTGAGGTTTTCAATATTTAGTCACTTTTCATTTCTTGTGTTACACTAGGCTTTTCACCTTAGGACTGAAATAAATCAAAGATCAGAGGCAGTTTAAATCTGAGGGCTTAAATTACATGCAGGATCTGTCATCTCTTCCTCCCTGTTTGCTAAGTATCTGACAGCTTCTTGCTTAAGGACAGTCACTATGACAGGTGGTTGTGTTTCACAAGAACAAGGTTTGCTCAGGTGTAGCTATGTGTTCAACTGACAACTATCAGTCACCATTTGCTATGAAACAACATCTACTAAAACTATTTAGTCTTAAGTAGTGTTTCGAATACGGGAAAACTGGTTACAAACCTGCTAATTTATTATGCAAAATATATTTTATACATTTATACATTATTTATACATTTGATTAGCGCAACAGCAGCATTGGCTCAGCCAATGGCATGAGTGTGGGGCGGGGCTATCTGTTTGTTTGGCCAATAGAGTGCAGCAGTGACCCATTAAATTTTTTAGCAGCCTTTGTTCCGAAAGTATTTTTCTCATTAATGTTTCCCATAGGGATATTTTTTAAAAGTGTTCATGTGAAGCCTGTCAATCACCATATTACAACCTTTGATTTAAAGAAAGAAAATAAATTGGACAAAAGGTACAAGACCATGTACTTAATGGCTTTGATGAAGGAAAGAACTACAATCCCATAAAGCATTGTGAATGACATAATCAACTGGAAAAACTACATAGGCTAAATATAAAAAGATTTATTTAATGATATGGCGGGCGCTAAAGAGTTCTTTTGGCATTATTGTCTTATTTCGATTCTCTGATTGGTGGAGTCCTTTTGCAGATTTATGGGTAATGTAGTTTTTTACTGGGAATTGTGATGTTGAGAATTTAAAAATAATGCAGGCTGATGGCTTCAACAAAAGCCTATGCCATCGATTAACAACCTTGTAGCACACCGCTCACCTTCTTTAAAGGCTTATATGTTATAATTAAAATCAATTATCCTATGGAGAATACAAATGGAATTTTTACTTAAAGAACCAAATTGTTGCACAATATGGCAGATGGGAGGAATGTTCAGGAATGTTCAGGAAACCTGTCTGAACTATTATCTTTTTGGTCATGCTAGTAGCAGAAATTTCACACTTCGGCTTTAAATTGTGGGGGGGGGGGAAAGGTGCAAACTGATTTTCACCTGTGTTCTTCAGGTTCTGTCAGTAATAACTCATAGGCTGGAAGGCTTAGAGGTGCTTTGTAAACTGAGTGGACTCTGGGGCATCTGTGTATCTGATTCCTTCCCTGTCGTTATGTAGTTTTACGGCTCTCGGAGTTTGCACAGCGAGGGCCACGTGTGCTGCTGGCTGCAGTCTATTTATGCTGAGACAAAGGGGATGAATACAGCCTCTCACTCTTTTGGCAGGAAAGGGGTCATTTATAGTCCCAGTGTGAGAGCACATTTGAGCTGGACTAGTCACTAGTGACCTATTTTAGACAAGCAAAAGGAATAGTTCATCCCCCCCAAAATAACAGTTCTGTCTCATTTACTCACCCTTGTGTCTTTAAAATTTTGTATGATTTTTTTTTTTTCACGCAAAAACATTAATAGCAACAAGTTTTTTTTTTCATACACTAAAAGTAAATGGTGACCATAGTTAATAATTGTAAGGGACTATTTTCAGTAAAATATATTTTACTGAAAGACCTCTCTCAAATCTATTAAAGGATACATAGATACAGATAGCAATTTTATGGACTAATTTTATGAAACTTTTATGGTGCTTTTTGTTCTTTTTGGAGATTGATTCCCATATTGTGTTCTAGAGAGAATAAGGTTTGGAACAACATGAAGACTAAATGACAGAATTTTCATTTCTGGGTGAACAATCCCTTTCAAAGCAAAAACTTTTGTTCATTCCAATATCAGTAGCATTTTTATATTTTTACACTGATTAAACTGTCCTAGAAAAAGCCAGAATTTAATGGGCTTCAGTCAGCTATTAGACTCCTTATTCAGATTCCTTAGGGACATCACACTCCTCCCAAGAGTGCTGTAAAATGTTTTAAAGTGGTTTTGTGCAACTAAAGGCATTATAATTTTGATTGAGACAATAATGAGATGGTGCAAATGATTGTGTGCTTGGGAGGCCTGTGTTGTTATAGCGTGGAAATGCTTTACTGATGTTCAAATTTAGGTTATTTCACGCTTGGACTCCACCTGATAATCAGAAATGATACACATTCAGTTTGTGAGCAGTCGGCTGAATAAAACGACAGCAAAATGGCCAAAACCATGCTACCGTTTCAATTTCTCTGGCTCTGTAAGCACCTAATTTATATGTTAATGGTGCCATTTTAAATGATAGCTTTGAATGCACAGAATCCCAGTTCATTGTGAAATTACACCACATAGTTGGCATTCCCGTTTGGTCGCTATAGACAAGGTAGCTCTATATTTAAACCGGACTGTTTTAATATGAAAACACACGGTATGTATATTCATTTACACTTCCATTTACATGGAGCCACCCTGATTGTTTTGACCGCCTGGATATTTGCATGTGCAAAATTCTGTCTGGCTTCTATGTTCAAATGCCTTTCTGACATTGTCAACGTGTATCATGCAAAGAACCTCAAAAAACACATGTGATAGCATCCAGACAGAGAAGCCCCCCTCTGCCGGGCTCTTCACACTGATACCAAGGCGACTGGGGGTCATATTTCATGCTTTCTCGGTTCATGTGGCCCTTGCAGACAAAGCCGGCAGTTTTATGGTGGATCTTAAGGAAATGAGGGCCACAAATCTCCTGTTGCCACATAGAGGGAATGTGCTAATGTGTGGAGAATGATGGATACCAGAGAAGAGAGAGTTCTGGCAGGACAGAACAATGGCTTGTCAAGGTTAAGATACATTTCTCACTTTGAACTATTTTGCGGTTGGAGAGCAAATCAAGAGAAGGAGAACTTCAGTTGGAGTACAGAAGAACTGCTCTGTTGAATCATTGCATGTCGTAGAGTTAAATGAAGATGGTTACTGAACGTTTCTAGTTTCTGACTCACACAAGCTGGAGGTGTTTTCTCTTTTCCAACGCTCCCCGTCTCTGATTTACGACAAGCATTGATATATGCTCAACAGGCACACTGTTAAGCGAACATGTCTTGTCGTAGTGTTTCGCAGCAGTGAAATCTTTCTGAGTGATATACGCTGTTGTGCTGCAGAGCAAGTGTTCATCATTGAATCTGACAGAATGAATCTCCGGAGTGTCGGATCTGGACACTACGTCTGACATATCCATTAACGGCAGGAGCTCTTAATTGCTTTACTGTTTACTCACACTTGGCCAAAGGTGTCAAAACTGACAGCAAGCATCCTGTGACGAAGCTAATATCCTCCTGAGAGACTGTTAGTTTAACTAGCAGTGTGGTGAGCATGACATGCTAATTTCAGCTCTAATTTTAAATTGAATTTTAAATTGTTTACAAAACATGGACAGGACTATATAATGTAAATAACCATTATAATAAAAATAAATCTTACCACTTTGGTTTATCAATTCAAAATATTACAAACAATAATAGAAAAATAATATTACACAATAAAAATGGTAACACTACATTTCAATCTGTAAATATATTTAATGCATTAGGTATCATGAATGAACCTCGCTTGCCAAAACCAAGGAACCACAGCAATTATTAAGCAATGTTCATTTAAAAATATATTTTTGCCATTAATTCATGTTTATTCATAATGTATTAACAAATGTTACGTTTTTATATTTTTATATAAATGTTATATTAACTTAAATGAAAAATATTGTATTAAAAATATATATTGTGTGTGTGTGTGTGTGTGTGTGTGTGTGTGTGTGTGTGTGTGTGTGTGTGTGTGTGTGTGTGTGTGTGTGTGTGTGTGTGTGTGTGTGTGTGTGTGTGTGTGTGTGACATACATATATGTTTTAGAAATGTTATTTTATATGAACTAATATTACACTGGATAAATGGGTAGTTGTAAGATAGAAAAAAGTTTTTTAATCACCTTGTCTCTCAATTAGTATAAAATTAGCAATTAGTAATTAGCATAAAAGCTGCATGCATAATGCATTATATATACAGCAAAATGCAGTTTTAAATACAAGTTTAGAACGTATCACACTGCATGACAAATACACAAATGTGCAGCATTCAGAACAGTGACTGCCCATTAATCAGTTCTTTTCAGTCAAGCTGTCATTTTATGGCATGACAAATGCATGACAAGACACACGACTGGTTATAGCTTATCTTTTGATGGTTGCGTTGCTGTGATCATAGCAGACTGGTTTAACCTGGCTGTGGCCTGTCCAGACAGGCACAGATTGAGTGTCTCATCCTGCAGTCATTTACCCTGAGGGTTAGCCCTGGTTGTTTGATGTGGCCTCTGCATTGTGCTGATAACTCATCTCTACCTGAACGCCTCGGACTAACCTCGTTTTTTACAGCTCCGTCTCGCCTGCACTAATCCTATTGTATTGCTCTGTGCAGATCTCATCCTGGTTGCTACACCAAAAGCACTTTTGTTTTCACTGAGTGTAACTCAATTTGCTGTCTGGATGTGAAAGGGTTTTGTGGGCAGGTTACTCGGCTGATGATGGCACTGGACGTTCGGTTAGATGCAGAGGTGTATGGTGAGGAGGGCTATAGAGCAAATTGAGTGGAATAATGTGTAGTTTGCTGTTAGCCAGTGAAATAATTAAAGGAGAGGGGGGAGAGAGAGAGAGAGGGGGGAGAATGACAAAGAGAGGACGAGTCTCTCTTTCAAGGTAATGGAGATGGACTGTATTAAGCTTTTATATGTCCTTGAAAGATTCCACATTTAATGGAAGGTTAAGTGGGATCAAACAAATTCCACAAATATATTCTGATGACTTCTATATCATCAGTAGAGTCATAATAGAAAATCTCGCTGTGCTACTTTTTCTCTCTTAATGTGCACCCAAACAAACGCAAAAAGCTCAAAATGTGAGATTTTATGATCTTAGGAACGTGTTAGACATATACCAGCAGGTGTATTGCACTACAGAAGAGGATCTCTCCCATTTGGTCGTTGTGTATCAGCAGCGTCGCTATTGGTCTAGCTGTTCCTCGACTGAGTAAAGGAAGTGAGGCCGGGTTTATTTTGACCATCAAGTGTCCTCCCAGCCCCCCAAAAGAAAACCCCACCTCATTTCCCCTGCAGCAGCCTTTGATGTGTGTTTGTTTGAGGACATCATTGGGTCCCAGTCATCTGTGATGGGAGGAGTTCTGGTCCAGAGAAGAGTCAGAGGTTGGATTATCCTCGCCGCTAGTTGTATCCTGTCACAAGTTGTGGTGGAAGCTGTCAGACTATCTGAGTGAGTACAGTGCAACTGATTCGGTTTTGGCTTGTGAACTGTTTCTGTTTTTTTTTTAGTTCCCTCCTAACAATTTTATTATCTAAATCCACGAGGTAATGAATCAGCTGCAGTTAAAATGTTTGTGGAATGAATCAGCTGCAGTTAAATTGTTTCAGCAAACAATTGTTGAAAGGGGGCGGTTCACACAAAACGCATTTTTACATTGCACTATGCTGATTTCACATTGTTTTTCTATGTAAACATGCTTTAGGCGGACATCTTTGATGGCTGCGCTCGTTTCTCGGATCTTTTGTAGTGTTTCACGCTTGACATGGCATTCCAAAAGTGAAAGTAGTTCAACTTTTAAAAAAAATAGACCTTGTTTTTTTTTATTTTCTACTTCTTTTTAAATGCGAAATGCATTCTGTGTGAGTGATTTCCTAAAATTCCCATTAAGTTATGACAACATTATTTACGAACGATCATTCATTTTTCATCCTTAATGTTTTAGGTTCTTATGTTAAAGAATTGTTTTCAAAAAGTTTAACATTGACAGAATTTTCAGAAATAATGTTTTCATAAGTTATTTTAGAGCATTGAATGCATTAAAATAAGGTGAATATGGGTGCATTGGGGGTCCATTTACTATGACTGAACAACTGATTTGAAAATGAAAGACTTTTAGTCTTTTACTGCAGGTGATTCATTAACCATACACTAAAACACAATATAAATAATTTTTTAACCTGTTAACACTGAAATAACTTACTGCAATAATGTTTTGTTTGTAACTTTGAGAGAACATTTAAAGAACATTGGCCATAGTTCTGAGAATGTAATCTTTCTGTCTTTCTGTTCAAGTGCAGATTTGCTTTTGGCATACTAACTGGCTTGTCACATGCTTGACTACACCTAAATTAGAAAATCACCATTTCAAGTGTGGCGTTATCAAATGCATTCCAAAGACACAAAAACAGTTTTACCTGAGTAGAAATCAAAGCATTAAAAACGCTTTCAGCAGAGATCAGCCTGTTGACACATCTGTCATGGTCCATGAGATCCCCGAGATGGATCAAAGTTGCCTCTGGTGCTGATGACGTCATGACTGCGTTATGTTGTTCCAGCCATTCATAGTCTTTACATTTGTTCAGAGCTACTGGAGCTGGCCGTGGGCATGTGGATCATAAAAGAACTGAGGCCTGCAATTCTGAGAGGTGTTACAGTTAGGCAGACAAGAACTGCAAAACATCCAACAAACTATGAAGCCGTCACTTTCAGTGAGAATTCAAAATATGAGTATTTAGTGGTGAAAAGGACCTGTCTGCACGGATTAAATCCTGATCCTGTCAGATGGGACTGTGAGAGTGACATGGATATTTATTGCAGGATGTTTAACACAGCAATCCACTAAAGTTTATTGGAAACAGGTGATAGTCTGTGATTGATCCAGCGCTCTGAGCGGAGAGCTGAGTTATTTGCAGGTAGTCTGAGTGAAACTGTTCGTAGCTTTGAAACTAGCTTGTGAAACAAATGATCATGCCCATTTCCCATATTTTTACATTTAGATGACATTTGCCATCATCTAACACTTTACTGTAAAATCACTCATTTAGTAATAGGCTACTGTTAAGTGTAATGTTTAGCAAATCTTAAAATGAATTCCCCATACTGTACATTATAATGTGGTGGTGTCTAAACTCACTTGGTTGATTTAAGATTATGGAGTTTCATTTTTAATACATTTTGGCAAAATAGAATCAAACAGTTATCAGCCATGATGAAAATAGTTAACGACTTTTCGGGAAATATCAGTATTTTAGAATTGTGCATCCCTTTAAACATTTTAATTAAACTATTATCATATAATTTGTTATATAAAAAAAAGCATTAAACCCAAAATAGCATTGGATCGGAATGTATGGATGCATACTCATACTGTACATGTGTACACAAACACATACAGGCCACTTTCACAAAGCAGCAGAATATGGTTTTCAGTCACTGCAGCGTTTTTTAAAATAATAAACAGAACTTAGCCTGTGTGGACGCATAGCCTTATCGTACTTGGGTTGAATAGGCCTAGAGCGACACAATTTTTGACACAATTATGTCAAAAATTCTCATCTGGGCTCATTGTGCCTTATATGAACCTAAACAGTTTGGACCTAATAGGCCTAAACCTGCTGCTGTCTATGTGCTTAAAGGGTTAGTTCACCACCTAAAATGAAATAAAGTCATCAATAATCATTTAAGTTACTCACCATGGTGTTTTCTATTGCCATATGCCCTTCTTTCTTTTTTGAAACACAAAAGGAGAATTTTTAATGTCCCGCTCACGCTAGTCCAAATAGCAGTGAATCAAAAAGAGCAGCATAACCTTTTTTAAAAGAAGCAAAGTATCTCAGAAATGACAGAATAGTCTGATGTAACATGTGACGTATTCCAAGTGTTATGGTGTATGTTTGGGTTTGGTAAAAAAAAAAAAAAAACTGATATTTTATGTAGGCTATTAAGAAAAATCCTGACCTGAGTGACCCGTTGGTCTTCTGTGCACGGCTGTGTGTGTGAGACGTGCACGTTAGATGCTGATAGCGCTGCAGTTCACTCCGCTCAGATAAGGCACACACGTTGTGAACTTCAATCAAGACTAAGGAAAATAAAATACAATCTATGTACTTTCTTCTCTGAGGTGAATATATCCGTTGTGTTTATCTCAACATTCAACAAGAAGTTATTGCGTTCACATCTGTCAACTGTCAATCTGACAGTCAACCGGAGTTCCGGTCTGGAGATTTTCTAATTAGTGAATAAAGTAGCCTACACAAATACTTTTTTTCTCTCTCTAGGTATTATATTTCATGTAGTGTTTTTATTCATCTTGATTCCTCACAACTTATGTGCTTTTTCTGGGCGAGTTGGAGTGAACCGCGGCGCTAATCAGCCTAGCCAGTAAAGCAGCCGTGCACAGAAGACCAACGGCCAAGGTCGGCCGTTAAATTGCATCTTTTTTTTCTTCTTTTCTTTACAAACTCTATTGTACACCCCCCAGAACACTTGGGATATACAACACGTGTTGCATGGGATCATTCTGATACTGCATCTTTTTTAAAGCTTGGTATTCACTACCGCAAGTGAAGACGAGAGCAAGCGGGACATTTTTTTGTTTCTCTTTTTGTGGTCCAAAAATGAAAGAATGGACATACTGCATTATAACAACACCAGGGTGAGTAGGCTTAATCATGACTTAATTTTCATTTTAGGGTGAACTATCCCTTTAATATGAATCAAACCACAAAAAAAAAAACATATGAGTGAATGACTTTTGTAGAAACAATTATTAATCAATATTTAATTCATACAATGAAGATTATGCTTTATTTTACATTTGATTATTCAATTTCTGTAGTATTTTTATCCTGGATATTTGGCTACTGTTAGATAGACCATTAAATGTTCAATGTTTATTAGCCTAATTTTTAAATGGCTGACTTCTCTCTTATACTCTGGAAAATAGTTTAGCCGTCTAGCCTAGTTATCTGTTACCGTGGTGAGTTTTACCAGTGCTGTGCTTTTCCCTGATTTATGAATGAATCATATTTGTTTTGCTCTTGATGGTCATGTTGACTGATAGCTGTGCCCACCCACTTTAAAGATGGCTGCTTCACCCCTGTCTGTTATTATATACGGATGTCAATCCCAAACACTGACTGTATGAATATGTCATTGGCATATTGATCAGAGTCCACCGTTGAACTATCTGTGTAGTAGAGTATGGGTGTTTTACAAGAATGGCTTTCAACATTGTTGCTGTTCTGTCTTTCTCAGCTGGAGGGGAGAGTGAAGGATCGACAGTAGCCGTGGATCGGACACAGGCAGGCGGAGGCTCCTTATGGAGAAGGAGCAGGGCAGCGTGGCCTCCAGTGCCAGTGTCACCATCCCCAGCACCACCTCTGCCTCCACCATATCAAACTCCTCCGGCAGACAGCAGGCTGTGCCTCAGATATCAGTCTATGGAGGAATCACGGACAGACAGACCGTTCAGGTAGAAAGAAATCTCAGTCACAGTCAGTCCATTTAAACTTCATATTCCCCATAAATTTGCATTATCCTCTGGCGCCATCTACAGGCTATGTGAGAGTCTCATTCATCATTGTGATGCTCTTCTTTTGTCACATCTGTATTTAGTGATGTTTTTTTTATTAATACAGTATTATTTTAACAAATATAACAATTTTAGTGCAATATAATATACTTATATTCTCCGGTATCCTTGAATATGCTCAGTGATAGTGCAGAACTCTATGCATTAGAGTGAGTCCACAGCTGACCAGCAGTGATTGGCTGCAGATAACAGGACCTCTGATGTCAGCTAAACTTGAACGGTAGTATGGGATACCACCTTTTACAGTCTATGGGTACCACTGAGCACACTGAGCTGGATTTAAGAGAGCTCAACATTTGGTCCCTCACAGGGATAAATCAATTTTCTTTTGGCGATACGTACATTGTTAAACATGTTGATATTGTATAAGAGACTGTGAGACATGTAAGCTTGCTTTTTTAATAAGTAAGTAAGAAAGTAATTTTTTTTAAGAGTATCTATCCCCAATCTGTGTTAAGGAACAAAACTGCATAGTGCTTATTTCTTGAGCAAGTTCAAATTAAGCTCCTTCCTTAACTACACTGCAGAAATGATACAGATACAGATAATATATACAGTATTGTCACACTCTCACACCACATGGACTCTTGTTTTCAATCAGTACTGTTCTTCCTTAGTTAGTTTGTTGTCTCTCCCACACAACACGTGACAAGTATATAAATGAACTAACAATGAGCAATATATTTTTACAGCATTTATTCATTTTTGTGAATGTTAGTTAATAGAAAAACAATTGTTCATGTTAGTTCACATTGCATTAACTAATTTTAGCAGATACAACATTTGTTTTTAGAAATTTTAGTAAATGTTAAAATTAAGGTTTACTATGATTAAAAAGGTTAATAAAGTTCATGCTGACTAATGTAGTCAAAGGGATATTTCATCCCAAAATTTAAATTCTGTCATCATTTACTCACCCTCAAGTTGTTCCAAACCTCTCTGCTGAACACAAAAGAAGATGTTTTGAAGAATATGGGTATCAAACATTTGATGGGCCCGTTTGACTTCCATAGTATGACATTTTTTTTTTACTATGAAAGTCAATGGGGTCTATCAACTGTTTGGTTACTGACATTCTTCACAATAACTTTTGTGTTCAACATAAGAAATTCATACAGGTTTGGAACAACATGTGGGTAAATTATGTCAGAATTGTAATTTTTAGGTGAACTATTAACTACATACTTCTGCAGCATTTATTAATCTTAGTTAATCTTAATCTGACCATGTTTAGCAGCCGCTTTTATCCAGAGTTCATTCTCAGATTGATTGCCCTGAAGACAGTGTGTACAGATCATGTTAGGTGGGATACTTTAGCTCTGAAGGGAATGCAGTCATGCTGTCAGGCTGCTGTGATGGATGGCGGTGACCCCACATGCCATGTCATGCTGGAGCACGGTCGTTCTTTCTGTATTAAACTTAATGTGCTGGTTGCACATGATACAATGAGAAGTGTTTTTCTTTACACCTCTGTGGTGTAAAATACATCATAAATACTGTAATATGTGCCCTAGATGACTTAGAAGACTGGGGAAGAATATTATTCACATGTTGATTTAATTATACCATCTCATCTCATCTCATCTCACTCAGGTCATCCAGCAGGCCTTGAACAGGCAGCCCAGCTCAGCGGCAGCTCAGTATCTACAGCAGATGTATGCAGCTCAACAACAACACCTCATGCTTCAGACCGCAGCACTACAGCAACAGCACCTGAGTCTGGCTGCAGTGCAGCAGGTGGGCATATATGCCATCGACATACACACTGGGCCCCAAAAGCCATTACAAAATATTTGCTTTAATAACAGCAGCATGAACTCCATCAGTTTGTGTAAAACCAAATGATCATGTTTGGATTTCAATGGAAGAATATCTGACCATCTGTACAATTAGTTACATGATCAGTGTCACAAATGTGTCTTATATTTTTCAAAATAGTTCTATTTATTTCAAGGTTCAAATTCGAATTTGAATCAGGCTTTTGGAGCCCACTGTACATCAACAGAAGCTTATTGACAATGCATAATTCATGCTGGTACATTATATTTCCTCAAAATAATTACCTGATCTATCAAACTAATTATTGTCTTGATGTTTGATAAAGTTTTTTTTTTTGTCTCTCTATGAGTTTAATTCGACCAGAAAGAAATAGTTTGTTCAGTGATTTCTCAACATGGTAATCAAACACAGAGGGACTCAAATTGCATGCTTGTGTCAGGTTGTGGTTTACTGTCCGTATATGAAGATAGTCTGGAAGTTGTTCAAATACAATACTGTGTGAAGATAAAGAAATTGGATTAAAGCACATGAGGTCTAATGAAAATTACACATGGCTCTTTACGAATTGTGCAGGGTCATTCATCTTTTGTGACAAGTATTGATGTGGGATTCCTTGCATTGGCCTGAGGCATGTTTTGCAATGTTTAGCAAAAATCTGCTCTGGCAGAGCCACATCCTGTGGATATTTGAGGAACCTAAGAGGAACACGCAACTCTTAACTAAGAAACGATTGATTCATACTTTTGACCAGCATGTCAAGCTTTGCGTCAATTATTTTGTGAAAGGCTTATTGCTGTGAATGAAAGAACTTAAGTCAAACTAAACCATTGCTAAGTGAGCAATTGACAGATAGGTAAAATGAGGGTTTAAACTTGAAGTTAATTTTGATATTTTTAAATCATTAAAACAAACCAATTATTACCACAAACATCTCATAATTCATCAGATATATTGCTAATACTTTTAATTTCGCACCAAAATTATATAATTTCCTTGAGGATGAAACTATTATCCAATACAATAATATTGCAAAAGAATGGAAAGTGAAATTGAGAACACTGATTATAAAACTATAAAATAATTACCAATTTGAACAAGATTTACAAGAAAACATTTTTTTTTTTAATGGAAAAAAGAAGAAATTGGTCATATTAGTTAATAGTAAAATTGTGCTCAAACCAAAAGTAGTGAAATGATAATTGTGATATTTTTGTATATATATATATATTTTTTTTTACTGCTGAACACTAAACGACCCTTGATGGGTACATGCTGTGCACTGAATAGATACCAAATAATGACCTTTTTGTATTTTTAAAGATTAAACCTAATTTGGATATCCACAGAATGGAAATCCCTTTGGGGAGTACAGTAGAGTTGAATGTATTGTGTGGTTGTAGTGTTGAGTGGCAGGCTGTGGGAACGAGGGATCTGTTTCTCTCTCGCTCTCTTGCTCAGTGTTGTTGTTATTGATTAATGAGTGCTGGGTTTGACTTGTGACCTATCCCTGTGTCCTTCCCTCTTTTACCACCCCTCTCTCTCTCTCTCTCTCTCTCTCTCTCTCTCTCTCTCTCTCTCTCTCGCTCTCTCTCTCTCTCCGTCTCTCTCTCTCTCTCTCTCTCTCTCTCTCTCTCCGTCTCTCTCTCTCTCTCTCTCTCTCTCTCTCTCTCTCTCTCTCCGTCTCTCTCTCTCTCTGGCATTCACTCATTCCCCATAGGCTAGTATAGTGGCAGGAAGACAAAGCTGTAATCTGAATGGCACTACATCCCAGCAGACTGTGGCCTCCCAAACCACTGTAAGTATTATTAAAGCTGACATTGATATCTCACTCAACATGTCTGCAGTGCTACAGAAAAAAGGGCAGTGGGTATTACTTACATGTAACCACTTGTTTAATGTACATATTGGTGGCTTCCTTAACTTTTGGCTGAATGTGATAATTCATAATGCTTTGATTAGGAATATGATTTATTATGTTGACAACACAGCTTTCAGAAAATAAAAATTGTTACGATTTTTTCTTTGTTGAAGCAGATCAACCTGGCCACATCCCCAGCGGCGGCTCATTTGATCAGTCGAGCCCAGAGTGGGAGCTCTGTTCCGGTGTGCATTGCCCAACAGGCCGTTCTGCTGGGAAACTCTTCCACACCCACACTCACCGCCAGCCAAGCACAGATGTATTTACGAGCTCAGATGGTAAATCCTCTTACACACGCACAACCACAATTACAAATGTGCTTTCTAAATAAAGACTTTACATAATGCTGATTATAATGAGCATAGATTAAACATAACCCGTTTTATTTGATTAAACATAACCCATTGTTTTATTTTATTTTATTACATTTTTGCTCCAATATGACATACTTTCCTGGAAGATGATGGAATATACAGTATCTCAAGTGAGTTCACCCCTCACATTTCAGCAAACATTTTAATATATCTTCTCAAGGGACAATACTATAGAAATGAAACTTGGATATATTTTAGAGTAGTCAATGTGCTGCTTGTATAGCAGTATTTACTGTCCTCTGAAAATAACTCAATATACAGCCATTATTGTCAAAATAGCTGGCAACAAAAGTGAGTACACCCTATTTTGTTTCGTTTCGGCGAAAAGAGGAGGCGTGTTCCGGCGCAAACGTTCCCTGGTGCTATTTTGCAGTTCCAGAAAACAATTCCGCCACTGACCAGGAAAAACCTAGTCTAAAGTCAGTTGCTCGTGTTATTCATATGGTATTTTAAGGGCGCATGCTTGGCCATAATGTAGCCTTTGCACAACGCGCATACACTTTGATTCTCTCATCTACATAGACGCAGCAGTTTTCATTTTTGCAAATCATACATTATTACAAGGAAAAATATTAACACACAAGGGAAATCATTGTGTCCATGAAGATGTGAAAAAAAAAAAATCTAGCTTACACATTTACCCAAATTATTATACGCCTGTTTAACCGCAGCTAATTTGGGTGGGTTTCTCCCATCCCCAATGTCACTTCTCTGTCTTTTACGGCCCTGACGAGAACGTCGGTCTCCTTGGCTGTGAACCGCTCCTGGCGTGCGCTGGCAAATCCGGCGTTATAATAGCAATCCGCCATGAAACAAGTGCGTCTGCTCTTAAAGGGAATGTGAGATGACACTCTGATTGGTTTATTTCACATTACGCCCAAACCACACCTATGAATAATGAAGCTACTTCAGACCAACCTATTTTAGATTTGCGTCGGGTGCAAGAGGCATTTATCCCGCCGGTATAATAGCAACAGCGCCCGGGATCCGCCCACAAAGTTCAGATCGTTAAAATAGGGCCCATGGTGCTTCTCTACCTTCCGCTTGAGGATGCCCCACAGGTGCTCAATAGGGTTCAGGTCTGGAGACATACACGTTTAAGTGTACTCACTTTTGTTGACTATTTTGACAATAATGGCTGTATATTGAGTTATTTTCAGAGGACAGTAAATATATACTGCTATACAAGCAGCACATTGACTACTCTAAAATATATCCAAGTTTCATTTCTATAGTATTGTCCCTTGAGTAGATATACTAAAATGTTTGCTAAAATGTGAGTTTTTATTTATTTTAAAAAACATATAACAAGGATATTTTTAAATATAACTCTGATTGTGTCTGGCTGAAAGAAGAAAGTTGTATCACCTAGAATATGACTTGAGGGTGAGTAAATTATAGAATAATTTTCATTTTTGGGTGAACTAACCCTTTAATTAAGTAAGCACATGATTTGTTTTCGTGTAGAATTGTGGAGTGGTCCCAATTCAAATTCTATTCTGTATAAACGGATCATTTCAGTTCCCTAATGGCAGCTCTCAGTGTAGTGTTGGTTATAAGCACAGTCAAATGCACATCTACTGGATATTCTTCTCCAAGATTTCCTTATGAATAAATAGTATTTTTCTTGAAATGGAAAAAATAATTGTGTGTGTGTGTGTGTGTGTGTGTGTTGTGTTGTCTTACCATCTTACAACATCGTTTTCATTTGGCCTTGGGTTTTAAATATGGCACAGCTGCAGCTCTTTCAGAAAACCCAATAAGAGTCAGGATGGTGACCAAAATGTTTTCACTGGCACATCGATTCTATTTTCTCTAAAACTCTATTTTCTCTTTTTGGCTGGGAACTGATTAGCAGTAAATGAGCTGTTTGAGATCTGCCAGAATCCGAAATGAAGTCCTTTCAGCACTATAACAGCTGAAATGGCTCAAGTGCTTTTTCTGATGTCAAATTTGATAGCCTTCTATTCGTTATATAAATGTGACTCATACATTCAGATAAAGCAACCATTTCTGGTGTGATTTCCAGGCACAGCAAAATAATCTTGTGCAAGTAGCTAGGAGCCTAGGACGAGCTGTTCCTTTGTCCCCTCAGCTTATCTTCACCCCAACTGCCTCAGTCACAGCAGTTCAGTCAATCAATACGCCGCCCATCAGTGGACAGGTAATCCTAACACACACCAGCCTGACTTACAGCACATCTATATCATATATCATTTTTTGCCACACCAAAATCGCTTGTATCCCTCTCCGCTTAGGTGCAGAACCTGGCTCTCCGTGGCCAGCAGGGGGTGCTCACTTCCTCCCTCTCTCAGTCTCAATTACAGAGCCTAAATGTGAAACAGTCCCCCGGGGCGTCAGCACAGGTTACTTTGACTAGCCAGCAGGTGGCCCGACTGAAGAGTCCTGGAGCGGAGCCGGACCCTCAGGGAGCTGCTGCAAAGGGCTGTCCTGCAGAAACGCCCTTGGAGACTGTGGGAAAAAACAACAAAACCAGTGACCTCACAACACGGGAGCTGAACTTGTGTCCCAATGTGACCTCAGTGGCGGGTCATCCTCTCATCAGCACAGGTAGGCCATCACTGTCCGGTTGCTGTGTCTTAACCAGGGTTATTATAGTTAACTAAAACTGGAGCCATTAAACACATTTTTGTTTCTTGAAACAAATTTACAGAATAAATCCCTCGATGCGCACCAAACACCTTACGTGACTTTGCCAGTGTATGTGATTGGACTAACCAGCGGACCAATTTCATTGCACAGCATCTCAAATGTTGGATTTAAATGCCTGAGCTCAAAATGATTTGGTTTATTTCCCTCCCAAAAGCGTCTCACATGATTGCGTTCCCAAAAACGAGGCATCCGAACGCAAGACAGCATGACCAGATCTATTATTGCGTTCCGTCTGCACGCTCTGAGACGCAAGTCATTTATGATGTAGGAAAAAAGAGCCACAGTTTCTGCCCCGATTGCAGCAATTTCCATTTTTATTGCTGATATTTTGTGCCAATTACCCAGGAAGTGACAGTGTTGTATTATACATGGGATGAAAACGCTGCTTTATGCTTTATTCGCTAGTGATACTAAAATAACACTGGTCTTAACATGCAAGCAGCGAGGGGAGGATCCAGTGAAAGTGTGTACCGTCTAGATTGTCTCACTAATGGAGGAGTGAAAGCAAAGCAACAAGAAAAGCTCAAGTGAGAGGGACATCTGGCCTTGAGCATTAAACAGGGTGTCGGGTTGCTGTGGCAGCAGTCTTGAGGTGCACACTGGGCGGCAGTGCTTCACGATAGCACTCCGGCTTTGTGCGCATATGTGGCTGGTGGGCCCTCAAAAGCCAGGCTTCTCTGAAAGGATATCCTTATCACTGAGACTGATGTTCAGCTTTTTTGGTTCAAAGACACAATTTACCCCTCATGCTAGTAAAGTGATATGCTGGCAATGTGGTCCCTGAATATCTGCCATTCATTTAATAATATAGACTACATTACCAATTTATTAACATTACAGGCTACTGTATGTTATATGTTAATGGTAATCAATTATTGAGTCATTATACCTATGGATGCACGATATATTGGTGCCATGTCAGTTACGTATTAGAAATGTTTTTTCTTATTAAATTAATCAGCAGTTTAACAGTGGATACTTATTTGGACATGCTTATTTTTCCTAGTTGTACATTAAGATTACCTTTGCCGTCATCTAACAGTCACTTAAGTTAATCTTTAAAAACACTCAATTAAAAAAACACTGAGATCAATCAGTTACACCTGAAAAAAACGCATCTTAAAAAACACTGCTCTGTTTCATTCTCTTTTCAAACACAAGAATATGTCCTGTGTAAGCCTTCAGTAGACCACTTCAATCTGATTCAAATGGAAACCACGAGTGGGCTAATGTGTTATTTGTGGGTGTGGGTTTCTATGTATGTGGTAAGGTCCTGACCATTTCCTGTCATGAAAGCTTGACAGAGAGGGTTCAAGCATCAACATACACACAGAACAGCTAGAGACGAAGCCAAAGAAACCACTGGAGCAGTGAGAGGGGTCAGTACTTACTGGCAACACCATCCATCAGTATGTTTTTCTTTACACATTCATTGCTTAACAGAGTTTCATGAACCTACAAATAGCAGTTTAAACTTCACCCGGTTCCAGTAGCTCCTGAATGAAAACCTGTTATTATGGTAATTCTTGGTGGATATACTAAATTTAGAAAGGAAAAATCTATAAAGAGACCAATTGGTAAATGTAAATGGTGTGTTGAATGGCTCACTCTCGCATTGGCCATGTTTTCTCCATAAGGAATTCATTAGACAAGAAAAGCACATAGCCAGGAGCATGAAACTCAAAGTATTCGGACCACAACTGGAGAGAAACCTAAGAAAGACCAGACCTTTTTTGGAGTGACCACTGCAGAATTGAAGTGTTGGGCCTCCATGAAGTGTTTTGATCAAGGTTGAGATTGTGGACCCACACATTCTTTGATCAGCTGTAATGAACAATGGTTATGAGAGTTTTTCCTTCAGAGACCAATAACGTCTGTACATGAGCAGAGACCACCCCCTTCACTTTGGGACTGTAATCAATTGTCAGTCAGAGGAAAAAAGCTTCTGCGCTTTAAAAAAAAAAACTGTTTAGGTGGGAATGTCCTAGACTAGGATTCCTCAAATCTTGCCATTTGACCAGTCGAGTTAGGGTACGTTTACACAACAACGATATGCTTAAAACGGAGGCGTTTTTTTTCCTTTGAGTTTTTCCGTGTACAGACGACGCCATTGTCAAAACGATCCCCAAAATTTTGGATCTGCAAAAACGACTAAAAACTGTGTATTCTGCTGCCTGGTCATTAGATGGCGATGAAACACGGAATATGCATGTGCATGACGTCATCGTTTTCAGAGATTTGCGTTTTTTGTTTTGTTTACAGGCACCCAAAAAGTTGTTGTCGTATAAAAGAATGGCCAAAATGAATACAGTTGAAAACTTGTGTGTTTTTACATTTTTGGTTGATAACTTTGTCGTGTAAACAGCCCGTGGCGAGCAGGACTAGGCAGAGGGCCGTGAGAAAACGACGCAAGGCCGGTGGCGTGATTAATGATGAGCGACACCTGCGCAACGCACCGGAAATTGCCATTTTGGAAAATGGATGGATGGATGATTTAGCTGCGTGCGCCATCTACTGTTCAGACACGGGAATTCATTCGGCGCGACCGTCACAGTGCATTATCGGTATTCTCTTGCCGTTGAGCATACATTGGTTTTACAATCATTATTGCGGTGCATTGTGGGATTGAATGAGTGCCCTCGATAACATCCATTATGGTTTCTGACACCAAAACAAATGTCTGTCCCCTCAAATAGTGCCCTATTTAAGGGTATGGGGGTGGTTTTTGACACTTAAGGGTTACTAGAAAATGACAGACGGGTGAGTTTGATCAGTGTTTGGATTCTTGGAACCCTGCCCTAGACTGATGCTTTTTATGGTTGTGGTTTGTTCGACTTTGGCAGTGATTTTAAGAGGCTATGTCAAGTTCATTCAATTATTTTCACTATTCAGTGTCTTAAATAGGAACCCATCAGAGACTAGAGTATATTTACATAAAATTCCTACATACCTTATATTTCTGTATACATTAGTGAAGTTAAGGAAAATACTATGCGAGTTTGGTCATCATTTCGATACTGTATGTCAGGACAAACGTAAATGGAATTCTTTTTGTTTTTACTAGTGTTTGAAGTACTCAGTATTGAAGCTGGGTAAATGCTATCTCTCAGCACTTATCCCTCAAAGGCCAGGAAGTTTTGCAGACGGTTTCTTTTTCTTTTCTTTTTTGTCATATTGAACTGTGCTGAGAAAGGGCAGCAGTTAATTATTTATCAACACAGGTGGAACTTGAACCAGAATGTGGTCTTCAATGCTCAAAGAAAGCCCTGCATCTGTTGTTGCTATTCTATAAATGCTTTGAACTTAGCAGGATGTTAGGGAGGGTGTGTTAATATGGCATACTATCTAATATTGTGTTCATTTTGAACACAGAACACCACATAAATGATAAAAAACACACTCCCACAACCTCTGAACAGACTCTTTGTTTGCTTGGAGGAATTTGATATCAAGACCATGGCGTCTGATCGCTTGTCTTATCTCAAGTTGTTTCTTTTCTGATAGAAAACATGGCATGAGAATTACATTTTCTTGAGTAATAATGCTCATCAATCTCAACAGTACTCCGTAACACGTTATCATGTAAAATAGAGTGTGAAGTCCAAGTAAAACTGGTCCATCATTGTTCAGCCTGTTAGAACAAAAAGTATGAACATTTTAAAATGACTCACGGCGCATTTAAAGGTCCTGCACAAATTAAGCTGGCATTCCTTAGAGTTACACAGCAGAGGCTGTCAGAGTATGTCTAACTGAAGGTTACTTAGAGCCATCTGATTCATCAAGGTCATAAGGCGCTTCACGAGTGGATGAGTAGAGCTATGCTTTATACACCTTACAGTTGACATTCCAGATCAGAAAGCTGAACTCAGCCAAATGAACCCATTAACCTCAAGTCAGAAAGACAAACCTGCTAGAACAATGAACTCCCCTCCGGGAATCTCACTGGCATCAGATTCAGTATGTAGTGCTATAGTCGACAGTGAGACATTATTCATTTTCACATGGCGTAATTGTATTATGTACGTGCTCTTGGCTACTGAAGTATATGGTAATATAGTTTTCTAAATATAAATAATCATATATATATATATATATATATATACTGTATGTGTGTTGTTAGATTCATTTATTGAGAGGAATTTTCTTATGTACAACAACCAACATTTGCTGTTTAAAGCTTGATTAAATTACCAATTATATGGACAATTTGATGCTGATATTTTTTTTTAACATTTTGCATACTTATTTATCATGCACCATATCTAAGCTCTATAGTGTAGCTGATTTATCATACTGTGAAATGAGTGTCACATCAACCATTAAATATAGTTGTCTTTTGTTATATTTATTCCAGCATATACCCATATCCAGACCCATCAGCTGCTCCAGCAGCACAAGCATCAGTTTGTGATACAGCAGCAGCCTCAGATTCTGCAGAGAGGTCAAGCTCAGCTCTTAGAAGCTGCCATTCATCCTCACACAGTGCAAGCTGTGGCCATTCAGCCTACTCAGCCTCAGCAGTGCCCTATCCCTTTGCTGCCCAAAGTGCCTGTTACCTGCCAACAAGCCACCATCTTCCATTCCACTAGTGTGAGTCAGCAGGCACTTGCCCAGAATGGACAGCCGCCCATGCTGAGCCACAGCAAAGCAGCACCTCTACAGCTTACTGCAGTTAATGTCCAGATCCAGCCAGTTCAAACTCAAGTAAGTGAATTGAACATCATGTAATTTGTTTGTGTCTTTATTTTTTTAATGTATCCTAATTGTATTAGTTTTATTTATTCTCTTCTATTCTGACCTTGTCCTGTTCTGACTTTAATTCCAGCTGGAAGTAGCCACACAGGATGTGTCAGATAAGGACGACCCTGATCCTCTCGAACCGCAGCTGCTATCCATAACAACACAAGTGCCAACCCGGACAGAACAATCCCACTCAGTCAAACAATCTCATCAAAGTCAAGTGACAGAAAACATAGAAGGTACTGATTCATTTATCTTTTGTTTAATTTCCATGACTTTCATTTATTTATTTTGTTGGTTCAAAAAGGGTTAAGGTTGCAAAAAAATAATAATCTTTCAATTTAGCAATATCTCCATGCATTGTTTGTGTTTTGATTTACACAAATATATATGGCTCCCTCTGCTTTCATCCTAATAGTCTGAACATAATCAGTAACTTGGATATATATATTATATTTAGTGCATCAAAGCTGCAATAAAAACAGCTTCTGCAGTTGAAAATCAAGTTTTTGAATAATTTCAAATACCAGGGTGCAGATTATGGGGGTTTGGGGAGTCTAAGTCCTATATATATAAGAGAAGGGAAAATTCATAAACAACCAGCAGTTGTTGTTAAAAGCATGATTAAAAAAACAATCATATAGGTGCAGATATTATGTAGTTATTTATTATGCACTATAGTGTATACTATATATTGTATAGTGTATATACTGTAGCTGATTTATCAGACTGTGTGTTTTTACGAAACTGAAACGAGAATGTCTCACCAACCATTAAATATTGTCAGCTTACACACTTTATTTATTATAGATTTACATATCACAGATATACCACACTGTCAAACACAATATGATTAAACAAAAATATTGAAAAAAGACATGGAATATAATATATATATGGAATACTGGCTGCAAAAGAGAGGAGAAAAGACTTGGTCTAGCAATCTTGGTCTAGCCAGACGCAGAGTGGCTACTACGTCACCACCATCTGTAGGTTTGCCAGTCACAAAAACACAAAGGCCAACCACACGAGCTCTCCCCTCAAGCGGAAGAGTAGATCTGTCACACCCCCAGTGTCTATTGTCCAGTCCAAGCACTTGCGAGAGGCAGGCAGCTTCTGCTATAATTAGGGGCGAGGGTCTGGGCTCCGTTGTTCTTGGTGGGATGTGAGAATAAAGGTGGACACACTCTGGCTGTCTGGCAGGTGTGTTGGAGGCCTAACCTCTCCGACGTTAAATTATGAATGATGATAAACTGCTCTTTTATGAGCATAAATGGCTTGAGGCGCCAGAGCACTTGAATCATAAATCATGTCATATTTTATTGTATCATGCTGATAATTTTGCGTGATATGATCATGGTGCATTCATAAAAGTTTGAAAGTGTATTTTGGTTTAGATGAAACAAATTTAGCGTTTTTTTTATGAGTGAGATTAAAAAGCATACATTTTAATTAGCCATTTTCATGTTAACATATACTGTAGGTGAGTCTCACAGAATTGAGTAAGTTCAAGTTCAGATCAAAGCAACTCAAACAACAAAATCACTGTGGTTATGCCTGATTAATTATTATGTTTCAATAGCTTGCAATAGATGTAATTGTTTCAGACGTCGAGACTGCAGTGCGAGACAAGCTTGGGTTTAGCTTACGATACTTATACTCCATTGTGTTTCAACTCCCAGCTGCTGAGTGTGGGACATGAGTGGTGTTGTATATCTTACGAGCGATAGACTCACTATACATGCCCCCTGTGTTACCCTGAGTCTCCCTTTGTCCCTGAGGAACCCAAGACCCTCTTATCGAAACATTTGTGTCTGCTCTCAATACGAGATAATCTTGCAGTTAATGCAAAAAAGAGCTTTAAAAAAGAGCTAAAAAAAAATTGTCCCAGTTGTATTGGAGGTAAATAATAGTGTAGATCAATTAGTTTTAGAGACAACTTTATTTGCAATATATTTTATTTTCTAATGAGTACCGGTAATTCACGTTTTATTTTTGCATTCATAATGTGGTCGAAACTTCCAGTTCAGATGGACTTTAAAGAGAATTACACTTTAACACTTTTAAGTCCACAAGAACTAGAAGTTTTGACCGACTTTACTTCAGTATCGTGTCAAATATTTAATCTGAAAGTAATTGAGGACGAAGCTTGATTTTAGTGTAGCTCTTCACAATCTCTAGCTTGCAGCACACTGAAGTCATCAGAGAAGAAATGCTATTTCTGAGTGGAAGCAGACTTTGACTAAACATTTTTTTCCCCCTGTGGATTGGCTTGCATGGATTTAACTATTCACCACAAGACCAGTAATGTTCGCTAACAAAGTAAATAAAGTCCATTTTAATTCATGAAAACTTAGTCCGATAAATACATTGCATTCTTTTTAGGCAATGTTACTAGTGTAAAATTATTTTGAGGGTACAAATAATTGGTATAAGTTTATGACCCTGTCTGATTAAACAAATTTTGAATGCAAAATTTGATCTAGACCTGGCTAAATCATTGGGTTACTAGTATCACAATTTGTCTTATATTTGATGAAGCTTACATCATTGATTGTTGCTTTCCTGTTTATTACGGCGAAGCTGGTTGAAAAATTGTATTGTATAAAGCGCTATCTAAAATTGGCTTGTATTCACTATAGCCTATGTTGCCTACTATAAGAAACAGTAGTATGGTATACTTTGTCGAATTACATCATATTAACGAGTTATCTTAGACTTAGAAATAAATGTGGTTGTTTTCCATTTTCAGTCTTTTTTCCTTTTTTTTAACAAAACGTTTGACAGTCCAATCAAGTAAAAATTCAATGAAAGAAATTGTAATCCAAAATAATTCCAGATATTGAATTCATTGAGTTCATTCATCACATTAGAAATGAGACAGTAAAGTCCAGCGTACTGCAAATGTGGCATTCCATGCTGCAAAAATAGTAGTATGCAATTCCAAAGATAGCCATGGAGTAGTAGATGCTCTTTCTCTGCCTACGTGCGCCTGTCATGGAGCCGCTCACGAGTCTTAACCAATCACGAAAGGCCTCTGTGCTAAATATGATCTGCTATTGGACATAATTCCAAGCGTGTGGGACCAATCAGAGCGGCGCAATGTTTCCTATTCAGTTCCTCCATACAAAGGGGATTAGAGAGTGCGGCCCCGTTGCTCACATTGAGGGAATCGGTTAGAACAAACAAATCCACGCACACTAAAAAGTTTGGATCGGTTAATTTGTCGTACTGCCTTGTGTATAACACCAGTGGATTATGGAAGTGTATTCGGAAGCGTTGGAATGCTAAATTCACTTTAGTGTTTTCCTCTTTTGGCGCTTGAAAGTGTAAGTAAAGAGTGCGTGAGCGGAACAAAGGCGTGTGCTGTTGACAATCACCAGGACGCCTGTGCGTGAGCGTTTGTCTGCAGTGTGAAACCCTGCCAAATGTTCGGGATATAAAGTTACAAAGTTGCTCGCTACTTGTTCTGGGACGGTGGGGTGCGAGCTATTGGTCCTTTTAGGTGCCGGAGTGTTGTTTGCATGCGAGTGTTTTGAACCGTTTCGAAGAAGCATGGGAGTAATGCTGCTACTGTCCATGCGTAAATTTGGCAGTTTTTCAAAACGGGTAGTAATAAAAAACTTCTGACTTTTACCTGAACATTGTTCATATCTTAGTACTAGACGCATATCTTTTCATAAATCAGTTTTGTTGTTTGATTTAACCAGACATTACTGGTCAGAAATAAGCAAGTGGTTGCAGGTGAGGTGGAGTGACTTTAATTCACATATGTAGTCCATGCAGAATAACAATGTGAGAAAATAAAATAACGCGAGAGTAGTTTATACATTTAACATGTATAATGATGCAGTGCATGATCTCTAATCTTTCATGCGTTTTATGAAAACACTATGAGACCTATGAGAGTGTTACATGGAATAGCATGAATGAATCGTGATTTATTTTTTTGGTCTGGTTTTCCTTTTCCAGCAATCGTCAGAGCACAGGTTCATAAAACAGTCTAAACTATTCTCCAATAATCAATAACGAATATCAGAAATGCTACAGATAAAGGACACTGTAAATAGGTTTATTGTATGATAGTTTTATCAATACGTACGAAACTAAGTTTTAATAGCATTTCATTAAAACGTGCAGAAACTTATTCATCCAAGAAATGGAAATTCATTTTACCATAGTTTAATAAACGACCCGTTTTTATGAAATTACTATAACACCAAATGTTATTAAAACGCAAAGAACGTAGTAAACTAAACAGTGGTGTATAACGTTACATAATGGCTTTTAAAACAGTTAGAATGTCAGTGCAGTGTGCACGCGATGACGTAAAAAGTCACTTTTGAATGAGCTCTTCTAAAGAACCGATTCGTGAAACATCTAGGATTTGTTATCAGTATTATAGTGTTCCTGATGGATATTGTTGTGCTCATGTTCAGCAGGCAGAGTGAATGTGAAGGCAGGTGTGGGTTCACCTCTAGCCATGACCTCGGGCAGCGGGAACAATGCGCCCACGGTGACCGGCAGCGCTCCGCAAAATGGCGAGAGTAAACCGCCGCCACAGGCGGTAGTAAAGCCCCAGATCCTCACGCATGTCATCGAGGGATTCGTGATTCAGGAGGGAGCTGAGCCTTTTCCCGTGAGTTCTGCTTATTTCAGTCCATCTCGTCCAAACAAGTTTGCTGTACTTGTTTCGGTTTCCCTCATAATAATGGTTTAGTTTAGGATCTTGTACTTAGTAAACAGTGTTTTAACTATATAACGAGATTGCTTGTATGTTTAGACAGATGCCACTTATAAAACTACTTACTTGTCTCTCATAGAAATTATAACTAAAGCTGCTGAAGTAAAAAAAAAAAAAAAACCCTACATATTATCGTTAGTGTAACATTGTACATTTTAAACATGCAGCTACCATGTCATTTTCACTCCTAGTGTTAGAGCCGATTTTGTCATTACACTCATGCCATAATAAAACAGTATGCATGCAAGAAATTGTTAAAAAAAAATACAGAATATATAGAAACAAGTATTTAAAATAAATCAAATTGAAGTCATTTTTATTATTGTTTATTAAACCATTGAACTACTGAACTATTAAGAGGCACACTTCCCTCTAGTGGACAATGTATACCACTGTTCTAACTTGTATCCACATACATTGGTAGAAGTTTTATTATTGAGCAAGCACATATCCCATATACGAGTACATTTGAGCATGCAGCATGTCCTTGTGTAATAAATGGTGTGGGGTTTTTTATGCAACACCTTGTGGATCTATCCAGGTTGAACGTCCGTCCTTGCTGATTGAAAATTTAAAGAAGCAGAAGCAGTCTCAGACCTTTCACAATGCAGACTCTGAGATGGAGGACCTTTCACAGCAAGGTAAAGGGTTACTTTAATGCAGCAACACACTACATGACTTTTGCCTGATTAACAGTCTGGACAAGTCAACGTTAGTTGCTGAAAGTCAGAGCCTGTCTTCAGATTTGAGTTAACAGATTTGACAGAAAATGAAGGAAGACAGAGAAAAACTGATTTTTTTTCCGACTATTTTTTTTCCGACTATGATTCCATCCAGTCGGAGGATATCAAAACGTTTGATATTTTGAGTCGATTTTAGAACACATTGTTTACATTTGTCATGCATCTCCTAGCAACGAGGCACGTTTCTGTGAGTTTGTTGCGTTTGGATCGACTTGAAAGTCTGGTAGTGTGTGATCCTCGGTTGTTTAGTGTAGGATATCCAGTTTTACTCTGTAACCATTTACAAAGTCAGCGAGTGTATGATGCCCAGTGTTTTAAAATTGGTTTAGATTTGAAAAGTCGTGTTGTGTATTCCAGCCTTTAGTCACACACCTGATGGATCACTGATGCTCAGACTCTTGTCCAATCAGCCATAATGTAAACTCTTTTTACAGAGCTGCTGAATAATCAGATCGCCGAGCCAGTGCTGGCATGTGAATTCTGTGGGAATCTAGACTTCGCATTTAACTTCAAAAGATCCAAGCGGTTCTGTTCTACGTTGTGTGCAAAGCGGTATGTGGATCCTTCTGAAGCCCACAAATATTTTTTGATTTTATATAAGCATTTTGTTGCACATGTAAACACTTGATTGAGTGGTTGGTTTACTGGTTTTCTTCTCTTTCAGGTACAATGTTGGATGCACAAAACGAATGGGACTTTTCCCAAGAAAATCAACCTCGGAGAGCCCAAAGAAACCAAAAGCCTCCAACGCCAATCATCAAAACAGCAGCATGGATATCAGGAAACGGGTAATTCCTCTTTCTCCCTCGCTCTCATATTGCAGTGTCCCATTAGGTTTGTCTTTGCAGAAATTTGCTTAATTGTTTCGCTTGTGTTTTCTCATAGAATCCAAGGTCCCGAACAGCCATGGGAGAGTCTCTGTTGTCCCCGCACTCCTCTCATCCATGTCATGGTGATTCCAGCCAGTGCTCAGACATGTCCAGCTACGAAGAGCCTATTTCGCCACTGTCCAACTCCAGCTATGGAACCCAAAGGCTTCCGAGCAAGGAAAGATTCGATCACAGTAGAGATCTCCCTCTCCTCACGCAGCACTTCCTGGCCAGCGACCCCGCCAAGTGGAACGTCGAGGACGTTTATGAATTCATCTGCACTCTGCCAGGTAGCTATCATCATATTCTGTTGCTTTTTGGGTTGCAAATTAGTCGATCAAAAATGTTCTCTTTTGCGCCAGGCTGCCAAGAGATCGCAGAAGAGTTTCGCTCTCAGGAGATCGATGGCCAGGCCTTAATGCTCCTCAAAGAGGATCATCTCATGAGCACCATGAACATCAAACTTGGCCCCGCACTGAAAATCTTTGCCCACATCAGTATGCTCAAGGACTCGTAGCCTTTCCAGCTCCATCCGGTTTGGAAAGGACACTCTAACACCTCTGCACTGGTTTCCTCATCCCATTGTGGCTTTGGGTCCTGGGGATTGCTGCTCCTCAAAACCACAAACTTGTGTACAGTTCTCGTCACAGTTGAACGATTTCATCCCTAAAGCATGATGGCGTGACTTGATTACAAATCTCTTGTGTATTCAGCTGTGCCAGGCCTGGGAGGGGGCGACAATCCATCATGTCAAGAAGACAAGCACAAGTACTTTGCCATTTGTGCAAACAAATGTTCATCGTATGGTAGCATGCAAACAGGTTTACAGTATATTTTCTGTTTTGTACTGGACTTGTGATTTTGTCTGTCATAAAGTGATAGTTCTGGTTCTCGCTGTCACAGCAACATGTGATGTTTGGTTAGC
Source organism: Phoxinus phoxinus (assembly GCF_949152265.1). Taxonomy (NCBI): domain Eukaryota; kingdom Metazoa; phylum Chordata; class Actinopteri; order Cypriniformes; family Leuciscidae; genus Phoxinus; species Phoxinus phoxinus. The sequence goes on from NC_136893.1 coordinate 15,120,580, forward strand.
CAAGGAAAATTTTGTACCTTTAGCCTTGCAGTGTGCCATCATTTTTAGGTAGTAAACTGTTCAGGTTTCTTCATCTCACAGGATATTCCTCAGTTCACATAATACATCAGATTTTTATACTCAAATGTGGCATTTTTGACACTAATTCACAGGTATAATGGAAATGGAAACTTTGACTCTCCAAGATGTGCCTAATATTTTCTAAATATCCCAAAGATTAAACACACATCATGCTTTTAGTTCAAGTGAAAACTGTATTTTTCAGGTTTAAGAACTGCTGTTAATACCACTTTACATTTAAGTTCTCAACCCATCTTTGGTTTTATCTGATGAACTGCGATCATTTTTCATAAATCGCTTTATCCCAGCCATCAATGAGTGCACTCGTGTTTGGAAAGCTAGTGCAGCTTGCCTGTATTTTTACATTCATCATTTGATACAATTTCTGTATTTATTGAGAGCAAGTCTCCGATTCTGTTTTATATTTGAAAATAAAACTGAGAAAACATTGAATTTGTCATTGTTTTTCCAAACCTTACAGACCCTCATATCACAAAGCAAGTGGACAAACGGTTGTTTATTTATTTGAACTCAGAAATGTCAAGTGGATAAAATTGACTTTTGGATGATTTCCTAATGCATCAAGTTTTTTTTTTTTTTAAGCTTCCGTTGGCATCGCTGTTCGCAGTATGGCTCAATTTTTTTTTTTTTTTTTTTTTTTACAAATTATAGGTAATTGGAAGGTAATTATAATAAACTTAATTAAACTGAAATAATACAATAAGTTGGCCTACAGACTGAAAGATAGATAAATATAACTATAGATAGACAGGCCTTGGATCACCATGGTCAAAAGGTCGGTCAGAAAAGGAGTTCATAAGAATAACACAGACATGGGGACAAAGACTCCCTGTGCTATACTTCTGGTCACACGAGGCAAGTCCCTTGCAAAGACTGCGTGAAGGTTCTGGGCGTGCTTAGTAAATTATCCTTGTGAAAATGGCAGGTTTCTGGACAATTTAAGAGAAAGAGCAAGTAGATATTCGAGAGAGCACACTGGACAAAGTTTTGAGCGCGCACGCGTAAAATCTGAGCGAGAGCAGAGCCATATTTGAAAGCGCGCGTCAGTAAGTTTTGTGCTAGAGACTGAAGGAAATCCACCTGCGAGCGAAACGGCCTCAAATGAACTGTAAAAACGTGAAGAAAGTCGTGTCTTAAAGCAGCAATTTTTAATTTATTGGTTAAAATGAATGGAGATTATCTCGTGAAAGGCGCTTATAATTGATTACCCATTTTTTTACCCGTCAGACTTGACTCTCTCTCTCTCTGACTGGGCAGTGTGAACATGAGTTATATTTTCATACATTTCTAAATCCAACGGCCAACTTGTTTGTTGGTTTAAATTGGCCTTTATTGTAAAGCATTAGCATTTGGAAGACCCCTTGTTACATTAAAATGTACTGATATAGAAAAGTTATTTTAATAATTGTAACAATATTTCACAATTTTACTGTATTTATGATCAAATAAATGCATCTTTGGTGGCATAAGAAACAAAAAAGTTAAAAACCATTAAAAAAATCGTACAGACCTCAAACTTTTGAATGGTACTGTACCTGTTGATGAAATAAAGAGCCATGGAACCATTGTCACACGAAACCAGCGAAGTCCTCACTGGTGGCAACACTGTAGAAAATGCACACCATCACCCCAGTTTTGTACTTTTATGAATCTTTTTTGTCTTTAATTTATTTACAAGCTTTAAATTTGCTCTAAGTATGAAGAATAACAAGCACTTTAGGTTCAGCGACATCTCCTTAGTGTTTTGTACACGTCACCATCTGCTCATTGACGTTCATTTTGAGCTCTCGTTGTGTGATCCCAGCAGTCCCATGCATGCATAGTTCCTGCCGGATTAAATCGTTCACAAAGAGAAAGCTAAAGCAGAGGAACATTTGGAATGGTTATTGAGATTACAACACTTACTGATGTACTAAACTCAGACCAGGTCTTGTCTGTGCTCAACCCCCCAAAAAATCAACAGTTTAAAAATCACGGAAGTAGTTTAATATTTGTTATTGTCATTATATTAATAATAAAACTATTATTAACATTATTTCTCTATCCACCAATAACTGCTCGCTGTGACTATCTGCAAATGTTAAAGGGGTCATGACATGAGAAACCAAATTTCCCTTGATCTTTTAGTATATAAGAGGTCTTTGTACCATTAAAACGTCCTGCAAGTTTCATAGCTTAAGACGTCCTCCCCATTATAAACGAATCATTTATTTAATCAAGCTCTAAATACAGCTCGTTCTGGATTCATGGTAAGAAGTGACGTCACGGTACGAAGTGACGTACCAGCGTTTGCATATGACCGCCTCCAGGCACAAGACAGTTACGCTTTAAGCGCAAGGCAACTACGCTCATTTCGTATCGTTGTCGCGCCCGCGCGCCGCGCGCCTCACCAAGTGTTCAGTCGACGGACAGCGCGAGTGGGTCTGTGTACAGGGAAATGACGATGCCACAGATGTGCTGTTCCTGGCTGTGGACAAACAACATCTTTGAATACGTTGCGAAAGATCCAGTCGTCAGGGGAAAATGGATGCACTTTATTTTTTGCGGACGTCTCAGTCACGGCAGTGTTAGTTTAAGCGTTTGTAGATACATTTGAAGGATGACCGTTTTGAGAACAAATCCCAAAATGATGCTGGCTTTGCCAGAAAACTGTTGCTCAAAGATAAGTCCTTGCCGACTATTCTGGGCTCAACAACGACGACGCAAACTGCAAGTAATGTGTTTAAAACTTTAAACTACTTTTTAAATACGCTGAATACGCAAATGTTCTGGCTGGGGGCGTTAATAATTGATGCATAGGCACTGACGTTAGCCAATCATAACAGTGGGCGTTAACACTGAACTCTTAAAGGGGAAACCCCCCCAAAACAGGCTGTTTGAATCAGAGGATGAGAAACAGGGTGGGAAAAGGTAATAAATCACTACATTTTAAAAGTTTTTTGTAAAAAAAACTATAGTAATACTATATTTGCACCTAAGGGAACATAATAATAAAATAAAAAAACCCATGTCATGACCCCTTTAAATACCCTTTTGTGAATGCTGTTCTTAAAAAAAAAAAATTATGAGTCTGAACTTGCGTTTCGTTTCATTGTTGCATGTTTGTATTATTAATGTCCTCTTAAAAAGTAACAAAAGGAAAAAATTAAAACCGTAAATGCAACATTTCTATAAATAATACATGTTTTTAGTGCTCCAGCAAACGTAAGTCGTCATAGGGTCGCTCCATGTCAGTGAACCGTACCATTCGAAATCTTGCTGCACTCCATCCATCCTGATGCATAATGTGTTGCTTGTTATGTTACATTTTTATTTGATGCAGTTTATTGTTTCAGTGACTATTGTCTCTTCAGCGCTAGTTGGCAAATGTGTCCGTTTGTCCCCTGGTCAATTGTCCTCTGACTCCTCCTCTGCCTCGCGCAGCCACGTGAAGAATGCTGTGACTGACTTCAGGGCAACACCCTTGCCGTGCTGTTCTGCAGGGTCTTTACTGACCTCCCACTTATTGAACGCGTCTTCAGATATCACATCCTCATCGTACAAACAGTCAAAGAACATCCGGAGCAAATCTGTAAAAATAATAATATTATATGTTAGTTTAATCGCTCAAAGTATCAAAATTAAACTTAAATATATATTTTTTTAAATAAATAAAATGAAAAAAAAAAATTATCAGTTAGTTTTTATTCTGGAAGCTCATAAAAATAAGTATAAACATTTTTTTGGTGTGAGTTTAAGTGGGAATGTGAGGGAATGTGTTTTACTCACTAGCAGGCTGGTCCAGTTTTACTATCAAAGCTTGAAGTGCGTAAAGTGCTTGCAACTGTCTCTCTGTGTCTGAGTTAAGGTACTTGTGTAGTACAGGCAACCTCCTCTGGATTATGGTCAAGTCCACTTTGCTTGAGGAGCCATCGGCTGCAGGCAGAAGACAAGATTTGAGCGTTTGACATGTTGACATTAGAAACTACCACATAAAATGCAAACACAAGATGCTGCCCGATAATATCAGCATTCCTGACGCCAAAGTGATCAAATCTGCATTACTATCTACACTATTAACTAGTTACAAAGATTTGCATAGGATTAAATATCTCATGAAATAACCCTAAGCAATTCCCCCTCCATTTTTTTAATATATATATATATATACACACACATTTTATGTATATAATAAGCACACACATTTTATATATATAATATGTACACACAACTCAACAGAAAATGCTCCGAAAAATATTAAATATCCATCAGCGGCAGTTCTGTGTGCAAAAATGCTTGATGCCAGAGGAATTATCTTTAGTACCAATTGAGCATAAATGCCACAGCCTACCTGAGTATTGTTGCTGACCATATCCATCCCTTTATGACCACCACAGTGTATCCATCTACTGATAGCTACTTCCAGCAGGATAACACAGCTAGTCATTAAGCTCAAATCATCTCAAACTGGTTTCTTGAACATGTCAATGAGTTCACTATACTCAAATGGTCTCCACAGTCACCAGATTCCAATCCAATAGAGAGTGTAAATGGGAGATTCGCATTATGGATGTGCAGCTGACAAATCTGCAGCAACTGTGGGATGCCATCATGTCAATATTGACCAAAATCTCTGAGGAATGTTTCTAGCACATTTTTTAATCTGTGCCACGAAGAATTAAGGCAGTTGTGGAGGGGGTCCAACCCGGTACTAGCAAGGTGTACCTAATAAAGTGGCCAGTGAGTGTAGTAGATATAAATGTTTTTTTTTTTAACTGATTCATTTACATTACATTTTAATTTCAGTGGGAAAGTGAGATTTTTAGATTTTTCAGAAAAATTAGTTGGACATCAAGCAATTATTGGCTGTTGAAAACCCCAAAACCCTGATGTAACGTCTAATTACTTTGTAAATGATAGTATTTTGGGGGGGGGGTTTAATGATCCTTGATATAATACAATTTTGGGATTAATTACGGCTCGGCCATTTGTTTTATGAGTTTCACTACCCAGAACTGTTCTCTGCTGTTATGGTGTAAAAGAAATACTGAGCCACTTACTTTTTACTGCTGCCTTGCACACAGAAGTCATTAAAGCTCTGAGGAAAGGAGGTGAACTCATTTCTGATTCATCTAGATTGCCCTGTAATAAATGATCACACATCAATGAGAAGATCATTCACAGAGTTTCACATCCTCCAATGAAATGAGCCAGCTGTAAATCTACCTCAACCCAGTCGAAGATTTGTTCATCGCCAGCCAGGTCCTCAAGTAGTAGTTTTTCAAGTTGCTTGTTCAGTTCCTCAGGCGAGAGCGTTCTCTTAGAGACAGCCTCGGTCAGGTTTGAGCCGTCAGAAAGAGTGAAGTCTAGTTTCTGTTGGAAGATGTAACTCGCTCAGTATGGAACAGCTGCTTAGTAAGAGAATGTTTTGATAATTAGACATATTAGACTAAATGAAATGTAAATGAAGGCTCACATGTTCTGTGATGAAGCTGTGCAGATCCTCGGTTTCAGGTATAAAATCTGCCCAGCTCAACTCAGAGTCCCTCCATAATGATCCCACTTTCCTATGGCTCTGAATCACACACACATTTATTTCCACCATCTTCACACTTATAAATATGGCAACACAAACATATCAAAAGTGTTTTAACTTACCATTTGTTTGCATAGAAGGTGCAATATTTCAGAAAATAATATCCCAGCTCTTCCCACAGGGAGTAATGGTGTGCTAAATTCACTGCGGAAACAAAATAAGCAAATGAAACAAAACTTGTGTACAGGCAATTACTAAAGCCGATGAGTTTAATCTGAACCCAATAGCACTGCGGTAAAAACTCACCTAAATAATTCTCTCATAGAGATTCCCCCCTCTCGAAGCACAGGGGTCACCAGCTCCGCAAGGTACAGCCATATATGCGGAATATCAATGGCCATATCATCTGCTATTTCAAGACTTTCAGAAAACCTGTGGGGACGAAACAAATGCATTCAAATCCCAGAATAGACTTTATTTTTTTCCAAAGTTGGCAACTGGAGTTGTTTTTGAAGGTTTTGACTTTTTTTCAGTGTTCAATCTATTGATAGAAAACAGCCCTATTCAATAAAAAAATACAGAATTTCATGCAATATTGGACATAAACTGAAAGTATACTTCAATTTGGATGAAAACACTTTAGTTTATGCAAACAGCTGATTGCGTAGCCTTTCAAATATACTCCATAGTGTGCACGAATACAGGTGCCGGACACATGCACACTAGAAAATGTCATCATTGTCCATTGTTTGCGCTATTCCAGTTCCGACCAATAAAAATGTCATTGTACACTAACTAGTTTGTAGGTATCTCTTTACCACCTCACGAACGCTCGTCAATGTGACCGTCTATTGTTGCTGTCTATATTTCCTAAGGTAAAACATTTTTTTTTTTTTTACTTTTAGGCAATTTAGGGGCCCTTAATATAGGCAATGAATTTATGTCGAAAAAGGGTAACAGGAAGTGTGTTCTAACTTCTGCATACATTGACTGATTTAGATGAAACTTAAGTTGTATGTTCGTTGTAGGAGGCCGATCACATGGATGTGACTATTGTGAGTCAAAGTCATAGCGCCACCAACTGGCAGCAGGAAGTGTGTCACTTTCAAAATGCTTTGAAATCTCCCTCTCGTTTTTATAGGAAAAAGCTCTATTTTTGTACAGTCTACTGTACATCACTGCTTATTGCTTAGAATAAATCGAAATAGCAGTTTATCATTGTTTCTGCAGGCAACATACTTTTCCTCCATCACTTTGATTTCATGTTTGGCACACTGATTACTTCTTGGTATTTCCACTTTATACTCTTTTCTTCCTGTGATTTCTGCTCCAACAACTTATTAATTATCATTAGTTCTGACCAACAGGAAGCCAGCAATTTTTGTTTGAATGTGGATTTTAACTACTGCTCAAAAGGGCTTCATTCGATGTACACCAAACTTTCTCAACATGATAGAGAAAGTTGATGCCAATATCTAGAAGATGCTAAATTGCGAACAGGTATTGGATATCTTGACACACGGTATTGAACGGTATTCAAACGGTATTGAACGTCTTGAACGGTATTGCCACCATTGCCACACAAAGAAGAATGTAAAGACAACTATGCGTGTTCATCCTACCTAGTTTTGTGAATGCAAAGCCGGTGTGTCTTATCTGCAACCACAGACTCTTTAGAATGTCTTTCAGAACTTTATAAATGAAAAGCTCTCAATTCATCTCAAAATAAAACATTGCTGCAAAAACGTTCTCGTACTTTTATTTTGAAGGCAAAATCACTAAAGACGAAATGATTGTGAGCAACTGTTGCTGTCATGACAGATCTATTTCAGAACCAGCCGCTATCAAAATAATCTGGCTACGGGCGCGGGCCAGATATTATTGCTTGTGGGCCACCTGCTGCTGACCCCTGGTTTAGGGTTTAACCCTTTCATTGCTGTGTGCTTTTGCCTGCATTAACGGATAAGAAATATTTTAGGCTCTTTTTGCATCAATTTATATAACAAAATAAAGACATAGATCCAGTTCATTTGTATGGCACCGACAAAATAGTTTTATATACCGGTAATTAGTTTAATAATTAGGTAAAAATATAAAAATACTTTATTTACAAAAATTTTAACAGCAAGTGATAACTTTACGCTCAGTTGAAATTGACATATGTTGCTGAGAACATTATTTTCAGACATAATCATTTGCTTTTATTAGGTATTGCATTTGGATATTAGACATTATCAAAATCTACTTTTTTCACAGTTTAGATTTGTTTGTGTGTGTGTTGATTTTTCAAATGTTGTTGAATCTTCTGGCTCAACTAAATGGGAAACAGTATCCAACTGTGATCCATTGATCTCACTCTGCCTCTGTGTGTGTGTGGGGGGGGGGGGGGGGGGGATGTGTGTGTGTGTGTGTGTGTGTGTGTGTGTGTGAGACTACTACTCATCATAGTATAATAAATATCTTTGGACTTAGGACAGGGATAGGCAACGTTGGTCCTGGCCACTGTCCTACAGAGTTTAGCTCCAAAAAAAACAAAACAAAAAACCTCACCTGCCTGTAGCCTGATGCTGTGCCTCAAAATTTGCATACTATCAGCCCTAAATAGAATTCGAAATTGGAATTAGTGTGTCCCAAATCATAATGTTGAAATAAGTATTCCAAAGATACCCAGATAGTCTACCTTTTCCGGTTAGAATCCGAAGTGCAGATCCGTGCACACTCTTACGGCTAATATTGCCCACAATCGATTGCGCGTTAGACCAGGGGCGGAGCGGGGGGGTGGCTAATTGGGCTTAAGCCCCGAATGTTTTGTCAAAAGCCCCGAATCTTTTAGGTTTTTTAAAATAACTTTAACTTTGTTCCATTCCTTCTCAGTCTTTCTGACTGGAGCGTCAAAAAATGAAACAAAAGCTCTATTACCGTGCGTGGTGGCGGACGGTAATGCATCGCGCATCACTCAGCTTGTTTGCCAACTGCCAATAAAAACTAACGAAGAATAAATCTTCTTCGTCGTTGTCATCAGGGGCTGGCAGCCGGGCTATTGTATGTTTTCACCTGCGTCGTAGCGAGCTTACTGGCTAACCGGCTGAAGTTAATATTATGGACATAACAACATTTTTTTATATGGAACACTAACAGTAAACCTCACCGGCCGGAGAGAGATTCAGAAGCAGCATTGGACGAACCGCGCGGACAAGTGAATGCTGCGTTCACACCCGTTCACACAGAACGTGAATAGAGCGTCTGGCGCGAGTGATTTCAAACTTTAAGTCAATGTGAAGACGCGTTTACGCACGTCTGGAGGTCCTGCAGCGCGAATGACGTTTAGCGCGGCACGGCCGCGAATTCACCTCATTTGCGCGTCCAGTTTTTTTTTTTTTTTTTTTACAGAGTAGGCCTAACTATCATCATTTTCCCAGATAGTGTATAGATTTTTAGGCATTCTATTATCTCAAACAGCCTGAAAAATAGTGCATTTAGCTGACGTAAATGGTAAAAAAATCTCACCGGGGGAGAATGCCCCCGGACCCCCCTAGGTTTGGGCTAAGCCCCGAATGTTTAAATCGTCTGCCTCCGCCCCTGCGTTAGACGAGGATTCGATTAGAACTACAAACACGAATAAGTGATTAAAAAAACTACAAACTTAGCGGATGTGTGAATCAGATGGTTAAGTAGAAAGGTTTAGATAAAAGTGTTTGAGTGATTCATAATCAGTATCTAACCTGACGAAAATATATTTATTCAATGTTATCCACATTATGTTTAATCTGAAATAGCATTGTGAACTTTTGTAATGATACGTTTGGTCGTTAACTTTTAAATGCATCATTATGCAAATTACAAACACATGAGGAGAGTTCTCCGCATGAAAGATCACAACTGGCAGATCAACGTCCTACTACTTTTCTCTCTCTGAAATGGTAGAAAATTAAATTAGATTGAATGTGGAGGATTTTAACTGTGACAAGATGATTGACGGCAGTTCAAACGGTGACAGGATGCACGCAACTAAGCGACAGATCTATCCATTAAAGACGCGATTATGATGAAGTACTACTGTATGTCCCAAAGCTTACCTACTCTTCTGCTACACACATTTAAAATGTTTTACTTTTTCTTCACAAAAACAGTACATACTTTTAGGGCATAGTATAAGTAGGCGAATTGGGACGCAGCATTAGTAATCCTGAAGACATTGATTAGCTTGTTCAGGAGTGTTTGATTAAGGTTAGAGCTAAACTCTGCAGGACAGCGACACTCCAGGACCGATGCTGCCTATTCTGTTTCTATCAGTTTTAATGACAAAATAAAGGCATATAACCAGTTTATTTGTATAGCACAGACATAGTTTTATATAATTAGTTTAATTATATTAAGATGTGGCTGTTTTGATGTAGTTCTTTTACAATTACCCACTTTAAATGCACATCGCCCGCCTAGCATACTTGACCTAAAGCCACCAGGGTGGGGGTGGCGGTGGGGCTTGGGCCCGTCATTGTTGCTTGCGGCTATATTAGTTTGGTGTTGTTTCTATTTTGACTGAGAAACAACAGGTCGGGCCAGTGTCCCCACTTTCTCGACCAACTAATTAGTGCAAAAAAAATTATAAAAAGCTTTAGCGGACAGTTTGGTACAGAATCTGACTGCATGTGAACAGTACACATTTTATGTTGATGATGAAATTTAAGATACATGCTGTGTATGCATAACCTGGTGTACACATAAAAACCGAAGTATACTTTGGGCTTTAAAGTATCTGCTTAAGTCAAATGTCACGCATCAACGTTTCTGGGTCCAATCGCTCCATCAAATCCCAAAAGCAAACAACAAACACACACAGTGTGCTGTGGTACAACTGGAAAATCATGATCTAAACTTTATCTACTTATCAAAATCTCAGTTGCCGATAGACTTTAGTGTACACGGAATTTTTTAAAAGCTAAGCTTAAAGGTGTGCTATAAATGAATAGTGCTCATAAATGGCTGGAAACAGTATTTTATACGTCATTTTATGTCACTTAACTCTTTCCCCGCCATTGACGGAATTTTCCGTTATTTATTAGACAGCGCTTCCCCGCCATAGACGGAATTTTCCGGCTTTCCGTGTTTTCACAGTAACACGGTAGGGTGCGCTATTACGCATCTTCTGAAAGAGTAGAGAATCTCCAGATCAAAACACAGGAAAAAAAGAAGCAGACACAAGCGATAAAAGCATTGCTTATGCACATTGTATTCTTTGAGAGAGAAAAAAAAGAGAAAAAAATTCTCAGTTTTTTGTTCAAAATGTTGCTTTTTTTATGAAACTTACCCACATTTAAGTGTTGATAAAAAAGAATGCATGAAGCTAGAATAATTTTTTTTTGTTTAAAAGCAGAATCTCTGTTCTTGATAAATTGCATGTTCATAAATTCATACAACAAAATATTCTAGGGGCCATGATTTTCTTTTTTTTTAAATGATCAAAAACGCTGGCGGTGGCTGGCAACTTAAAAAAAAAATGCTGACGGGGAAAGAGTTAGACATATATACATTAGCTCAGCAACATGCTAATGGCAATTTGTTTCTTGTTCTGAAGCAGAAAGTAAATAAAATGAACAAAATTTCATTTTTATATATTTTAGTGATTTTTTTTCATTATAGATTATAATATTTTTAAATGATTAGTCATTACATTAGTTATTTCATGCGACCTTAGTAGACAGTAGATAGTGAGGCTGCTTACTATGTTTTGGAACAGAACTCAAAAAGTTAAAAGTGCTGCAATCTCACCCTTTAAAAAACTGAAGTTTGAGGAGGATTCCAGCCTGCAGGAGCTGATAGAGCAGCTGACCCATGTGGTCTCGCGTGATCTGACTCCTCTCCAGTGTGGACTCCACACCCACCCGCACAAACACATAGAGCATGGCAGGTTGCTCTAGTTCCTCCACACACTGCACTGCCTCCTGCATCACAAGAATGCAATGATTAGAAAAACATCAATTGCCATTCTGGACTGGTAGATACAATTTAATAAGTCATATATAAAATGTAATTTTAGGTGATAAAAAAAAAATGGTACAAACCTTGTAATCATTAATGTGCAAAAACTCATCAATAATTGCCTTGGACCGCCTCTCCATGTTCTCTTCTGTTAATGCAGGCTTATCTGGAGAGGGTCCCGACAGTACTTCAAGTTTAACAGCTGCAATAAGAGACATTATTTAGGTTTCTTCCCATGTTTTTCATGTTACTGTTACCAACAACACATTTTGTACATCATCATAATGTGCGTGAGGGTCTCCGTGCGGCTCACCAGACTCCCTGGATTGGCTATGCTCCAGTCTGCTCTTGTCTGCAGTGCTGGCGGGCAGCTTGGGTGTGTCTGAGGCATTAGAGTCTCTGCGGAGCACTTCCTGGACCGACTCCTCGGGAGCATCCTTATTGGTGCTACCCAATGAGATGGGCCCTGTCCGGGCGGAACCCACACTTAATGGCTTGTCATTGCGCTCCCGCCCTGAGCTTCCACGACTGAGAAATTCACAAACATACCAAAAACATACATTCATGAATCTCCAAAAGTAAAAGTATTTTCCTTCAATTCATTACAAATGAAACAATATTTTCATTTAAAGACTTGCCAAAATAAAATGCTAATTATAAAATAATAATACGTTTATTTATTGTTTAATTTAATTTATCATCATTTTATCGTATAATTTCGATGTATTATACAATTAAATAATTATTTGAATATTATTTAAGGATATAAATGTAAAGTATAAATTTGTTAATAATATGCTTATAATAAGGCAGCAAAGAATGAGTTAGGAGCCATTCAATATGCTTAATAATAATATGGGTATAATAATAAATACATCCTACAAGTACATCCAACAAATATTTACATATATCAAATATTGATAAACACCACAGACGAAATGTAAGAACGAAAAGGAAGCTTCCACTTCACAATCACTATATTTTACATGTGTACAATACCTGCTGAGAACTCTCCTGGCATCAACATCTGGGGATGTAGAAGGTAAAGAGGAGGTTGGGGTTGGTTGCAGGGGTGAGTAACGGTTCAAACTGGAACTGGGGCGAGAGACATCTAAAAGAAAAAGGTTGCAAAACAGGAAGAAAACAGATATTTTAGTGTAGAGCCTGAAAATTCGGCTAAACTATAAAACAGCTGGAATTGACCGAGGCAGCAGCCCATGTTTGACTACACCACTCTTTCTTTACCTGACTCACTGGCCTTGGCTCCAGCCCCTCCACTGCTGCCCTTCATCCAGTTCTGAGCTCTTGGTCCCAGCTGAATCTTCTCATCTATTGTTGGCTGAAGAAGGCAAACACACATGCTTTCAGTAAGATCATATTACAGTTTCTCATGTATTCATATAGATCAGTGGTCCTTAAATGGCCCTGTCTCAAATGGCACACTTAATATGCACTTATGGTCTAGTGGACGTGACAGTGAAGTCTACAGGCCGTAGGGTGTCCCACTCAGCATTTTAGGTTTCAGAAGGGTTCTCGTGAGTGTCCCCTTTGTAGTCAATATGCGCCCTCGATGCGCACTTTTGCAGAGCCCGTACTGAAGCGAGCTCTGCAGCAGACTTCTTCCCAAAGTGGTGTTACGTTGGACTTGTAGGAAGACTGCAAGTGTTTAGGGTGCAATTTGGGACAGGGCCAATCATCACTACACACTTTGTATGTCTCCCTTATTTAATGCACTTAATTCAAATCAGCAGCTCATTAGCAGAAAGCTTCATGAACTAAACTTGGTGTGTAAGAAAAGGTATAAAATGTGTGCACTGTGGATCCCCAGAATCACAATTAAGAATCGATGAGATACTAAGACACTATTACACAAGCAAACAGAACAACCATCAGGTGGGGCTGCTGAGTCAAATAGGCAATTCGCTTATTTACAAACACTGCAAACAATTATTTTCTCAATCAATATTTTTGTCAGTTTTTCTACTAAAAATGATTTAAACACCATTAAACCTCACTAAATGTATGCTTATAACAACAGATATGCTAATATGGTTGGAAAGGTCATCCAGATCTTTTGTTGTTGTTAGTTTTGATAAAAGTTTTGATATTTTGGGGTGGTGCTTTAACTGTTCTTATGCTGTGCTTTAGCGGTCAGACAGTTTGCATGGTAAAAGCCTTTTTATACAGGGCTTCCGGTTATGACCAGTTAGTTTAATAGTCCTTCACAAAATATGAAAATGTTGTTTGGCACAGTCAGAGTGAAAAAGAAAAAATATAAATTAATTTTACATTTTATTTTACTGGAAAATATAGACAATAAACAATATATGTATACTATTTTTAAATGGCTTTAAGTTAAAGTGCTGCAAAAAAGTATAATCAATGACGTTGTATGGTGTAGTTCACACAACCTCCATAAGTATGATTCAGATGATGAGATCAATTGTTTACCTATAAATACAGCTTCCTCCCTCTCAAGAAGATCATCGGGGAATGTGAAAACACAGCTGTGCTAGCAATCAATAGATGTGACCAATAAGAAAACGTGTCTTTGTTTGAACTCTACCTTGGAGATCTTGGGAAGCTTAGTGGGATCTATCGTTCTGCTGTTCTTGGTCGTGGGCACAGTGCTCCAGGTCTCCTCTCTCGGCACCGCTGCAACATTAAGCGAAAGAACGGTTGGAACAGAGTGCAGTTGCTTCATCAGCGAGTGAAAACAGAAAGGAGGCCCACAGGACTGAGTAAGCTGTAAAGAGGATTAGCCTATAGCAGAAGTCTCTTTCTGACCTGGTCTCCTCTTGTTGTCCTTGGACAGCAGTTGCTGGTGGACCTTTCTCTGTTCCTCCTGTTCCTCCAACTTTGCCTCTTTATGGATCTGCTCGATGGTCTTGGGGCCCAGGTCAACTCTCCGAGACACCCAATTGTGCTGAGATGAGTAAAGAACACAAATAATGACCTGAAAATACCAGAATGACTGCCAAAAAATACAAGAAAGTATCCTTACACTATAAAGCTCAACAATAGGATTCAGAAAGTAAAAAAAGTTAAAATAAATATCTTTAATATTCACTTTTATTTAATAGTTACACCTTTAAATAAAAATAGTATTTAAATGAACAGAAATTAGAAGAAAAAAAGCGCACAGGCCGATTAATAAAAGGGTTGCACATGTCACTTTTAAAAATATATCAATAGATAACCAATTTTTGTGAATTGATTTTTGATAATCCCTTTGTGAATTGAGTTAATATTGAATTGTATTATGTACACTACTGTTCAAACATTTGGGGTCAGTAAGTAAAACCAATTATTTTTTAAAGAAATTACTTTTATTCAGCAAGGACACATTAAAGGGATTATGAGACAGGAAGCTTGCGCTCCAGACTGTCGTCAATGCACTGTGGATTACAGGTAATAATGTTGTAAATAATGTTCAGTTTCTTGCACAAACCGACCGTTTCACTTCATAAAACTACAATGAATCGTCAGGAGCCATGGGTATTAACTTTGTTTTGCCTGGCTGTGTGTTTTTTGACTCTCAGAGTGACGGTAACCGATTACTTGCATTACAGTATATGAATCACCAAGGACTAGTTTCAGCTTAAAATCTTCTTTACTGTTGTACTGAAGAAAAAAATACACCTACATCTTGGATGGTCTGAGGGTGAGTAAATCAACAGCAAATACATTTTTTTTGGATGAACTATTCCTTTAAACTGATCAAAAGTGACAGTAAAAGACAATAAAAAACATTTTAATTTCAAGTAAATGTTGATCTTTTGAACTTTCTATTCATCAAAGAATACTGGGAAAAAAAGGTTTCCACAAAAATATTAAGCAGCTCAACTGTTTTCAACATTAATTTCTTTCCTGAGCATCAAATCAGCATATTAGAATGATTTCTGAAGGATCATGTGACTCTGAAGACTGGAGTAATGATGCTGAAAATTCAGTTCCCTTTCGTCCAGGGAACTCCGACGTACGTCGGGTTCCCCTGACGAATTGGGATCACGCTAGGGAGCCTATTACCTTCGAGAACTAAACAAAAAGCCAATGAACATTGGCATGCAACATTTGCATTCCGCGGACCCGCCCGTCAGCGCGGGTATAAAAGCCGGAAGTAAACATTGCATCATCGCCTTTCGCTTCGGAGCCTCAGTTCCTGTTGACTTCAAAGCAAGCCTTCTGGAGAACGAAAATAAAGAAATACCTGGAGAGCAGAATCGCTGGTGTGACGGCGCGGTGCAGCGATCTTCGCCTTCGGCAGCAAAGGGTTGCAGTTTTCCCCCGTCTGTCTGCTGCGGTGGTCCCTCGGCGCTTCGGCGTTTTCTCTCTCTCTCTCTCTCTCTTGTTTTCTCTCTCTCTTTTCTATCTAAAAGAGCTGGCGGGTGTTTCGCGTCCTTTTCAGGATGTCGACTCACCCGTGCGTTTCTGGATGCGGTAGACTTCTCCCTCCGGATGATGGCCATCAACACTGTCTCGCATGTTTGGGCTTAAGGCATGCTGAGGCAGCGTTGTTGGATGAGTCATGCTCTCTCTGTGGGAGCATGGCCATCGCGACGCTCCGCTCGAGACTGAGATCCCTGAAATATGGGGGAGTCCCTTCGGATAATGCTCGATCTAGTTCGTCTGTCGGTTCAGTTCGACAGGCGGCTACTTCGGTCATTCCCGTTGGTGAGCGTATGAGGGTTACAGTGCGGAATGTCTCGTGTGGTGAAACATCCTCGCGAGCTTCCCACTCCTCTAGCAGCTCGCTGCCAGCGGCGCTTCCGGCGGAACTTCCGGGGCCGTCCCGCACGGTTCCGGTTGTTTCCTTTGGAGCGCCCCCGGAGGACCAGATGTCTATCGCGGCATCGGAAGAGGTGCAATCATCTTCGGGTGAGGAGTCAGCGGCTCCACCCCCTTCGGGTGCGGTGGCTGCAGCTGACGCTGATCCCGAGGTGGTTGCTATGCTCGAAAGGGCGGCCGCGAATGTGGGACTCGAGTGGAACCCTCCGCCCGGGCCCTCGCATTCGCGGCTTGATGATTGGCCTGCTGCGGTACGTGCGGATGCCCCGCGTACCGCTCCAGTGCCTTTCTTCCCTGAAGTGCATGAGGAGTTGAGGAAGTCCTGGTCGGCGCCTCTGGCGTACCGGCGGGGGCCTCCTCGCCCCTCCCTCTTCACCACCCTTGACGGCGGGGCGGCGCACGGGTACGAGGGAATCCCCACAGTGGAGCGGTCTATCGCGATGCAGCTGTGTCCGAAGACCGCTTCCACCTGGCGGGGTGCCCCTTCACTCCCCTCCCGCGCCTGTAGGTTCTCCTCGGGTCTAACCGGGGAGGCCTATAAGGCGTGTGGAGACGCCGCCTCCGCCCTGCATGCCATGGCTCTGCTTCAGGTCCACCAGGCCAAAGCACTCCATGACCTGCAGGGGAGTGGTCCCGACCCAGCCTTGCTGCAGGGGCTGCGTGCGGCGACCAACTTCGCTCTACGGGCGACGAAGGTTACCGCACGTTCGCTGGGTCGGGCGATGTCCACGCTTGTGGTCCAGGAGCGCCACCTATGGCTTACCCTTGCGGATATGCGGGAAGCCGAGAGGAACAAACTTCTCGACTTCCCCGTGTCCCAAGGGGGCCTCTTCGGCGAGGCGGTGGATAACTTGGCCCAAGAGTTTTCCGCCGCCCAGAAGCAGTCGGAAGCTATGCGGCATGTCCTGCACAGGAGGAAGGCCGCTGCTGGCCCAACTCCTGTTGCCGCACAGCCTCCGGCCGCTCGTCGCCGAGGTCGTCCTCCTGCGGCCGCTCCCCCTCCAGGCCAGCAGCCTCAGCCTGGGGGACGGAGGTCGGGCCGTAAGAGGGCGGCCCAGCCCGCTCCGACGCCACCTGCACCTTCCAGGAAGAAGAGAGGTGGACGTCGTTCCTGAGACGGGCGACCTGGAAACGGATGCTGCCGCTCTGCGGGAGGCGGTCCCTATTCGCCTCCTTCCCCCGGGCAACACGGCCCCCGCTCCCCTCTCCCCAGCCTGCGGGTAGCGGCCTCGCGGAACCCTCCGCGTCGCCCCGGCCTGCGGCTGGCCACGGAGGTGCAGAGACGGGGTTGCGAGGAGTCAGGGCCTCGTTCCTCGTCTCTCCCCCTCCCCTCGCCATGGGGCGGCCCGCAGCAGAGGGTACACGAAGAACCCTCTCTGCCGTCTGCCCCCCGGAGTGGACAGGTAGGTGTCAGTACCTGCGCCCAGACCCCGCTCGCGGTCGCCACGTCGTCGCTGGAGCCGGGTCCCTGTCCCCCGCCCTGCTGCCCCCCCGCGGGTACGCCGGTGGTCCGGGTGGGTCTACTCGCTCGGTTCCTGGAGGCCTGGCTAGCGCTTCCAGCTCCGTCCCGGTGGATCCTCCGCACCATTCGGCTCGGCTACGCAATTCAGTTTGCCCGCCGGCCTCCCAGGTACAGGGGCATTCTCTTCACCCGTGTGCGGTCAGAGGATGCCCCTGTCCTGCGGAAAGAGATCGATGTCCTGCTGGCGAAGGACGCGATCGAGCCGGTCCCTCCTGCCGAGATGAGGTCCGGGTTTTACAGCCCCTACTTCATTGTACCCAAGAAAAGCGGTGGGTTACGACCGATCCTGGACCTGCGTTCCTTGAATCGGGCCCTGCACAAACTCCCCTTCAAGATGCTCACGCAGAAGCGCATTTTCGAATGCATCCGTCCCCGGGATTGGTTTGCAGCAATCGACCTGAAGGACGCTTACTTTCACGTCTCGATACTTCCTCGACACAGACCGTTCCTGCGGTTTGCGTTCGAGGGTCGAGCGTATCAGTACAGAGTCCTACCCTTCGGGCTGGCCCTGTCCCCCCGTGTCTTCACGAAAGTCGCGGAGGCGGCCATTGCTCCCATGAGAGAGCAAGGCGTTCGCATCCTCAATTACCTCGACGACTGGCTCATTATAGCTCACTCTCGGGATGTTCTGTGCGAACACAGGGACATGGTGCTCCGGCATCTCAGTCAGTTGGGTCTTCAGGTCAACTGGGACAAGAGCAAACTCTGCCCCACGCAGAGGATCTCTTATCTCGGTATGGAGCTGGACTCGGTCGCCCAGACTGCGCGCCTCACAGAGGAGCGCGTCCAGTCAGTGCTCACCTGCCTCAGGTCTTTTCGAGGCAGGACAGCGGTTCCACTGAAACAATTTCAGAGGCTCCTGGGGCATATGGCGGCCGCAGCGGCAATTACACCGCTCGGCCTGTTACATATGAGACCGCTACAGCGCTGGCTTCACGATCGAGTCCCGAGGTGGGCGTGGCAGAGTGGTACGTTCCGGGTCCAAGTGACCCCGCACTGCCGCCAAACCTTCTCCCCGTGGTCGGACCCTGCGTTCCTTCGGGCTGGAGTGCCCCTGATCCAGGTTTCCAGGCATGCTGTGGTTTTCACAGATGCCTCGGCCACGGGGTGGGGGGCCACGTACAAAGGGCATGCAGTCTCGGGTCTGTGGACGGGGCCCCAGCTGCATTGGCACATCAACTGCCTGGAGTTGCAAGCAGTACGCCTAGCTCTGTGTCGCCTCGTAGGGGTTCTCAGACACAAGCACGTACTGGTCCGTACGGACAGCACTGCGACCGTTGCGTACATCAACCGTCAAGGTGGTCTACGCTCCCGTCGTATGTCGCGACTCGCCTCCCACCTCCTCCTATGGAGTCAGAAGCATCTGAGGTCGCTTCATGCCGCTTACGTGCCGGGGGCTCTCAACCGTGTGGCCGACGAGCTTTCACGGTTCACCCCCCTGCCCGGAGAGTGGCGACTCCATCCCCAGGCGGTCCAGCTGATTTGGAGTGTCTTCGGAGCGGCACAGGTCGACCTGTTCGCCTCTCCGGACACGACCCATTGCCAGTGGTTTTACTCCCTGTCCGAGGGGACCCTCGGCACGGACGCCCTGGCTCACAGCTGGCCCCGGGGCCTACGCAAATATGCGTTCCCCCCAGTGAGCCTTCTTGCGCAGACTCTGTGCAAGGTCAGGGAGGAAGAGCAGCAGGTCTTGCTAGTGGCGCCCTACTGGCCCACCAGGACTTGGTTCCCAGAACTCATGCTCCTCTCGACAGCCCCTCCTTGGCCGATTCCTCTGAGGAAGGATCTACTTTCTCAGAGACGGGGCACTCTACGGCACCCGCGTCCAGACCTCTGGAAACTCCATGTCTGGTCCCTGGACGGGACGCGGAGGTTCTGAGTGGGCTGCCACAGGCAGTGGTAGACACTATCGCTTCCGCTAGAGCCCCCTCTACGAGGCGCCTCTATGCGTTGAAGTGGAACCTGTTCGTCGCTTGGTGCTCCTCCCGTCAGGAGGACCCCCGAACTTGCCCGATCGGCGTTGTGCTTTCTTTCCTGCAAGATGGGTTGGAGCGTAGGCTGTCCCCTTCAACCCTCAAAGTGTATGTCGCTGCCATTGCGGCGCATCACGATGCAGTTGACGATAAGTCGGTGGGAAAGCACGACCTGGTCATCAGATTCCTGAAGGGTGCTAGGAGGTTGAACCCTCCTCGCCCTGTACACTCTGTACCCCCTTGGGACTTGACTCTGGTACTGAGAGCTCTCCAGAGTCCTCCCTTTGAGCCTTTGCTGACAGTAGAGCTTGATATCCTGTCTATTAAGACAGCGCTCCTGTTAGCATTGGCTTCTTTTAATAGGGTCGGGGATCTGCAAGCATTTTCGGTCGACGAATCGTGCCTAGAGTTCGGGCCGGGCCTGTCCCATGTAACACTGAGACCCCGCCCCGGATATGTGCCCAAGGTTCCTACCACTCCGTTTAGAGATCAGGTAGTGAACCTGCAAGCGCTGCCCCAGGAGGAGGCAGACCCAGCCCTAGCTTTTCTCTGTCCCGTCCGCTCCTTGCGGTGTTACGTTGACAGAACGCAAAGCTTCAGGACCTCAGACCAGCTCCTTGTCTGTTACGGAGGCCGGCAGAAGGGGAAGGCCGTCTCCAAGCAGAGGTTAGCCCACTGGATAGTGGATGCCATCACCCGAGCCTATGAGGCTCAGGGTGAGCCTTGTCCCCCCAGGTTGCGCGCTCACTCAACTAGAGGGGTTGCCGCTTCTTGGGCGTTGGCTCAAGGCGCCTCGCTGACAGACATTTGTAGAGCTGGGGGCTGGGCGACACCTAACACGTTTGCTAGGTTCTATAACCTCCGTGTGGAACCGGTTTCCTCCCGGGTTCTGGCTTCGTCCAGTGGGTCGAGGGAATAGGTTGTGTCGGCTTGCTGCGCCACTCTGTAATCAGATAAGTGCGTCTCTTCCGCTCCGCTGGCCCCTAAGTGGTAACCTCGTTGAGCTCCTCCATCACCCCCCCGGCGCCCGGCGTAGCGGACCGCCCGGCGCCAGGTTTGCTCCTCTAGCTAGAGTCGTAGCAGACTGGGTGTTCAGTGGTCTTGTGTACCGGTTTTTGCCACGTGCAGTCCAGCCGTGTCTTCCCCGACGGACTCGCGCCGTCGTCCTTGTTGTATGCGCTCCCAATTCCAATGGTTGGGACCATCTCAGGGACTCCATATGTTCACTATGTGAATTCATATGAGTATTCCAGGCCAGATCAGGCATCCTGGTTTTCCGTAGTGTGCCTCCCCTCCCCCGGGGGTTGAGGCACGCTTCCCAGTGTTATCCAATGTCCTCTGTGTGGGTCTTGCGGAACAGCAGTGGATTCCTAGCAGCCCCCGAAATTTATTGAAAAAACTGCTGTAGGGCGGCTTAGCTGGGCACTGGAAGGGGCCAGCACCATGGCGTTTTATTAGGGATCCCAATTCGTCAGGGGAACCCGACGTACGTCGGAGTTCCCTGGACGAAAGGGAACGTCTCGGTTACGTATGTAACCCTCGTTCCCTGAGTACAGGGAACGGAGACGTACGTCCCTTTGCCATGTGGCTGCACCTTCGCAGGGGTCCGTTACTTCGGCTCCTCAGCGAAAAGCGATGATGCAATGTTTACTTCCGGCTTTTATACCCGCGCTGACGGGCGGGTCCGCGGAATGCAAATGTTGCATGCCAATGTTCATTGGCTTTTTGTTTAGTTCTCGAAGGTAATAGGCTCCCTAGCGTGATCCCAATTCGTCAGGGGAACCCGACGTACGTCTCCGTTCCCTGTACTCAGGGAACGAGGGTTACATACGTAACCGAGACGTTTTGCCAACACAGGAAAAAATCCCTAACTTTTATTTTTAATTGTAATAATATTTCACAATATTACTGTTTTTACTGTATTCTAATTAAATAAATGCTGCCTTGGTGAGCACACAGCATGAGTTTTTTTTATAATTTTCATTTAAAAAACAATGTAATACACATATATAACACCATATATTGTGAAATATTTCCTTGTCAGTAAATGACAAAACACTAAAAAATGTATGCTACTGTAAGGGCTGAGAGAGTGGTGGCAAATGTGAAATCTTTTTCTCTTCTGACCAACGTAATCAATCTCTCTATATGTTTTCACTCTTTTAGAAAGTTGTGGAAACTATCACAGATTATAATTTTTTTGCTATTGGAGCAAATAGATATACAAAAATTATATTTACGGTCGTCTCCCGTTCACCGCAATAGAAGTTTACCCAACTACGACAATTCTGCTTCTGAGAGCCCGGCAAATGTGAAAAGGGTCCATAGGAAAATACAGTACATTAAACAAACACAAAACTCCTGAATGATGGGAACGAGTAGTTAATTAATTCACTCTAACAGAATGTTAAGAAAACAATCTTGTACCCTTGTCTTTTCCTTTTCAGTTTACTTCTGGAACCCAGGTTGCTAAAAATGCTCTCTTGATCACCACTTGAAAACAAACGAAAGGAAAAAAAGACAAACAGAACTCACCAATCGCAGGTCAATAACGTCCTGCAGCATGAACCGAATGCGTGATGAAGTCTTCCTCTCTTTGACTATCTTCTCCATCTGGTTAAAGTACTGATCCATTCGTGGCTAAAATGAACAAGAACCATTTATATGATGCACAAGCTTAAAAAAACCCTGAAAACATAAACAGACCCCCATCTACAATATAATGGACTGTTATTCTGCTGACAAAGCCCAATAATTGATGTTTGTCTTTACTTAAAGTAAAAAACAATTCAACTAATGACATGAGGGTGAGTTAATAATGAGAGAATTAAAATGTGTGGGTAAACCATCCATTCAAGTGCATTAGACAACACCTCAGTCATGTCCTCAGCTGAATCCAAAGTGAGTTTCGAAACCGGAGCACATTAAAATGACTCATTTGGGACCAACATTTCCAAGCTAACATGTAGGTTTTAAATTGTAGCAATATGCTCTGGAGAGCTGTACGGACCAGCAGGGATTTATTCAAATTGTACACAACACAAAACACTTTGGAAAAGAGAGGCTAAAGAATATTAGTTTATGAGTGCAGAGAGTGGCCAACACAGACTTGCATTATTACATTGAAATAAGGAACAGTCTCTGTGCGTTTCCATGGGTTGCAGAAGCAATTAAAAGATTTAGGAGGATGGTTATTTTTTTTAATGCTTGTTATAGAGGACATCCTCCCTATTAAGATCAACCTGGCTGACCTTAGCTTTCTCGAAGTCCAGGTCCTTGCCAATAGTGGTGAGAAGCCTGCACAGGCACTCCAGTGACTCTGGATCATGGTTTTTCAGCAATTTCACCACACAGTCGTGCATGATGGCCTCCGTCAGCATTCGCAGCTTGAAGAGCTCGCCGATGAACTTGATGTTGCCAATGGAGCGTCTGCGGGCTTTATCTTTCGCCTCTTCCAGCTCTACCTGCAGTCTCTCCCTCTCGCTATCCTGAGAGTGAGAATAAGAGAGAGAGAGAGAGGAAGACATGTCAGAAAGGATCATTGTGTGCCCGCTGCAGCAAAAGCAACTTTTTGTTTGTTTGTGAAGAACAGAATTATCTAGACTACAACTGGAGATCATTTTCAGAGGCCTTTATAGTAACTTTTAACCAGGGCTCTGAACCGGTTCAAGGAATAAAAGCAAAAAACGGAAACTTTATTTTTTCAATAATTAAACACCATGTGGTCAAGGTTAGTATATTGGCTTTATGTATGGTCAGACACATGCATGTGTCATTATATTATTATAATTTTACAAAAATAAATGTTAAATGGACTTAAGTCACAACAAGCTCTTAGTATAAAGTTCTATTCAAGCTCTACTAAGCTCTAGTATAAAGTACAAAAAAAAAATATATATTGTTATTAAAAAACTTTTGATGGAAAGTATCTTTTTTCTTTGCTTTTTTCAGTCAAATATTTTCGGTTGCTGAAATTTTGGTGCATCATTACAGAGAAGTCTCATTTCACGGAAAGTTCAAGTTATGACACTTTAATAAAAATTATGAGGTCAAAAAAACTAAATGCATGGATGAATCGTTCACAATGAAATCAATACCATTCATTTAGAAAATAGATATTATGAGACTTTTATACTAGGATATACTTTCAATGAATCACAACTTCATACAAAGCTATCAGATTGGTTTTATTTGACTTAAAATAATCATACTGATTATGGTATATGGACTACTTTTTTCTTTCACTGTTTACATTACTTTTATTTTATGGGAAAGAGCATGAATAACGCTAAATGTCTCCTTTTATGTCAGCAGTTCAGTCTTTATATTAATATGAG
Source organism: Phoxinus phoxinus (assembly GCF_949152265.1). Taxonomy (NCBI): domain Eukaryota; kingdom Metazoa; phylum Chordata; class Actinopteri; order Cypriniformes; family Leuciscidae; genus Phoxinus; species Phoxinus phoxinus. The sequence continues at coordinate 15,144,775 of NC_136893.1, forward strand.
GGTGAGTAGATGACAGCAATGTGTAACTGCCTAGCTATTCATATGCATATAATTATACAAAAATAATGTATTAAAGGGCACCTATTATGACATTTAAAATGTTCCTAATGTTGTTTTGGGAGTCCCCAACAACAGTTTTACATGCATGCAATGACAAAAAACACTTTTGTTGTCGTATAATATGCATTTATTTTGACCTGATTTGCTCACCGACTCCCAAATGATTCGTTCAACGACTCATTTTTCCAAACCCCTCCTTTGCGCGACCTAATCTGCGTTGATTGGTCAGATGACCCAGCAGTGTTTACATAGATAATACTTATTGTTTAACACGGAGTACAATGATACTTTTATCAATTAAATTGTGTTATAATAATGATTATAGTCCACTGCGTAGTTTGTAGTAAAAAAATACAAATAAGATAAAGAATTTAATGTTATGTTAGCGCATAGCCCAGAGTTCATATTGTAAAAGCACAATCAGTCTTTGTTTGCATTAGCCCGATGCATAAACATAACGTTTTTACAAAAAAAAAAATGCAGTTACGTTACTACGAGGTATTACTCTATTCTTTAAGACAACTCCGAAAACAACGACAAACACTTCACATATCTCAATACAATTGTCATTGAAGACCTAGAAGCTAAACAGTGCTTACACAACAAACAAAATAATTATTAAGCATGCTACATAAAAACAACAATTATTAATAACACTTACAGGTTGTGATACGGAGGATGAAGCTGATGCAAATACACTTGGAACTGAACCTTCCTTCAATATCAGCCGGCTCGCGAATCCAAGTTTGATTGCATTTAAAAAGCAATCGTCTTCAAAATGGCGCGAATAAAGCACAAGGCTCGGACTATACTTCTGTGGTATAGTTATATGAATTGTAGCCACTTAGTCTTCAAATGCTCCTCCTTGGGCAGATGAAAAAAGTTGGCTCTTGAGTCGCACTTCAGAACACAGCGTCTCGTCGCCATGATATTTTCCCTGGCCTTGAAGCGCAATAAGTGGGCGTATCGTATTCAAATAACTTGACAAGTTGACGTCATCTAGTCAGAGAAAAAGCTTCGGTCTTCTAACGATTCATAAAAATGACTCAGAGTCGACTCTCACTTTTGAAAGACAATAACTTTATATACGGTGCACTTTCATATTTCAAACTTTGCAGGATGTTTTTGTTCACTTAGATCTATGTTACACACTACATGAAAGGTACATTTCAAAATTCCATAATAGGTGCCCTTTAATAAATCATTTTACTTCTCCCTACTTTACTTTAGTTAAGGTTCATGTACAATTAATTTTTGTATCTGTTCTTATGCACAATATTGGATCTGGATTCAAGTACAATAATTATTAGTGACTTTAAAAAAAAGATTTACTGAATCAGTAGTACGAAAATTAATAAAAATGTATGCTTATGACGACTTAAAAATGTTTGCATGCCATTTAAATCCACACAAATAATTCTAAGCAACCTGAATCATCTCATGGCATGCGTTATTTACATCATACACAACATCTAGGAAATTTGAATGGCCGGTGAACCATTTAAGAACAGTTTTAGAGATGCGTTCGGCGCTGAAGCACTTACCGAGGTAGCCGCCTCCAGCTCCCTGTGTTTCTTCTCGAAGGCATCGTCATCTACCTTGTCCTTCTCAAACTCTTTCTGACAACGGTTCAGAAGCAGCTTCCGAAAATTCACAGTGCTACTGGGCTTATCCGTCATAGGCACTTTTAACTACAAACACAGCACATGTATGTGACTTATCTACATGTTAAACATTCCAAGCTAAACGTTTAGTTTGAATCTCTATTTGCTTCCAAAATCACAAATAAACATCTAATTCATTAATCAGTGATCTACTAAACTTATATACTAATGTTAAATCTTAACTGGCCCCAGTTTTAATGGAAAGTCTGACTCACCGTGGCCAGACAGCTGCACATATTGCCATAGGCCACAGAGAAGCTGGGTTCATCGATGGCTTTCTCAAAGACTAGGTCTATGACACCCTTGAGCCGCTCCTCCGTGTCAATGGTGAGGTCAGTCACCTGCTTCATCAGCTGGCTGAACATCTGTGGCGTCAGTTTGTTGAGAATACTACGGACTTTTCGGAAAATCTCCTGCAAAAAACATTATTGAACATATTACTGAATGTCTTCCAAGGCAACAATTTCCTCGTGAAAGTAATGAAGTAATAAACTATTCAATCATAGCTGAACATCTGGATACCGCAACATACTTTTTCGTACTGCAAAATAAGCTACTTAAAGCCATCTGAAATGTGTATTTGGTTAAGGACGAAGTGAAAGTGCAGGAGGACCTGAGTTCTCAGGGCATCTGGATCTTCAATGGCACTCTCCCGCTTCAGACCAGGCTTCCAAGCATTCTCTGTTGTCTTAAGCTGCACCTCATCGTTCACAGACACGTTTGTGATGATCTTGCGTCCGGATGGTCGCCGCAGGCCAACATTCAGCAGCTGAAGGAACAGGCATAATCATATAGTACAGACAGGGATAATAAGTATATCTAAGATAATGTCCATTGAAAATGCTTTTATTCATGGGTTAAGTATAAAACATTCAATTATATTAAAGACAAAGGGGTTAGAGAGCATACTAATTGACTTATTGTAGTTATTAAGACAAAGCTCCATATTATTTTCAGTATTACTGTGAGAATATGTAATGGTACGGGTAATGGGACAAACCGGTGCTCCCCTGCCTCCTTGAAGCTGTCGGCCGAAATCCGCAAACGCTGGCGTGAAGTCTGGGCCTCTGGAAATCACACGTGGGTCTACCGGCCGCGTGGGCAGCTTATTTTGGTTAATCTGTTCAGTGAGGCAGAAACACATTAGGCTTCTCTTAAAGAACAACTTACTACTCTGTACAAGAGCAGTAATGAGTTTTACAGGGATTTAAGAGGGCCATAATCAGGTTACAATATCCCTTTATTCCCATAGTACTCCGTTTAATGGTGTGGTGCAAATTGATTCTGGTCCAAGCGAAATTCCTATGGAATTTTGTGTTAATAATTTTCAATTATTAACTTTAATCTACCATTCTATATGTTCAAAATAGGGCTGTAAATTTAACATGTTCATTTACATTTATTAATTTAGCAGACGCTTTTAATGAGACTTTAAAAGTTCTCACAAATGAGAACAATAGAAGTAGTTAAACTAACAATAGGACAACAACATGCAAGTGCTATGACCCTTCCCAGTTTAATCTAACGCAATACGAGTAGAAAGAGATTTTGTGCCTCTTTTGAGATGTCACCACAATACGCCGTTCACTTGCAGAGCGCAAGTTTCTGGATGACACGTAAGTCTGAAGTAATGAGTTTAGGTAGGAGGGAGCAGAGCCAGTGGTTGTTCTGTAGGCAAACGTCAGCGACTTGAATTTGATGCGAGCGGCAACTGGCAACCAGTGCAATTTTGTGAGGAGAGAAGTGACGTGTGCTCTCTTCGGCTTGTTAAAGCCAAAGAGTTGGACCAGAAGAACTCTATAATTGTACATATTTGAGTACAAGTATCTCTATACTTGTACACATTTAGTACAAGTATAATGCTATTGTATAAACATTTTTTAATTAAACAGTCTGACCTTATCTAGAACAACATCAGAAATGGGAGGAAGCCCCTCTGGTTTCTGCACACATGCAGACATGAACTGGAAGCCCAACAGGAAATCTCTGTCGTACTGCTTCTTTCCATTGTTCTCTGCAGGCTCTGCAGAAGAGCAGAAACGCTTACAGTGGTAAAACCTGGCAGATACACATGTGGGAAACACGAGAACATTGAAGAGAGATGGCCTTACGTGGCACTGCTTTGATCAGCGGCTCTTTATCTGCAGGCGAGGGGACGCTGTCACTGCTTTCGTTTTCAGAGGCGTGTTCGGCTCCGTTTCTCTGAGGATCTACTTCCTGTTCTCCGTTCTCCTCGAGCACAACTCCTTCTGACGGCCTCCTCTCCACCTCCACAGGAGGAGGACTGGGGCTCTCTGCAGCGGACTCCATAGAGGACTGATCCAGGTCCTCCTACCAAACACAACCCCACTTAAAGCCTACCTTACTCATATGAATATAAGCAACATGGTTTTCCAAATCATTTGTTGTGATTCGATTAAATTAGAATAAAAGCCAGATGCATCAAATGGTGCATAAAAAACATGCAAAATAATTTTACCTCTTTGTCTGGACACTGATCTTGCCCTACAGGCATGTTCTTTTTTGGGTTCTTCCAGGTCTTTGGTGCACTAGATGTAGCTGTACAGAGAAAAGGCTTGTGTTATTTAAATGACTCTCACAACATTCACCTTAGCTGTATCTTCCGAGTGCTTACCTTGACTTGAGCTTTTTATGGACTGCAAGAAAGACTCGCCTCTCTTGTCTGACAAGGCCTCGGTCTCCTTCCCTGTTTCTTTGAGCTCTTCTCCTGTAGATGGTCTCCTGGCTGACCCTGCAAAAACCTGACTTGGGTGCACGAGTCCTGGAGGAGGAGCAGGTATGGTGGAGATAGCAGCAGTATTGGAGGTGAAGAGGAATGGGGCGTCAGGAAATCCAGCACTGTCCTCAGCAGGAGGTGAGGGACTATCTGTTTTTACCACCGCAGACTCAGCGTCCAGCGCCGGTGTGATGGGCCTGGGCTCCGGGCTGGGGGACTGGGGCACACTGGAAGTAGGCAGCAACGGAGAGACTTCCCTGGGTTGGGATTCCAAGTCTTCACTCAAGGGAGCAGCATCGGTGTCCGTCAGCCCATTAATGGCCTTTTCGGGCTGGGCCGGGGATGTAGACAGGCTCTGAGGTGAGGGTTGCTCTGAGGAGGATTTCTCTGGCTCAGAGCTCTCAGGTTCTGGTGTGACAGCTTTAGTGGGGCTGGGTTCAGCTGATGGGCTCTGGGCGTTAGCTGACTCCACTGTTGAGGCAGGTATGGAAGGAGTGGGGGCTGTAGCTACACTTGAGGCTGTTTCTGGACCGGAGGGGGGAAGCTCAGTTTTCTGTAAGGGAGAGGGCTCTTGGACGGGGCTGCTGGGATCACTTCTCTCCAACGGAGCCTCTGGCTGCCGCAGTCCAGGAGATGCAGATATTTGTGAGGCAAACTCTAGTTTTGGCTTGTCATCTAGAGCCATAAATGAAACAAGGAAATGCATCAGGGGTACAGTGTATAAACTGACAGATTAGGGTAAAAAACAAATAATGTGATATATTAAAGGGGTCATAAACTGAGAAATATTTTTTTTCTTGATCTTTTGATAAAGAGGTCATCATACTATAAGAATATCCTGTAAGTTTCAAAACTGAAATCCTCTTTGTTAGTCCAAAAACAGCTTTTATTGTAACCAAGCCCAGCGAACAACTTGTTGTGGAATGTGCCTATCTAAGACCGCCTCTGCAGAAGAATATCGACGCCTACTTCTTCATTGCAACTTTGGCCCCGTCCACTGGCGAGTTAGTGAGATGACGAGGAGAGAAGAAAGATGCAGGATCACTCCACTAAAATAACATTACCTTCCAAAGGATCCTAACGCTAGGAATGTGGTTATTTATTTTCAACCATGTGAATGTCTCAGATGAGCATTATTTATTTGTATTCAGTACATTTCACTGAGGATTCTTGTTAGTAATTGTGTAGATCTGTGACCAGTGATTTCTGATGTGTAATGATTCATGTACAGTCAGATGTTCTTTGTCTCTGTGTCAGTAAATCAAACCAGTGACTAAACGGTCAACTTCACATTTTTTCTCTTAGTAGGATGAAAATGTTCTGTTTTTATTTAAACTGATTAAATTACATATAGAAAGCGATCAAAGAACAGCGTAAGTTTATCAGTGACTGAGTTCTGGACTTTCGCCAAAACTCCTGTTTTAACAAAGTCCCTTTTATCTATAGTCTTTGGTTATAATCAACGAATCTATTATTTACATCGTGTTTGCACTGTTAGTTATGATGAAAGCATTCCTTAGTGTGCAGAATGTTTATGTATTTGATGTATGCACCCAAGGAAACATTATAAAACAATAAAACAATGCAGTTCATGACCCCTTTAAACATTTGCATAGTATTTGCAGTGATTTCTTTGGCAACAAAATGAAGCAACATCATGAAAGTGGTGATCTTTAGCTTTTTTATGTTTTAGTTAAATAATTAAAACTGAATAGTAGAATACATAACATACATACATAGCATAAAATGTAATTGCAGTGATTTTGTTGGCAATGTAAAATTAAGATCATGGGGGGAAAACAGAGCAGTGGTTCTCAACTGGTTTTGTTTCAGGGCCAACATTTTACATTGGACATCAAATACAAAAAACTATAGCTTGCATTGTTTTTTCATGGTTTTGAAAACAAGAGGCCATGTCCAGGCTGGCATCAGCCTAATTTTGGTGAACTTCTAGTGATGGATGAAAAAAAAATACAATATAGATACAATACAGCCTTTGACATCACAGTAAAAGACAATAAAAGACATGATGATGTATTGTCTCTTCATCCTAAAACCTGATAATCCTATTTATTTTGCTTATTTTGTCTTAATAAGTCAAGATTATGTCAATGTCTCTTTGACCCATTGTTGGGTCAAGACCCTCCAGTTAAGGACCACTGCCCTGAATCTGCGGGGAGAAGGTGGCAATTTCTGACCTGCTTTCAAGTTGATGGGTGCAGGAAGGATCTGGGCGCTGTCCACATTATACATTACGTGCCCGTGATCTGCTACCTGGCTGTTCAGCTGCTGGGATTTGAGGTAGAAAATGTGAGGATAATGAGGGTACAGACATAAAAACTAGCAACAGAGAGACACAAGGCACACGCACATATGCAGCACACAGACAGAGCGGGAAAAACAGAAACACAGAGAATGGAGAGGAGAGAGAGAGGGGCAGAAATGGACGAAACATGGGGAAAAGGGGAAAGAGAGCAGAGGAGAGACGAACACTATTAACGTTCAGGGAGAGAAGACAGAGGTAGAGTCAAAACATAGTGAGTGCTCCATCTACATTGTGTCTTAGAAGGGGGATTTTTAAACCATGTTATACCCCCCACCGCCAAAATATGATCCACATCCTAAAATATTTAGAATCAGACACGAGGAATTTGTCTTGGTGACTATAAAAGGATATAGAATTTCTTGTATTCAAACTCATTTATACCACGTGTGAAATGTGTAATATTATAAAAACAACAATATATTGTTTCTGAAATTAAATGCAACTATTTTAGATTTAATTTTTTAAATTTTACTTTTACTACAGCAAAAAGAAATGACTGATTCATAAACAATTTACTTATGAATTCAATTATCACCATATCTTTCTTTCCTTATAATCAGTTAGAATAAAAGAGAGACATTTACAAATTAAATGTATTTGTATAGGGATTTGCCTAATAAATATAACAATGCAAATAATGAGCGAGTTAAAGGTGACAATTATAAGAAAAAACTCTTAATAGAAGTCTCTTATGCCACCAAGGCTGCATTTATTTGATCAAAAATCTAGTAAAAACTTTTATATTGTGAATTGTTATTACAATATATTAATAATTTACTATTACTATTTTAAAATGTAAATAACTCCATATACATGCAGTCTGTGGACCCCTGTTTTAGATTATGCACACTGAGGATTGGGGATAATGTACTAGAGTGAGTAGATGAGAAGTCACTGTAAAGGGAAAACACAGGGATCAGGATGGCACAAACAATCATGAGGCAGAACTACAACACGTGACAATATGCAAGATTGGAACATTTTTGAAACTTCTAAATAACATTTATAGACTTGCACAACTACTTCGACAGGAAAAAACAATTTCCATTTTTCCATTGTCGGGCCAAACCCTTCTCATAGCTTAACCGTTCCATTCCGTGCCGATCCAGAGCAGCCGGTACGGATATGGTTTCATTTTCCACTGCGGGGCTGATAACGGAGCTCTTTGGATATACAAATGCGTCAGTCGTTGCCTTTGTAACGCAAGAGTGTATAGATGACATGAGATGTAAAAACTGACCGTGTTATGGAGGATGATCAGATATTTATTTTTTATTTTATAATTAACTTGCGTTAACTTCGCTCAAATAGCGTGCTTGGCCAGATAAAGAAAAACTAGCAGCCAGGCAACAGACAAGTGACCAATCCTGATTGGCGACGTCACTACACGCACTCTACCAACACGACTGCTGAGGATCCTGGGCCGAGAACGGTTTGTATTTGTGCCGTGCCGAACCAAGCTCAAGTGAAAATATTAAATGGAACCATTCCTTATCGTTCTTAGAACCGTTCGGCCCGACGGTGGAAAAGCGGCTAATGTTTCAAGGCTACATTTAGAGTTCTTCATTAAAAGTGCGCAAAATTGGTGGCTTGTGGGTAAAAGATCAAATTGTTAAGTAATAAACCCCTCAGCAAAGGAGCTGCCCTAAGGACATAAGCTGTGGCTTTAGATAAGAAGATAAACTCCTGATTATGAAGGAATGGAAACTCTGGCAGTGTGGCTACAAAGTCAATATGTGGGGTTGCTATGGTGTTCTGACTTGATTTTTGCATGTTTCTATGCAGTTACTAGGGTTTTCTGGGTGTTTGCTTACTGGCTCAAGTTAAAAGAGCTCACCCCTAATGTGCAGAGATTAGAAAGGGGACAATATCAGGCTTAATCTGTATGTGTACATAGGGATTTTGGTGTTTGATTTGATGTGATTGGCTGTCTTACCTGTGGAGGTGTAGGAGCGGAGGAGGGTCGTCCCACAGGTGGGGTTGGGTTCCGACTCCCGCCCACCCCTGATAATATTTCATCTGTGACATCCTTGCCACCCTGGTTGGGGTCTCGGATGCGGATCTTGGAGGACAATTTTTACACAAAATTAACTGATAAAGAATCAGAAGCATCATGTACAATCTAATTCCTGTTCACACGCAATTACTCAAGCCTGAATAATTATCTATTAATTAAACTTGAACCTATGAAGGTTAGTTTTTCAATACAAATGTCCTCAAATCATTATGGGACATTCTAGTTTATATACTGATATAAAGATGACGCAGAACAAACGGTTCATGTACACTCACTGTTTTCTTTTCCCTCTTAGTAGGTGGAGGTTGTTGTGGTGTAGGCACTATGATGGATGGAGATGGTGTGTATATGTGCTGCCCAGGATAGTAGGCAGGTCCTGCTGCTCACAAACCGTACAAGACAATAATTATATTCCATATTAAAGAATCGTTCAGACCAGATTTGATGCAACTAAACTATGTCTGCAAACTAAATGATTCTGACTGTTGATTCCTTCTTTAGTCGATTAATCGAATACTTCTTAAATCGATTGATGGAATAAAAAAGACACACTTTATTTTCTGAATATACTGAAAAAAATATTTAAAATATAAAAACATAACTTTTTATACCAATTATATAACTTTATATAAAGATGTATAAAACAAAAAAACAATGAAACCCTGCCCAATTTTCTCTTCCAAACAATATGCAAATTGAAGGCTATGAATACAATATGTATGAGTGTAGGCAATGTTACGCATTTTGCGCAAAAAATATAAAAATATAATTAACATAAAAACTACTATATAATAATATTCAAAAAAACTTTTTATAAAAATTTATAAAATCCAAAAATGTTTGAAATTCGATAATGAAATTATTGTTGACTCTTCTGTCACTATCAATTAGTTGTTGCAGAATATGCACAAGCAATTTTTCATATTAAAACTGCTAAAAAGCAAATGTCATATTTTTTTAATTTTCTGAAAATGTGTCAGCTACCGGAATAAATTGTTTCGCAACTGAACTAATTAACCAAAACTAAATGAATGACAAACCATCCCATAACGATGATTCATCTTAAAAATGTGTTTTTATTCTAAAAATTCACACTCACAAGATTAAAACCGTGAACAGCAAATCAATGCAAGTCAGCAGACTGCATGAGAAAGTCAACAGATCCACAGGTATTTGTGCGATGGCAGACAAGGAGGGAATCTCACCATAAGGTGCAGGGAAGTCCCCTGGACTGGGTCCAGCATAGAAGGTATTGGGTCCAGTGGGCTGGACTGAGTACTGTTGAGGAGGCCCTACATACTGAGGAGCACTGTGACGGTACTGTAGAATCACACATGACAAACAAATTAGTGAAAATTCAACACGTATAACTGCAAACAAGACATCAACTAGGGATGCTCCGATGGATCGGGCCGATAATCACATTCCATGACTTGATCGGTAGTCTATAAATTTGGTCACTAATATTTTTATGCTTTGTGGCGTTTACACATGCAAGTAGTTCTAATGTTCAGTCAAACTCAGATCACTTGTTTGGAGACTAGAGGTTTTTGGAATTTTGATAAAAATGCTACCATTGTTCCAATTGCCATAACTTTTGATTGAGATATCAACACAAAATATAGCCCAGTTGACATGATTGTGTATGATCTGTCATATACAGTATACTTTCATGATGACAGATAACTAAGGGTGTAACGATACACTATTATTAATATTATTTTATTATTATCAGGACCCAAAAATATTCTCCCATTGCATTATAATACATTATAATCAACATTATATATATATAGTAGTTTAATGTAGTAAGTTAAATTGTGCATTCCCTCACTCTCATGTCACGCAAGCCATCATGTCTCTTCAGAAGACTTGGATTTGGATTAGACCACTCGATTATTTTTTACAATGCCTTTATTTTTTTGGATCTTTTAAGATTTATAGGAATGGACTTTAAATGGAGCGACAGAAAACTCTCAGGTTTCATAAAAAAATATCTTCAGTTGTGTTTTAAAGTTGAACAAAAACGTACAGGTTTGAAAAGACATGAGGGTGAGTACATGATGGCAGAATTAAAATTTTTGGGTGAATTATACATTATAAATATAGTAAGCTGAGCCTCGGATAAAACTATATCGTGAATCAAATAGTTTACATCAACGATACATAGTCAAATTTTTTTAAATTGGGATATCATGATATACATCCCTAATATCAACCTGAGACAAACTGATAATCTGTAATCTCATTTTTACACAAACAACACAACAAACACAGTCTAACACTGATGTAAACACATGGTCCAGATATAGTAAGTGTAATGTGATTCCTGTCTGCATTCTTGTGCTGTCTGACCTGAGGGATGTAGTACTGCGCAGTCTGTGGGGAATGGAAGGACATGGGAGCCATGGTCATCATGATGTGCTGATTGGGGGGATAGACCGCCGCCGTGGGGGTCTGAGATGTGGGCCGAAGGGAAGGGTTATTGCTTGGAATGGTGGGCCGGGCCGTTTGCATCTGCGTCCTCTGGAAAAACTGTGAGGAGAGATAGACGGGAGAGATCAGTTATGTGGCTCACCTTTGGCAAACTGATACGTGTAACGTTAGTACATCTAAGATGGCATCTGATGAAGTCCGCTGAATAAGTAAACACATTTTTGTACAACCATTTATGTAAGCGCATGCAAGAAACAAAGACAAAACACAGCATCCTAAGTAACATGCAATATAAAGGTGTATATACACACATTTATATATATATATATTATGATGATATAGTTGTTACAATGGCTTCATAATAGATTATGTATGTATGCATCACAGAAGAGTTTTTATGCTTTTTCTTTTCAACTCCAAACACAACTTTCTATTAATAAATTCCTCAAATAGACCTGTTGACCGAGAACCTCACACTTGTGACTATGTATGTGCAAATGCCAAACATCAACAGTGAATCATCAATTTTCATCCAAACTGACAAGTTTCCCAGTTCCTCAGTGTACTAAACGATGCATAAATGTGTCAAAAGGTCATAAGGGCCACGTACACACTGCGGCTAAATACGGGTGTAACTCCACACTTAATATTCAACAAAATGATTGATCTGACGCTGTTGTATAAGAACTGAACTGAGGTGGATGATGACATAATTTTTTGCAGAACTGCTTTATAGATGAAAGGAACTAATTTAATAATTGATGATCTTTACAGTGGAACTGACTTCAGCTGAACAACAGCCAAAAATGCATAATATCACTGTAAAGCTGCTTTGAAACAATCTGTATTGTATAAAGCGCTATATAAATAAAGGTGACTTGACTCCTAATCTGTGTGCTTAGTAATGCAAATGCAGTTTGGTTGCACTTTGTACAATAAATGTAAGTTTAACCCGTTTTAGATATTTCTGATAAAAAAAAAAACACCTTTCAAAAGTTCGGGGTCAGTAAGATTTTAAGTAAGAAATTAATAATTTTATTCAGCAAGGACACATTTTATTGATCAAATGTGACAGTAAAGATTTCTTTTGTGAATAAATGCTGTTCTTTTGAACTTTCTATTTATCAAAGAATTCATATTTCAAAAACGATCAAGCAGCACAACTGTTTTCAACATTGATAATAATAAGAAATATTACTTGAGCACCAAATCAGCATATTAGAATGATTTCTGAAGGATCGTGTGAACCAGAAAACTGGAGTAATGATGCTGAAAATTCAGCTTTGCCATCACAGAAATAAATTACATTTTAAAATATATTAAAATTATAAAAGTCATTTGAAATTATAATAATATCATAATATTTTACTGTATACATGCAGCTTTGATGAAAATAGAGACTTCTTTAAAAAACAAAACATCAATTCGTAACATAATCTGGTTTAATAACAACCATCAGATAATATGTGACCCTGGATCACAAAAGTCTCGAGTCGCACGGGTATATTTGTGGCAATAGCCAACAATACATTGTATCGGTCAAAATTATAGATTTTTCTTTAATGCCAAAAATCATTAGGATATTAAGTAAAGATCTTTTGTAAATTTCCTACCGTAAATATATAAAACATTAATTTTTTTGAGTGAATGCAGCACAATCGCGAACATAAATGAACAAATTTAAAGGCAAATTTTTCTCAATGTTTCGATTTCTTTGCACCCTCAGATTCCAGATTTTCAAATAGTTGTATCTCGGCCAAATATTGTCCTATCATAACAAATCATACATCAACGGAAAGCTTATTTATTCAGCTTTCATGTGATGTATAAATCTCAATTTCAAAAAATTGACCCATGTGACTGGTTTTATGGTCCAGGGTCACATATATTTGCAGTTGTGAGCCAAATTGTTGATATATGATTATCATGCTATATAATATATTGAGATATAAGATAACAGCATTTGCAAATGAATAAATGTAAATAAACAAGTCAATTCACTTGAGATTGACGTAATGAAAAAAGATACCAAACATTTACAAAGTTTGAATCAGCCTATACCCTAAAGTACAGTTAATTACAAATGATTTTGATTACTAAAGCAGGAAGGAGAAGCCAGTCACAGGAAAACAGTCTTGAGCTCTCTGATGCTGAAAGTAAACCAAAAGCACAGCAATTCGACACCGTGGGTGTGGCCAATACAGCAGAGTTTCCTTAAGGACAGTCAGTGTGTTGCTATTTGAACACAGTAGCTGTACTATATATCGGCAGATTTAGTATTACTCTAACTGGCACCGATGATTAGTAACCAGCAGCTCTGTCCCAAAATCATTTTAAGGCATCGTTGATGAACACTTCCAATGCAAATGCTGTTGCAAACAGTTAGGCATCATGATTATGCCTTTTAGGATACCTTCTTTTGGCCAAATATCACATGCTTTAAAGAGAAGGCAATTCCATAAGGCACTGTGACAAGCTCAATTAGATATTTCCATCCAAGGTGACAGATAAACCCAGAGAAATGTCAAATATACATATACTGTATAGTCTATTCAAAGAAAAATGCATTTACTAAATCATTTACTAAAAACTTCCTAAGTCATTTTTAAAAATGGCTTGATTCATTCACTTCAATTAATATTATAGTATTTTTATATATTTATTCTTTCTTAAGTTGACATTAATAAAATGATATCTAGACTTCAATTTTGACTAAAATATTTTATATGTCCTTTTACAATATCCATCATCATTTATATTGAATTAAACCTGAATTGCATGTCAAAATTCTGTTATTGAATGTTAAAGTAATACATTTCTCTTTCAGGCATTAACTGCACAATCCTTGACAAAGAATATTATCATTTTCCTTTCTGTTAGAGAAAGGATTGTAAAAATTATTGTTTTTGAATGAAAACTTTTTCTTTTTACCAAATTTCATTCCCTGGCCTGAAACTACTTTTAACATAGTAATGCTGCAGTCCATGGCATTGTGGTCTTTCCATTTTATTCAACAGAATGAGTTCCTGACAGTCTCAATGCCACATCACATTATTAAGTTAATATTACGAGCCTAGAGATTATTTTAATATCACTCTGCTAAGCGGCTTTTTTTTTAACATAAATTGTAAGGACAAGTGGAGCAGATCTTCTTCAGCCAGGCTGACTGTTCTATCATGTACAGATACAATGATGCTTTTAATGAGAAGACTGAAAGCTGTTTTAATCCAATGATACGATCCAGTTTTAGACAACAACAACAATGCATTAATGTTATACCCTTTCACGACATCACTGAATTACTTTATAATGTATTCCTTTATTGCTAGAGTATGGTTAATGAAACCGGTTATTTGGTCATGAGTGTAACAAAAGTTTATGGTTCACAAACAATACCTAATAGCACTAAAGCGTCAACTTCCATAAGTCAAAAGTAGGACTGTAACGTTTCACATGTACTGGAGAACATGAACACAGTGAGCGTCCTCTCTTTCCCATTGACAAAATAAGCACTCATAGTTTTTGACACTTTTGTGGATACTTGTCATGTTTAAGGATTAATTACTTCTTCCTGATTGAAAGATCTGAAAGTAGGTTCATTTTTCTCAATAATTTTTTAGCGCCATTTTATTTTGCTTTATTTAAAAGGCATATAATTCTGTAAAAAATTACATTCACTTTATGACAATGCGCAAAATGACCAAAAAGCAACTGACCAAATTTAACCAGAATTGTAGAATTTTAAACATATCAAACAATTAAAATTAAGTAAAAATCGACATATTTTCAAATGTATTTACTTGGGAGAGCATCTTCAAAAAGCTCTGTTTTCGCAGGACAAAATGTAGTAGTGTAGACATAGCGATATACTGCGTAGTTCTTTTATTTATTTTTGTAGTACCAGGATTTGGAACCACTGCAATTATGAAAACCTGAGTTACACATTTGCTGTTTTTATGTATACTACCATTCAAAAGTTTGTGGTCAGTATTAAAAGATATTAATACTGTTGTTTTGAACTTTCTGTTCATTAAAGAATCCAATTATCATGCTTTACACAAATTGAACCAGTACAACTGTTTTCAGCATTGATAATAATGAGAAATGTTTCTTCAGCACCAAATAAGCATATTAGAATAATTATTTATTTCATGTGAAACTGAAGACTGAAGTAATGATGCTGAAAATTCAGCTTTGCCTTCAAAGCAAATCACATTTTAAAATATATGAAAACAGGTATTTTACTGTAACTGTATTTTGCAGTTTGATCAAACAGCCATTGTGTGCATAAGAGACTTCCTTAAAAAACATGAATCGTGTATATGTTGCAAATGAACCTGCTATCAGAGCAAATAATTCAGTTCACCAGTGTTCAGATCTTCCAGTACAAGCAGATCAATCCTGAACAAGCTAATTCAATTTGCTCAAAAAAAAATTCATGTTTTAATTAAAACAATTTAATAGCATCTTTTTTGACTAGTGTTCATGACCGTTGGTGCAATAAAAAAAAATCCTTAGGTCAATAAGCATGTCACTAAAGCTGTTAGAAATCAATGTCTACCAGCTGAAAAACAGCATGAAAATCCTCAAATAACAGACACACAGAGGCTAAATGTCTGCATTTTAGCAGTAATGTTTCCATTGCAGAGAAGAGAATCCACCCGCCGACAAGCAGCTCCAACAGGGAGCAATCAATGCATATAGAAAGAAACCGTTCTACATGCAAACCTAACAAAATAAAAATACAGCAAGCACTTTCAAAAAGTCAAATCAGACCAACATGTACATATACAGAGGAGGGGTAAACTGAAATGGAGGATTCGGCTGTCTTTGGGGTGGGTAGCTGCAGTGCAGTTGACTGGGCAGGGAAGCAGGAAGGTGATGTTGAGAGAGAAACAAGAGGACTTCATGCCATGTATTTTCCTCAAGACTGCAAATTACCTGAATGGGTCTGAATCCTCCCTTGAATATTGAAGCAGGAAAGAGAGAGAAGAAGCTCATGGGATAATGCACTAATTGGTATGGAGGGATAGAGAGAGACTAACACACACACACTTAAGGAGAGATCTGCAGTACAGAGCATGCAAAGAGCCTTTCCTTCAGGGAAAGCCATTTACAAAACAAGAGGGCACTATGCTCTGCTTTTTAGGTAGCCAAGTGACATCATCTTTATGTGGCAACACACAAGAAGCAGGACCTGAAATCCGCTAACCCTCACAGACGCTCACAACAAACTGAAAAAAGAGAAAGTCTTGAACAGAAACGAGCTCCTTTGACTATATTTAAAGAGACAGAAGTTCAAAGCTCACTGTAGGTTGGATGAATCACAGGATAATAATTCAAAGGAGGAAACACACACCCAGATGAAGACACATAGTGCTAGTGTTAAATGCAAATGATGATTGTGTTACAAATATAAATGCAGAATGAAATAAAAATGTGTAATACTTTCAAAATAATGGTTACACTTTATTTTAGGGTTAAGACAAGGTATTGGTTTAGGGTAAACCGTGTAATTATGCATAATTTATAGTTATTACTATGGTGACCACATATAACGTGTAACAAGTGTTACATTAGGGCTGTCAAAAGATTAATCGCATCCAAAATAAAAGTTTGTGTTTACATAATATATGTGTTTGTACTGTGTATAATTATTTATATATATGAAACCACACACAATCATGTATATATTTAAGAAAAATTGATTATATTTATATATAATATAAATTATATAAATGTATATACAGTATATAAATGCAATTATTCCTTAAATATATACATGAATGTGTGTGTATTTATACATAATAATTCTACACAGTATACACACATTATGTAAACACAAACTTTTATTTTGGATGTGATTAATCGCGATTAATCTTTTGACAGCCCTAAAAAAAAAAAAAATACAATACAGAGGGGTTACCAGTGTCACATTGTTAATGTGTTTTCTGTTGTGTCCATGGACTTTTAGGTTGTTTTTTCTCATTCAGTGTTTTTCTTCCTCTCTGTCGTCATTTTCATTAGTTCATTTTCATCACCTGTCTAGTTAATCAGTTAATCACCCTTCATTGTCTTCACCTGTCGTCACTCGTTGTCATCTGTGTATTTAAGTTCCTGTCTTTCTCCCTTCAGTTGTCGGTCAATGTTTGTATATGTTACTGTGTGTTACCCGTCTGCCTGTACCAGTTGTGTGAGTTTGTTGTAGTAAATGCTTGAATTGGAACTATTGTGCCTCTGCCTGTCTTCATCCGCACCATACCCGTGACAGATTGACCGACCCCCCTAAAAATGGACGAATGGGTAAAAATTTTCGTCCTGGCCAAGGAGAGCCAAGATCTCCCAGCCTTTGCCCATGGAGGGTCGTTTGAGGGAACCCGTCTGGCCAGATTTCGCGGGACCCGTGGAGGCCGCAGTAGAGGCGGTGGTCGAGATGGACCCCGACACCATTCTCCGCTTTGGTCCCTCTTCGACCCTGGACGGTTGACGTCCAGCTCCAAGCCGCCTGCACCGCTGGTCCCGTCCAGCCCAGAGCTTCCTGCGCCAGAGCCCGCTGATCCTGCGCCAGAGGCCGCTGATCCTGCGCCAGAGCCTGCTGATCCTGCGCCAGAGCCCGCTGATCCTGCGCCAGAGCCTGCTGATCCTGCGCCAGAGCCCGCTGATCCTGCGCCAGAGCCCGCTGATCCTGCGCCAGAGGCCGCTGATCCTGCGCCAGAGCCCTCATCACTGCCCAGCACAGAGCCCTCATCGCTGCCCAGCACAGAGCCCTCATCGCTGCCCAGCACAGAGCCCTCATCGCTGCCCAGCACAGAGCCCTCATCGCTGCCCAGCACAGAGCCCTCATCGCTGCCCAGCACAGAGCCCTCATCGCTGCCCAGCACAGAGCCCTCATCGCTGCCCAGCACAGAGCCCTCATCGCTGCCCAGCACAGAGCCCTCATCGCTGCCCAGCACAGAGCCCTCATCGCTGCCCAGCACAGAGCTTCCTGCACCGCTGGTCCCGTCCAGCCCAGAGCTTCCTGCACCGCTGGTCCCGTCCAGCCCAGAGCTTCCTGCACCGCTGGTCCCGTCCAGCCCTGAGCTTCCTGCACCGCTGGTTCCGTCCAGTCCAGAGCTTCCTGTACCGCTGGTCCCGTCCAGCCCAGAGCTTCCTGCACCGCTGGTCCCGTCCAGCCCAGAGCTTCCTGTACCGCTGGTCCCGTCCAGCCCAGAGCTTCCTGCACCGCTGGTCCCGTCCAGCCCAGAGCTTCCTGCACCGCTGGTCCCGTCCAGCCCAGAGCTTCCTGCACCGCTGGTCCCGTCCAGCCCAGAGCCTTCGCCGCTGGTCCCGTCCAGCCCAGAGCCTTCGCCGCTGGTCCCGTCCAGCCCAGAGCCTTCGCCGCCGGTCCCGTCCAGCCCAGTGCCTTCGCCGCTGGTCCAGTCCAGTGCTGACCTCCCCAAGAAAATTTTGGGGGGGGGCAATAAGTCCTCTGAGGGGATCGTGGAGGCCCTTCCGACACGGTCGCCATGGCCGCCCGAAGGGTCCTCACCGCCATGGCCGCCCGAAGGGTCCTCACCGCCATGGCCGCCCGAAGGGTCCTCACCGCCATGGCCGCCCGAAGGGTCCTCACCGCCATGGCCGCCCGAAGGGTCCTCACCGCCATGGCCGCCCGAAGGGTCCTCACCGCCATGGCCGCCCGAAGGGTCCTCACCGCCATGGCCGCCCGAAGGGTCCTCACCGCCATGGCCGCCCGAAGGGTCCTCACCGCCATGGCCGCCCGAAGGGTCCTCACCGCCATGGCCGCCCGAAGGGTCCTCACCGCCATGGCCGCCCGAAGGGTCCTCACCGCCATGGACGCCTGAGGGTCCGTCTGCTCCGCCATGGCCACGCCCTCATCCTGCTCCGCCCTGGCCACCTGCACGTCCTGCTCCGCCCTGGAGGCTTCCTGCTCCAGATCGGCCACCTGTCCATCAGCCTCCAGGGCGCCCACCCTCCCACCCCTTTGGATGTTTTACGGCGCGAGGACGCGCCTGGGGGGAGGGGGGGTTCTGTCACATTGTTAATGTGTTTTCTGTTGTGTCCATGGACTTTTAGGTTGTTTTTTCTCATTCAGTGTTTTTCTTCCTCTCTGTCGTCATTTTCATTAGTTCATTTTCATCACCTGTCTAGTTAATCAGTTAATCACCCTTCATTGTCTTCACCTGTCGTCACTCGTTGTCATCTGTGTATTTAAGTTCCTGTCTTTCTCCCTTCAGTTGTCGGTCAATGTTTGTATATGTTACTGTGTGTTACCCGTCTGCCTGTACCAGTTGTGTGAGTTTGTTGTAGTAAATGCTTGAATTGGAACTATTGTGCCTCTGCCTGTCTTCATCCGCACCATACCCGTGACAACCAGGATGTCATGTTTGGGGGGGCATTTGGCTTGTTTGGGGGGGCAACATAAATAATTGAAAAACTCGGTGCAAAATTATGCTATAGCTACTACACACGATCTGTTTTAGTGCATATTTTTGTGAAACTATAAGAATTTAAATTATGATATGATTAGCAGAGGCAACATAACTTTTTTTAAATATAGTTTTTTTTTTTTTTGTGGTGCTTGCCATATGCAAATATTATTATTATTTTACCCTTTTTGTGAACTATTGTAGTATTCATGGATTTCATCAGGTCCCTGATACATCAAGTGCCTATCTATCTACAGGATTTGTATTACAATTTAAATGCAAAAGAAAAGGTATGAGTCTGCTGTTTTTGTCAATTTTAAGTTTTAATTTAAAATGTTTGCGAATCAGATTTTAATATAAATACATGGTTAGGCATTAAAAAAAAGTTTGGTTCCGGTTGGTTGTCAGTTGAGGTCATGGGTCGGATTTTTTTTTTTTTCAGTGGCAGCAAGGGATAGGTTGGAAATTATTATTGTGTATTATTACAATGTTGTTGATGATAAATTCAAAGTTATTTTTTTCCCCAAAACGCTATAAATCGATCAATTTTATTTTTTTAAACGCTAGGCTATAAATCCAAATATTTTTTCCCAAAAATGTAGCCTATGGTTTGTCTTTTTTTTTAAAGTATTTTGTCTTTTATTTTTCGTGTTCGCATTTATGAGGAAAAAACAATGTTAGGCTACGTGACAGTTCTCCGTTACGGACGCGACCGCTCTGAAAGCAGCACTAAAAGAATTTAAAACGTTCACAGAGACCTCAAACGGAAAGCACAAAGCCTTTCTTTAAAGCGAATTTCGTTTTGTATTAATTGTATCTTAATTTGAATCAATGTTTCATTAACCAATTTCCTGGATTTAATAAATAAAAAGTAAATATAGCCTAGCAGACTAGCAGATAATCACGACACGGAGACGCCGGCGCCTGCGCCTTAACTTGGCGCCCCCTAGACATGACCCTGATACAATTAAAAACAGCAAAAGAAGTTGTGTAACTCATGTTTAGGTTAGCATTACTTAAAGGTAGGGTAGGTCAGAATTGTCTAAAAAAAACTTTTATTCAAATTTGTTTAAACTGTCTTTATATACCAATGCATAATTAAAATGCAAGTACTCTGAAATAGAGAGTATGAAAAACTGAGTGACTCTAGTGTATTTAATCTTCTATAAGCACAGCTCATTAATTCCATTCACTCCCACCTAAAAACGGGTGCGCGACTGCGCGCACGTGGGCAGAGCCAGTAATAGCGCGGTAGTCATGGCGACGGAGAGTGACAGTCGCGCAAGCCAATCCTGTGATTCGTCCCGAATGGAAATAATGAGCTGTGTTTAATGAAGATTAAACAGTCTAGAGTCACTCGATTTTTATACTCTTTTTATCAGAGTACTTACATTTTAATTATGCATTGATATATATAGAAAGTTTAATCAAATTTGGTAAAAAGTTTTTATATAAATCCTACCTACCCTACCTGTAAAGGGAAAATTCACACAACAAGATCATTATTTCATCTGTTATATTTCAAGCAGACATCAAGTTAGCATATTACTTATACTACAGTGAAAAAAGTTGTATTAACTGCTCTAATGATGCCTTTGTGTCTTTTTTTTTTAGCTTCCGGTCACCATCTAGCCTAATTTGTATGGAACAAAGCAGCGCGAACATACTCCAAAACTTCTCCTTAATTGTTTCATGGAAGAAAGCATACAAGATTGGAATGACATGAATTCTCATTTTTGGATGAACAATTATTTTAAAAAAACACAGGGGGGTACTTCAGATAAGTGAAAGATTTCTGTTTGTGATTCCATGTATTGCACAGTGAACATTCACTTGTTCAGCCTTAAATTCTGACCTTAACTTTATATTTACATAGTCTTAAGTTCAGATGTCAATTAAAAGGTCATTACTGAGTCAACTTTTGATCATTGGTCACATTTTCAGCCAGAATTATACATCTAATATTTCCAGCAAATATTTACAACAAATTACACAAACTGTTCTGAAATGAAAACTGTGTTTCCAGACGTTTATTTTTGAATGTGTGTTTCTGTGAGTGTGTGTTGGAACTGCTCTAAGAGCCGGAGAGCGTGAACCCTGATTGTAGTAAATCATGTATCTAGTCAAGCTCACAATGGACTAGACACATCCTCTAATACACTAAGCACACTACAAGACCGAAGTTTGTTGCCATTTGATGTTGTAAAGTTAGTTCACCATCATTTATTCATTCTCATGTTGTTTCAAACCTGTATGACTTTCTTCTACAATAGATTACCGCATCTGTCTTGCTGTTTTATCTGCCTCAGACAAGTTGCTGTCTGACTAACTGGATTGCAAGATACTGCTAAAAATCACTTTGCAGAATCAATGACAAAGTTTTAAATTCTGCGAAGTCACAATGCATGACCATGATGGATCATTGTTTTCATGCTCAATTATTGGTGTCACTTATAAGTCAACTAGTTGTAGGTCCTTAAAGGGACAGTGACCTCAAAAAGTTACATTTTGTCATCATTTAATCACCTTCGTGTCATTTCAAACCTGTTTAAATTCCTTCCTATTATGAAACACAAATTTGAAGAGCTTTAGACCCCATTGGGAAAAAAACACTAAGAATGACATGAGGTCGAGTAAATAATGACAATTTTTATTTTGGGTACATTTTCACTTTAAATAAGTGCAATTATGAATTCAGTTTCGTAGTGTTTGTTTGCTATTAAACTTACAGGCCTCGGGAAGCTTCTAAGGGGGCTCCATAAAAGTCTAAAAATTATTTAAATGTAGTTTTATCAATTTAATCTAAATTAAAATGCACTAAAAATAAAGATGTACAACATCAGTTTAGATAGGAGGGCCTAAAATGTTGGGAACCAATGACCACTGCCATAGCGGACATTACTGAGAGATTGTTTACAGCTCCAGTACATTCAGGACCGAAACATTTCCAGTTTTCGGTGTCAATGTGTTACTTTAGTCTAAGAAACATAATGAAGCTTACGAGATGTGTAAAAGAAGGCCATGAATATGCGTGCATTACCTGGTGATGGGTAGGACGAGGCCCAGTGGCAAACTGATTGAAGGCAAAGAGTGGCATGGCAGAGGGAGAGAATCAGAGAGAAAAAAGGTAAGAATGATCACCCACAAACACATAAACCACAAGCTGTGCATGGCATATGCAGCGTACTTCCAAAGAAGAAGTAATGATGCAAGGCATGTTATGTGTACCATATACACACAGCACCACCTGACCATCAAAAACCACACTATAAACAACAGCATAGCACTTCGCAGAAAGGAAGCATTTCTAACAGAAGTCTAATTTGAAAAGATTACATGTTATCATGATGAAGTCACGGACACTCACCGGGCGGCTCTGAGGCTGTGCGTTCATTGGTTGGTTTGGCGAAGAGTAGACCAGAGGGGTCGTGCCGGCATTCTGCCCCGGTGTGTACAGAGACTGCAGAGTCACGGGGTCCCAGACAGGTCGAGGTGGAACGACCACCGGCGGAGGAGGAGGAGGAGAAACAGCAGTTAGGATGGATGTGAGTGTTACCTTCTCTGATAAAATCCCTACAGCTGAGTGAGCGTGTGCTGCGTAAGTGTGGGTGACAGAGTGAATGTGTCCACTCCCTGCCACTGCAAACACTGCGGTCTGCTGACACTGACAAATCTGCCATCTCCTCAACACTGCTTCAAGGCAGAGAAAGGGAGAGAGAAATAAGAGGCGTAGTCCTGAGCAGACGTGAGTGGGAGCAAACAGAGCGTTTGTGTGTCACTGGGTTCAGATTACTATATTGAAGTATACAGGATGGCAGAACAGAGCTGCAGAACAGAGTTTTAGATGCTTTCATTCAAATCAACTTAGAGTACATTTATTTTGCTGTCAGTCTACCTTGCTCAAGGGCAGAACAGTGATCGCTCGTGGGTTGTCCAGTGTGAGGTTTGAACCTAAAACTTTTCGGTTTTCCTGAAAGGATCCAAAGATGATTGGCTGAACAGTATTATATATATAAAGTTTTGTTATTTCAGGTATCTAATATGCCAATATTTTAAACAGGGGACAACCAGAATGGGTTTTTTAGTGGCTGATGCAAATACATATATTTAGCAAACGTAAGTCCAGCAAATAAGATTTGTGTAAAAGTACATTAAGTAAACTAACACTTATTATTTACACCAATATTTGTTTCAAAATTCGAAATCAGAAAGAACAGTTATTAGACAATGAGGATGATCTATCTATAATACATCTATAAATATCTTTTACTATAAAAAAACTAGAACTTTAATCTAGAATTGAACATGTTCAAAGTAAGACTCCAAAGATTCCAAATCAGCATATTAGAATGATTTCTGAACGATCATGTGACACTGAAAACTAATGGCAGCTGGAGATTCAGCATTGTCATCACAGGAATACATTACATTAAATGTATACAAATTCTAAAAGAGTTATTTTAAATAGTAATTTAACAATATTATGGTTTTTGAATGGTAGTGTAGTAGTAGTATTTAAGTGTATTGCCATTTCAGGTTCATGGGCTATTTCATGGCATTCAACATTCAATAAATACACACAAACATAAAAATTCAACTTGGAGGAAAAAAGGAAAAGAAGAAGCTCGAGAACCAATGATGCCTGTTCTAGTGCATCACACACAAACGTTTGAGCTTTTGTGTTATCATATTTGATGCGCACTTTCTAACTAATCAATTGAGAGTCATTTATTTAGCCTACTGTTTATTTTTATCTGCCAGACTATGGGAGACATTGTTCATGAATCAGACTACAATGATCAAGCTGTGTTCGTTTTTGCATGCAGCCAAAACAATTTGTATTGTATTCAATGGTTCATTGATTGTATCATGAAAATATTTAATGCTTAGCGTCTCTGTCGATGTTATTAGCTTCAATTATGAGTGTCAGAAGCGGTGCTAAGCACTGCCACATCACATCAAACCTCCACAGGGAGTCGAGATGTGATTGCTTGCCATTATTCTATCTTTTGAGTGCAGCATTCTTACACTCTAGAAACAGTGGTAGAACGGTACCGCCCACATGGTAGAAATAAAATGCCAGAATCCTCTATTTACCTCTGACATCCACAAACCACACCGATTCTTCCTCTGCATTCACATGCACATGTTTTAATCGGTAATTAAGGTTTAGCCTTTGGAGCACTATTAGCCTATTAATAGGCAGTCGTGCCGGCAGTGCGGTGCAGGACTGGAGTGGAAATGTGAGCGCTGGTCTTAGACAGATAAGCTTGAGAACAGCTGAGTCACCCTGACAGACTTTCTATTCCTGTGGCAGAGTCCACCGGGCACAGCGTGAATGTTGTCTGTGTGTGTTTGCGTGACAGGGCGCTAGTCTACACACCGGTAATGTGCATACTTACACCATGACAAACAAGTAATAACTTCCCCGCAGGCTAATTATGATAGAGAACATGCGGCATACAGATAAGCTGGGTCTCAATCAAGTATCAACAATACAGACCAACATCACAGAAGAGAGAGGAGTCTAGCAACTATATGTCAAGCATCTTATTAGTTCGCCAGCTTTATTTAAGACGCACTGCTTTCTGTTTGACAGCCAGCACAGCAGGTTCCCAAAGATTATGTAAACTTACAATCCTATCTGCAGTCAGGTCTCAAACAGATTTTCGCTGAGTGCAGAAAAGCGATCAAATCCGCCTTAACCCAAGGAAACACACTAGGCTTTAAGTCCTGTCTAAAAAAAACACTAGAATCAGTGTTTTTACAGATCAGAAATGATTAACCACGGAAATCAGTGATGCATCACGTTTCATAGGAAATCTTCGACGTCAGCATCCAATTATCTGAGATACCTTCCTCCTGACCTCTAAAGATTCTTTATCTGTGTGTAATGTATCTGTGAGAAAAAGACAACCAAACAGTGAAGTGTTGAGTAATGGTGGCAGGCATTAGGGCTGGGCAGTATTTAGAGTCTTTAGATAGCATTCATTAGAACAATATTAATGTATTTGCTTCAAATATGCTTAAATAGTGGTTTCTTTTTAAATCAAAGGACCCATCAATTTGACCAAATGGCACCTGGAAAAATTCAAAGTAGATTCAAAAAGTTTTGCAAACACTTGCAAGACACAAGTAGCACCCAATAATATTTAGACTTAGAGGGTTAAGTTCACTAAAAATTCTTTCATCGATTTATATACCTGATTTTATTTAGGCTTTCATTCATGTATAAACACTGATCAACACAAATACATAGAGCACATCAAATATGATAAACAGAAGCTCAACCGTGCTCAAATCATATAAAACGATCATGTCTCCTCAGAATACTTGGATTAAAGAGCTCAAGACATTTTTACAATGTCTTTATTAAATGTTTGAAGTGTCTAAGTTTAGGTGGAATGGACTTTTAATAAAAAACAGTTTCACTTCTGTTTCGAGATGAATCAAAGTCAACATGAGGGTGAAATGACAGAATTGTAATTTTTGAGTGAACTCTCCCTTAACAGTCAAATTAAAACTGCAATAAAATCTTTGCAGTATTCAGAATGTTGCTTACTTTTATTTCTATGTTATCAACATTACAAATATTCAATATATTGCCCAGCCCTACCAAGCATACAAACACTCAGGCAGTTGTGCGGGTGCACTCACCCCTCCTCCTGCCTCCCATCCTTTAGGGTGACCATACAGATGCGCAGTGGATACTGTTGAAACTGATACCTGAGAGAGTCCAGGGGAGGAAGCGTGACCTGGCTGTGTGGCCGCTAGGTTAGGGTGTCCCTTGTTGATTTCATGTGCTGTGTATGGGGATCTCTGTACCTGAGAAAACAAAGAAAAAAACTGTCAACACTGAAGAGTCAGTCAAAACAAGCATCACTGTTTTTGAAGTCAACATGAAATGACATCCGTAAACCCATTTCACTTTGGTAGCATAACAGGATACCAAATAAAACAATATTAAATGAGAGTTGGATTAAAAATACAAGAAGTGGCCAAAAACCTGGTTTAGAGGATTAGTTATCTCCTGAAACCCCACATTTGAGGATGCTTTGTGACCAGGAAGTCTGAAGGTTAAAGTTCATCCCTCAAATAGAATGTAATTTTTTTAATATATTGATGTAACTTTCTGTACATTCATATGTACCACAATTTAATTATTTTGATATTAAGAGAAGCTATGCTATTGTTTGAAAGTGTGGGGTTGGTAAGAATTTTTTATGTTTTTGATAGAAGTCTCGTATGCTCACCAAGGCTGCGTTTATTTGATAAATGTTTATTTGAAAAATAATGTCACATTGTGAAAACATTAATATAACTTAAAATAACTGTTTCCTGTGGTGCCAAAGCTGAATTTTCAGCATTATTATTCCAGTCTTCAGTGTCACATGATCCTTCAGAAATCATTCTAATATGCTAATTTC
The DNA here is from genome assembly GCF_949152265.1 of Phoxinus phoxinus. Taxonomy (NCBI): domain Eukaryota; kingdom Metazoa; phylum Chordata; class Actinopteri; order Cypriniformes; family Leuciscidae; genus Phoxinus; species Phoxinus phoxinus. The sequence continues at coordinate 15,171,868 of NC_136893.1, forward strand.
ATGCTGAAACATTTCTTATTATTGTTAATATTGAAAACAGTTGTGCTGCCTAATATTTTTCTGGAACCCAGGATACTTTTTTTCCAGGACAAATAGAAAGCCTGGAACAGCATTTACTTGAAATAGAAATCTTTTGTAATTTTATGCACTTTTGAATGTGTCCTTGTTAAATAAAAGTATTACGGTAATTTCTTTAAAATAAATCAATAAAGCTTACTGAACAGTGATGTATATTAGCTGCAACAGTAATCCCAAACAAATCAATAGCTATTTGGCTATTGGTTAACATTATTTTACATTACGTCAATTTTAACACCATGGTCCGAGGCGGCTTTCCTCATGGTCACTGATGATCACTGATGAATTAACTATGAACAAAACCCAAATAGTGTTAAACAATAGAAAGTAAGCTTTATTCCTGTGTACTGTAGACTAGATCGTGTAGTCGCCACATGAAATTCTCCAGTGAACACTCATTACAGCAGCAGCTCCATCCAAGGCATTGGAGAGAGTGAGTGTCATTGTTAGTTCTCCCTGGATTTTCAAAGTTGCTGCTGTAATTATAACTTGTAAATGTGGGGCAGAAACTGATAATGAGATTAACTAGGCAAAGCAACTCCTTAACTCATCAAAGAAAACGGGAAACGTGCAGTCCTGTCGTCTTCCTTGCAGATCAAAGGCTTCAAACAGAGAGCGCACAGTTTTTACCCACTCCGAGGGGCTAAAACACGGGCATCTGCGAGCCAGACGTGTTCCTCTGGAAGGAGCTTGCGGTAAAACAAACATCTCCACCTTGGTCGTACACCACATATCCAATGACAATCAGTCAGTTCTGAACTGAACACCTGGAACTTCACACGACTGGCTTCCCTGCTTTCCCATCAGGCAACACCAGCAGGTGGAGAATGACCCAGTTATTTGCAGGGATTACACAGCTTACCCAGCAGCCTGGGCTTTTCCAGGGTGGGGTGCTGCTGTACTAAGGAGGGGTGGGTGAAATCACACACACACAGCTCTGTGGCTCCCAGAATGAGTGGCTTTCTGACCCCACACAGGAAGCAGGAACAGGAGAAAGACCAGCTCAGCAGAAAAAAGCACCCCACCCGTTCACTTCCCTAGTACTGTTCAAACATCATCAGTCCTGCTCTCTCAAACTCACGTCACTCCAGCCAACTGTCAGAAATCAATTTTCTTTTTAACACGGGAATATTTGCGCTTTGGGATTGATTTTGCAGCCGCATTTTTACTTTATATGAGAGTTTTCTGCATGCCCTCCAAACTACATAAGCCAAGAATAAAATATAATAAAATATATTGACTTTTTGTAACTATTAAACTATTGTAACTATGGATAATGTTTGACTTTTTGAGATTTTACAATAAATCTGCGACCTTAATATTATATACACACTGTATATTAGTGCTCTCAAATTTCATTAAAATATATAAATGTGATCAATGTCATATTTTTTCCCCCACTTCCCCTGGATGTATATACACTACTGTTAAAATGTTTGAGGTCAGTAAGATTTTTTTCTTAAAGAAATGTTATCAACTAAGATGCATTACACCGTTTAAAGTTGACAGTAAATACATTTATATTGTTAATAAAGATTTCTATTTCAAATAAATGCTGTTCTATAAGAGACTTTTGAACAGTTTGTGTTCAAACAGTTTGTGTGTGTGTGTGTGTGTGTGTGTGTGTGTGTGTGTGTGTGTGTGTGTGTGTGTGTGTGTGTGTGTGTGTGTGTGTGTGTGTGTGTACATAAAGACCACATAGAGACAGTATCTGGATTATGGTTCATTGGACTATTAACTAGTAAGAAAGCAATTTCAGCCAAATTTGTGAGTTTTTTGAAAAAACAAAAAGAAATTGGGCAATTGTCAATCAATTTTCAAATGAGTGAAACATTAAAAGAGAGAAAGTAATAAGACTTTCCATTTTTGGAGCCCTCCCATATCATTACCTACTTAGCTATAGCTATGGTAAACAGCTTCCAGCTGTACACGTGGTGGTCCACATGTGTATGACTGTACTCTGTACTGTGGTAGTGCAGTTAGGAGTCAAATAATACATTGTTACAGGACATCTACAGAGGTAGGGTAACTTGGTCTGATCCCAAGTTAAGGCTGTGACACACCAAGTCAACGTCAAAGAACTAGCGGCGACCAAAGCTGACTGTCTCGTCGCCTGTTGCGTAAGCTGCGTCAGGGCCAAAAACTCCACTTGAACACATCAAAAGGACTGTAGCCGACTTTCAACTAATAAGTACGTTCTACGTTCTCAATATCAGCAGGTATCAATAGTCTGCAGTATATTCGTCATTCAAAAAGGGAAACCGAAACTAAGACTGCAGATAACCAAACCGCAAACAAAGCAGTGCTTGCTTATCATTTTGAATATCTATCATGCTGATCACTTTCTTCATTCCAGGAGGCTCATGTTGTCATGAAAATATTGACATACTTGAGTGCTCATGTAAGATGACGTAAAATTAGTACAGCCTTCTTTGCTCGCTAAACTGAACAGCCAATCAGAGCGATCTCTCTCACTGATGGCCCAGACGCCGATTCAGCATGAGGACAGTAACCGACCGACGTGAACCGACATGTGGAACACAGTGCAAAAACTAGCCTGACAGGTGACAGACATTCATCGAAGACTCGACGGCTTAGTGTGTCACGGCCCTTGGAGTCCAAGCAATCAAACAATGGCTTCCTTTCTATAAAAAATACTTTAAAGGACCTGTCATATCTTTAGAAATGAGGGGCAAGATTCAGATCATCTAAGGTAAAGCCGCCTGATGACAGGTTTAGATGTAAAGAAGGGGAATGGATCGTTCAACTCACACTGTAGACAGCAGTGACGGGCTGCGTGGAGTAGATTCGCTCTTCCACTCTTGGAATCCTAGGGGGGATATTAAGGAAAACTCTGGGGAAGAAAGTACTTAAGGCCAAACACAGCAACAAGGTGGGAGAACACACATGATGCATGAAGGAAACTATTCAAGCGCAGAAACATCAAAATGAAAAGAGGTGACAGAGTCAAGCAGATCACATTTATCCATATGCAAATGAGCTAATTAGCTTGTTTTTCCAAAGTTATATAACCTAGATCTGTTCTGCATGACAGATCCGTATTATTCATCTTCTCCTTACTTTTCTCTTCTGCTTGCCCTGCCAATATTTTCACCGGCCCCATTAAAAAAAAAAAAAAAAAATTACCGGCACACACTACAGGTCAAATCCTTAGGGTCTCTAAGTTTTTTTTTTTTACATGTTTTTTTTTAAGGAAGTCTCTTATGCTCACCAAGGCTGCATTTGTTTAATAAAAAAAACACAGTAAAAACTGAATATTGTGAAATATTATTACAACATAAAAATAACTGTTTTCTATTTTAATATATATATATATAAATTTAATTCATAGAATGTGATTTTTATGTAATAATGTAAATGTTTTTACTGCCAGGATTGATCAATTTAATGCAGCCTCGCTGAATAAAAGTATTAAGTGTTATTTTTTCCAAACTTCTGTCAGAAAGAAATATAACATTTTATCTTTAAATATACATTCATTTCAAATTTATTTATAAAACACAGTAATAGCTAGAAATATACAGCTATAATACATATACTATAAACTCTCATAAAAATGGTCATACACTAATTTATCACTTTCAAACATTCAAGTGATAGATGATCACAAATCATTTATCCATAGATAACTTCACCTTTTACGTGGATTTCCTTATTAAAACATGCTTTTTAAATAAGATAAATTATTCACATTAATAAAAAATATTTTAGATTTTTTTTAACTGATTTAATCTGCATTATTTAATTTAGCTGATTTAAATATCTTTTGATATTTAAATGAGCAGAATTGTCACGTTTCTGTATCTCAAACTGCAGATCATGTTGCAAGCAAGACCAATATCATCGGTTATAACTAATAAAATGTGTACCTTTTAAATACATTAAAAAACAATATTCAAAACATCACATAAATGCAATTGTTTAGATTTGCCAGGCTTAAAAAACATGTAAATAATCAACAAACATGACAAGACAGTTCTGGGCTCAATATGCATCAAATGACCTAAAACTCTCTTACATTTGCACTTTGAAACAGTTAGTGTCAATCCCTGCTCTCTTTTCCACAGGCGTCTTTAAAAACAAGGGAAATGTTTTAAAATAACATGTATTTTTTTCATTCCCCAACTCATTTTTCAGTGTTTCCCCGTTCCTCTATGAGCTCACAACCTCAATTCACATATATAGTAGGCTACTTAAAACTCTTCCATATTATCAACCTCACTCCACATCACTGAATAAAAAGTGTATTTTGAATGATGGAATCATTCCGTACGATTCCTCTAAGAAATGAGGTTCTCGCACAAACGAACATCATCATCCGTGCTGCAAAAAGGTGCAGCAAAACTGTCCTACACAAGAAGCTGATTGTGTATTAACATGCTGCTGGAGTACAGAGGACGGAGATGCGTCTTCCATCTCCAGCCCAGCAGCAGATCCGTGATGCCTCAGTTCTGTCTGTACAACCAGGCTATTGTTAACTTAAGAGGGTGGGGAAGCCCTTCCTCCTCCACTGCACCACAGGCACATACACAACACAGAGAGAGAGAGTTCAAACAGAGATCGTGTACAGTTTACTGTAACAACAGCTGTTAGTTACTCATTTTAACTTTCCCTTGGCACGCTGCCAAGACACTTTCACAGTATTCTCAAGCTTCACAACCACATCACCCTTTTACAGCCACAGTTTCGACCGGTTTGTAGGTTACAGATTATTTTTAGTGCTGCAGTATGATTTACCCAGATATACATTTGCAATGACACAGCAGTAACAATGTCTTGTTTTCGCTCTGTTTTACTTCAAAATCATCCTCAATTGCTTTATAGCCTACTCTACAGGTTTCCTCTGCCATTGTCTAAATAAACGCCTGCTTAAATCAAAGTGCTAGGCTATATGAGAAACAATAAATGCAAATATTGACTGACATTAGTTATAGAAGAGATCAACTACTGATTTGCTTGATCTCTTACTGTATATCTCATGTTAGAGTTTATAGCAGATAATTCTCAACTATGTTTGCAAGTAGATGACAACTAACTCGTAAATGAAACCAGTGCATTGAGGATGCATTTTTTTATATAGCCTAGTCAAAAAAAGAAACGAAGTATTAACTGTAAATGTGTTTGGGGAATCTCCCACGATTATAAATAATAAATAAAATAAAACCCAAGAGAAATGTGCATGATTGTCTGTCTTTCTCTCTCTCATATATATATATATATATATATGTATATATATATATATATATCTTAGGGCTGGTAAACGATTATCCAAAATAAAAGTTTGTGTTTACATAATAAATGTGTGTACTGTGTATAATTATTTTATATATTTAAATACACACACATGTTTGTATTTAAGAAATATTTGCATACTGTATAGTTTTATATATAATTTATATTATATATAAATTATAAATAATTGATATATAAATAAAAAAAATTTCTTAAATCTATACATGAACGTGTGTGTATTTATATATACAAAAAGATTATATACACAGTAGACACACATTTATTATGTAAACACAAACTTTTATTTTGGATGCGATTAATCGCGATTAATCGTTTAACAGCCAAACAGGGGAAGTAAGGTGAGATATTATTTTTTATATAATTAGAATTTTTATTTTTACCCCATTCACCTTTGGTGTCTTGCCTAAAGGGAGAGTTCGTGCAAAAAAAATATAATTTACTCGCACTCATGACGTGTTACAACTTAGTCACCATTCAATGTATGGAAAAACATGCAATGAAAGTGAATGGTGACAACATTTATTAGGCTATGTATTTCGCAAAAGTCAGCCCTACTCAGTAATAAGGGTTTGTAACAACATAAAATGTGAGTAAATCACGACATTATGATCTAAATATAATTTTAATGCGGTATCTTATTTTTTTAAATAACACGGATAAAGCTAGTGCCCGGCTGGATCAGACCAAGGCTGTGTGTTGACAGCTCGGCTTTTTTTTGAGACAGTCACATAAACACTGCTACTTCTGCACTGGTATGTGGTAACGTTATACCTCCATGTACAAGAAAGAAACAAAACCGGACTTAAATCACCAAACCAAACATTTAGTATTGCAGAAAGCTGTGCTGACACTAGCGGGTACACAGTACAACACACTCTAGCGCTGTCAAAACCTAGTGACCCACCTGCCTAGACAGCAGTTTCTGTTTCTGGCATTATGCGCATCAAATCGAATCCCTTAGATGTTTAGAAATACTGTCCAGGCAGGCAGCTGAGCTCACTAAGTTTTGAAGGGGGAAAACACATATTTGTGATGGAGCCAGATGCTTTCAGAGAAGGATACTGTGTCTGCGGCACTGGCGGAGGCTGTTGAGCCACCGGTGTCCCCGGCGGTAGCGGTACTGTGGTCAGGGTGGCCCGCAGCTGGCTCGAGGGTAACGGCCCGGTTCCGGTTCCAGGTCCAGTTCCAGCGGCGGCAGCAGCGGCTGGTTTCGACACCGCTTTCGGCAGCAAACTCATCGCAAATAAAACAAATTTCAAAACGCAGGGCTTTACAGATATTTACAAATAAATTAGCTAGCGGCTAAACAGTGCACGTAAAAAAATATTGCTGGACAGTAACGTCAACACCTGGCCTTGCAGGAGCAGTTTGCCGGTGTCTGAGCCGATAGAAAAGCTTGAGCTAACGTTAACAGGCTAGCTAGTTTATTAAGAGAATAGCAGGCTGAAGTTAGCCAGCTAGCGCTTATTGTGGTTTATCTTCATTGCTGAAGGTTGGGGGCTTTTCCCCCTCCCCGGCCGGGGTTTCCGAGGATCTAGTTTGCCTCTTCTTGCCAGGGCGATCTTGATAGGTGTGCCCCTTTTGGGAAATAAAAAACACCTTGTTTACAACTGCTCTTTGACGAGAGTATATCCACGGAGTGTGATGATTCCGTTCAACATGGCGCTGTGGCCGGCTGGCCGCCTCCAGCAGTCCTACAGGACCGATTTTTCGTTTCAGTTCGGGTGTTTTCGTGAGACTTCGGAGATTAGCAACGAGTGTTTATGGAGCGGTTTGGCCCCGATTTGTGATGTTACAGTGACGTCTTGCGTCCAAAGCTGAACACGCATTTCAGCCCATGAGATCTACGAAATACGAAATTGATATGATAGGTTAATAATCATTATAAAGACTAGACTAGTAATAATAAAAAAGCTCTCTTATAATTAAAAACACACATTTTATCTTTCTATAAAGGGAGCAGCCTGAATGACTCCATCCATAGGCATAGAGAATGGGAGCTCCGCAATCAATAGCCTATTAATTTATTAGGCCGAGATGGACAAAGTAGCCTACACAACTTCCTTACTTGAGTGAAAGTACAGATAGGCCCACTAGGCTACTGGTCAAATATTAGCCTACTCCGTTAAAGTTGTAAAGACCGATTTATACTTAAGTTAAAGTAGACTTTAACTTTAAGTAGGCTATACTTTTTAAAAGTATACATAAGTAAATAAATGTCAATGCATTGTTTAATTTTTGTTGCATTGTTGTAGGCTACTTATGCCTCTGAATCTATGCCTGCCCTACCTCATATCATCAAATTCATTTCTAGAACACAGTTCCAGTTGGATTGAATGTGAGATATTGAATAAGTGCACTCAATAACGTCCACAATGGTTTCTGACGTCAAACCGACGTCGCGTTCTGACGTCAATCCGACGTCGAGTTCTGATGTCAATCTGACGCCGGGTTCTGACGTCACCCGACTTTATTTTCCAACCAACATCCAACGTCTGTCTGACATTGGATGTTGATGTCAATCTGATGTCGGGTTCTGATGTCAACTCGACTTTCATTTCCAACCAAAATCATCCCCTGACTGACATTAGGCTACTTTCTAGGACCTTGACAGAATTGTAGTGGAGTAAAAAGTAGGCTATGATATTTGTCTTTCAAAGTTAAGTTAAAGTAAAACGTTTCCAGAAGAAATAATACTCAAGTAAAGTACAGATACTCAAAAAGTGTCCGTAAGTAGCCTACTCAAGTAAATTTACTACTTTGTTACTGCCCACCTCTGTTAGTAGGACTAGCTAAATGTTTATGTAAAAGCTATTATTTAATGTAAAAAGTCAATCTTATTTCAAAAAACAAACTTTTTGCATATGATAACTGAATTCCAGAATCAAGATGAATGCCAGAAGGTTGAGGACTGACTGGTAACAATGTTTTCATCTTTGTGAGATTTAAAAGGCCTTAGTGACATTTACTCCTTCGTTACCCCAGTTTATACATTTTAAGATTAATCACAGTATTAAGTGGGCAGACCTTTATTGTGCTGGATAACAGAAAGCTGGTACAATAGCCTATTCCCGGTCTCTTATCTTTTGCCATGCAGCTCATTTTATGATAACTGTCCTCTAACTATAAGCCTATTGATTTTGGAGATTTGTAGGTCAACAGTGATGTAGCTTGATTTTCCCAGTTGTCCTCCAGACTCAGCACGGTCTGGGCCCATTGTTACATTTCACTGAGCCACAACATTTTATAACTTATAATATCACAACATTTCTGGCTGCCTCTGTACAACAGCACTTAATATCACTGTCTACAGTATTATTTACTATATATTGTTTGTTTCCTTGCTGCTTCATGATACTCAAGTTTTTTTTATGAAACAAAATATTTTATTCATTTGTATAAATTAAAACCAATGTGGGGACACACTTTTTAATATTTTTTTTCTTTTATTTGTTAGTAGCGTGCATATACAGTGTAAAGAGTATAGATTTTTTTCTTTAAAAAATTGACATTTACATTATCAATAAAAATTAAGGGGATAAAACGAGGCCCGTTCACACTAAGAACAAAAATATGAATATAACCATATAGCAATAACCTTTTTAGCATCCAAACTAACGCACAAGAACATTCTGTTTATTATAAGCGTGCACTGCGGTGGGATTCTGATGGGCTGTCAATGTTTTTTATCATTCATCAGCTGAAAAACATCATTCTGAAAGTGAGTCTAATGATATCGTTCCTCTGTGTCAATATCATCTTTCTCACAGAGTTAGAACGCTTAGTCATCATCCTTGGTGTGGGCCTTTTACACTGCATTTAAAGACAAGTCAATTCTAAACTCATTTAAAAACTCAACATTGGGTACTTTGGAAACTGGTGCACGGGTGCAAATGCTTAGGAAAGGCACACACTTTACTTTTAATTAAGACATGCAGTTCAAGCTTCTCAGAAACACACAAATGAATGGATGGTTGTCGATTGTGTAATATTCCTCTAAGAAAAGGGACAAATGATCATACGGTAAGAGACACTGTATAGCCTAAATAAATTGTACATTTCAAAATTGTCAAAATAAGAAAAAAGTATTCTATACTTTCAGCTCTTATCTTGAGGCAAATATTTATTAAAATGAACACAAGCAAAGGTTGAAGTTCCTCTGAGTTTGACACTTTCATCAAAAGGAAGTAAAGCACCTTACTTAACAATTCATGATCAAATGATTTTTTCAACTGCTGAAAATGGGTTTGCGGGTTATCCGTGCGACTTTATAAGTGTTTAACCCCGGGACATCAAAACCTGGTGAGTGCCCCTTTTTGTTGAAGATGTAAAAGTTAAAGAGCTGCCCGTCCTGAGATTCAAGAGACACCGAGGCAGCGTTAACTTTCAGCTGACATGGGTACTCCTTCTCAAACACCAGCCTGAACACCCTATCCTGCAGATAACTCAGTTTCAAACTTCTGTACTTCATAGGAACCATGGTGTCTACTTGAGGTCCGAACTGCTCCAGAGACAGCACTCCATCTGTGCCTGCCTTGATCTCATAGAACGTTATGTTGCTATAAGTGAAGTAGCCTATGTAGGGAGCAGGGTCCGGTGGAGGGATGAGAACACGAGGTGCATTTCTGAAGGCACTTTCCATGGCAGGGATGAGATAACTGTAGGCCTTGGCCACGAGATCCTCATCTTCAGGTTTGGTTCCAGCCATTAAAATGACCAACCCGAGCTTCAAGCGAGGAACGAGGGAGATCGAGGCTGAATAACCGTCTAGATCTCCATCTTTGCGTATGACGTCATAGCCCAACTGTTCATTCACCTCCCAAGGTGTGCCTGTTTGTTCTGCAAAGTAACTGTTTTCACAGCGAAACAGAGGAGTCAACATGGTTTTGAGGGTTTCGGGCTGGAGAACCTGACGGTAGTACGCGCCCAGCAGCATCATCACCAGTTTGGCCAAGTCAGCAGGTGTGGAGTACATTTGCCCTGACGGTCTATACCAGCCGAGGTCGTACAGGGGTGCAGGCCGCCCACTTGAGTAGACGCCTATTGCCATCTGGTCCTCAATCTGTGGAGTGATTTCAAATCCGGTGTCCTCCATTCCCAGTGGTTGCAAGATATTTTCAGACACCCATCGCTGATAATCCGTCCCTGCTACCTTCTCCGCCATCACGTGGGCCAGCAGGGAGAAGGCCAAGTTGCTGTAGTGGCATCTGAGGACAGCAGAGGACTAGAATTACTTTGAGAATCCACAAGTGCATGACTGCTTCTACTGTCGTCAATTATTTACACCTCCTCTCATTCATTAAACATCTTCTCCATACAAATTCTCTCCACTAACTTACTTTGTTCCAGGGTCAGCCACGAGAACATCATCTTGTAATAAATCCACAGCAGTCTGAGTGTTGCCTTTCCAGAGTAAAGTAGTCTCCCTGAGCCGCCTTGGTAAACCTGTAGTTATAATGAATCCAAAATATCCAGTATTTCATATTTTCATTCAATTGATATGGTGTTTACCTTATCAGCCATTTCAAAAATTAGTTATCAAAGACATTTTCATATTCAGTTTGCAATTTTTGCAATGCAAACACTAAACAACATTATAATGTGCTACATGTGCGTTATGAAAATGGATATTCATTTTGAGATTTTCTAAAGATTACAATTAAGTTCTTCATTTTAAAGATTAACTTTAATTGAACGTTAGATGACAGCATAAGTAATGTAAATGAAAAAAAAGAGAAGATGAGCAATAACAATAAAATATAAAAAATCAGTCTGATACTGAATTATAAAAACAAATAAAAATCTCTAATATCGGACGATAAGTGATTTGATCCTGATATACTGTATTGTGCATCCTAAAAATGATGGTACAATTGTAAGATACATTTTAAAATAAGGTCACATTGTAAGATGTAAAATAAAGGCAGAAATGGTCGTTCATTATAAACAGTATGATGAGTGAAAAATATTCCATTGTACATTTCATGTCAAAAAGGTTATTTCTGAATGCAATTAATTGTACCAAAATAATCATCACCAGTATTTCTGACACATTATATAAACATCAGCTTGGGGATAGTATGTATAGAGCCATTCCTTCCGGTCTAATCCTAGAGGACCTGTGGCAAACCCACTTAACCATGTCAGGTAACAAAGCTGATTAGAGCCGTGAAAACTCCTAGTCTAAAACCAGTTGATCTTTTTCACCTTCTTTATTTTTACAGCACATGGAACAGTGGAATGTGCTATTTTTATACATGCTAATCATCTATCGGCGAGGCCAGTGACAGATACTGTGGTCCTCACCTGACAGCTGACTGGCCATCCTTCTCAAGGTAACTGAGGAGATGTGAGCTTGAGCCTCTTTACTGCCCATGCCTTCAGAGATGGGCTTGAGGTCATGACCCCATCTTTTCCCCAGAGGGTTTTTCATGGTGAAGTTCTTAACATACTTTCCCAGAGGGTCATCCAGGGAATCCACTTTTCCATCCTCCCAAAGTTTATACAGCATCAAGGTGGGGAAGATTTTTGAGAGGCTTGCAATTCTTTTGTAATATAAGCATAACCATAAAAAACAAAGAAACAAATTACAAAAAATAGCATTTAGCTATCTACAATACTAAATATTTATAACATATTTTCTAAATTCGAGTGTCAAAGGGGGGTATCAACTTTTCCAGGTCAATGGAATTCATTGTCAATGAATGTATGAGGTCCATTTTGACGCTATTCTGAAATATTATTTTAAAACAATTGTTTATGCTGCTTCACATTATTATGGAAACAATAATGCCATTCAAACATTTGTGACAAGATTTAAAAAAAGAGAGAAATTGATATTGCATTAAAATAATGTCATAATGTATTAAACTGATAAAAAGTGACAGTGAAGACGTTTATGATGTTACAAAATATGATGTTCATTGAACTTTCTATTCATCAAAGAATCAAAAAAAAAAAAAAAAAGATCACCATTTCCACAAAAATATTAAGCAGCACAACTGTTTTCAACATTGATGATAATAATAAGAAATGTTTCCTGAGCACCAAATCAACATATTAGAATGATTTCTGAATGATCATGTGACGCTGAAGACTGAGTAATGCTGAAAATTCAGCTTTGCCATCACAGGAATAATTTACATTTTAAAATATATTCAAATAGAAAAAAGTTATTTTAATTTGTAATAATATTTCACAATATTACTGTTTTTACTGTATTTTAGACAGTTAAATCTCTCCGTAAGCTTAAATTAGTTGTGAAACAACTCTTATTGCTTCCAAACTCAAATCATAAGTGTGCAAAGCTACTGTAACTCACCTGTAAACTGTGTACTCATTTATTGGGGGAGACTTCGGGTCACTTCCATTCTTTCTGCCGAAATTACCATTCCACAATACAGAATCATTAAATATTACAATGGCAGAAACGGCCGGCAGTTTTGTGGAGTCAAGGCTGGTTCTCAAAAGCTCATCCACCTGTGGCACATCATATTGTAATAGTTATCAAACTGTTTATCGGTATTTATAAACAGAAAAGAACTGATATTCCAATCAGAGTGGTCTGGGAATGTATTTTACACAGAAACAACTTTGATTTTTACTCATCATTTGACTTCAGCATTCTGACCTTGTCCAAAGCTTCCATGAGAACAGGCATCGGGTGCTTTAACGGGACAGGCTCAGGGAAACGTGGGCACATCTTCTCCTCTTTCACTTCTTTTGCAGCTCTTATATCCACTGTAAAGTAAAAAGATGTAGATGTCAAATATATACATATAAATATAGAACATTTAGTGTGACCCACATGTATGTATAACACAACAAATATGATAAAAAAAATAACATAATGCCATCATTCATATCTTATCATTATATAATATATACATTTAACATGTAATGTAGGATGGGGGTGCGTTTGGTCCATAATGTATTTTACACAAAGTTCTTTTTCCCTTCCCCCAAGTGATAATCAGGCTTTACAGCACACAGTAAGCCACTATGTCGAGCTCTGGGTAATCCATTGCCATCTCCTGCAAACGATTAATTAAGCATAAGGAGATCGAAAAGCCAAATGTAAGGATGTTCCCCAATTCTGTAAATGCTTTCTAGGCACTTCTACCCATTATAAGTTCAATAATAATAATAATAATAATCTTGATTTTGTGTTTGTGGGAGCAAAATGCATAATTTCTTCTATAAGCATTCACCATCCACTCATTGATGTTTGATGGTCACTTGCTGAATCTCTCTACAGAATAATAGCCTTTTTTAAATTTGGGCCATTTTTACCTGGTGTTGCTTTGGGAAGCCTGTACTGCCAAAGAAAACAGCCTGTCATTACAAAAGAGAGAAGCAGAAAGAAGACCATGCCCAACTTCGTCCATTTCACTTTCATCTTTGCAGTCTGGTGGTCTCCTTCTCTGGCAGGCTTAAAGAGGAAGGACAGTTTCACAGACGCAATCTTGTAAACTTCACATATAAGCTAGTCGCATCAATATGCTGTATCTACAATTTATATATTGAATCTTAAACAGAATCGTAAAAAAAAAAACACATTAATAATTGTAACATTTTCTATGAGCATGATGAAACAATAAAACAGCGTTGTGTGTACTACTCAAAACATTGATTCTAATATATTTTCTACTGTAAGATGTCATTTTCTAATGTAGGATAAATGATCAAATGTCTTACCACAAGGTTTACTCCTTTACCACAGAGTTTACTCCTCCTTCCACATTGTATATCTCCCAAATGATACGTCTATTCACACAGAGGCTCGTTTTTCTTAAACAAACAAACAGACAAAAAAAAAAAAACATTTAAAGTGGAATTCCATTAAAGCTGAAAACAGACACAACCAGAGCTTACCAGCCACTCACCAGCCACGCTTTAATCTTTACAATAACCCGTAACTTCTCAGCATCCTCTCTGCCAACTGCAGGCCTGCACGTCATAATCTGAAGATCTCCTCCTTTAAAGCCACACTCCTGTCTTTACACATCCATTCTGTTCATCAGTTTATATATTTTACAAATACATTTTTAATGTTACCTTTAACTTTTCTTTTTTGTTTGATGCATTTTTTTTATGTGTTATTTATTTATATATTTAATTCTATATTTTTTCTTTCTTTCTATATAATAGGCCAATGTATTTTTTTTAAAATAGGCTATATTAATATTTAAAGTAAAATTCTGTTAATGGATCATGCAGAACACCATTTGCACAATTACTCTATTTGTCTTAATAGGTTAGTTAACCAAGGTCTTGATTTACTGTGGTCTTTAATTGCCACTTTAATTATTAATTTGACCTCATTAGGAAAATTAGCAAATTCTGGTATAAGGTTGCTTTCACTACAGTGGCTGAAGAATTGCTAAATGACTAAAGAAACGTAGTTAGCAAGATGGTACAAGTGTACATTTCTTATTACAACCCTTTGCTTCTTGCACCAATGAAGGATATATGCGCAGTTAGAATAGCAGAATATTTGGGAAAGCATTGCTTTAGTGTGACTGTATTGCAATGCAGGTCTTTCAGGCCAGCAGGGGGTGCTCACTCCCAGGCCTGTATGGCTCCTATAAAGTCAAAGTGCAGCGATGGAGGCAGACTGTAAGAAAGACCATCCTTTAAAGAAACACGCCGACTTTTTGGGACTTTAGCTTATTCACCGTATCCCCCAGAGTTAGATAAGTCCATACATACCCTTTTCATCTCCGTGCGTGCTGTAACTCTATCTGACCCACCCACAGCTAGCCTAGCTTAGCACAAAGACTGGAGGTAAACGGCTCCAGCTAGCATACTGCTCCCAATAAGTGACAAAATAACGCCAACATTTTCCTATTTACATGTTGTGATTTGTATAGTCACAGTGTACAAACAACAAGGTCACATGAGACAAACAGCCATCTTCTACTGGGAACTATATTCTCAGAAGTCGAAGCACTGCTACTTCTGCGCAGTGTACCTTTAAACCAGCGTTTCTCTCAAAGTGTAGGGCAGGGCGGCGCGCCCCACTGGTGGGGAATAGGGACATGACAAGTGGGGCGCGACAAACGGGAGGAAATTTGGTCATTTTTGTGCCCATCTCTAATGAATTCCTTTATTTATTGACCATACACTCAAAACAAAACAACGCCACATTTAAATGTAAGCCTTACTTAACCCTTTCACACGTACAATGATCACACCGGTGTGATCAGTCTAGGCTGGTCCCTGGATTTCACATTTTTGAAATGGCTGATAAGGTAAACAACACCATACCAAATAAATGAAAATATGAAATACTGGATATTTTGTATTCATTACTAATAGTGAATAAAATTATTATTATTTTTGTCATTTTTGTTTGTTCTTTTTGCATGCAGTTTGCAAAATGACAAAATGAAGCAAAGCACAACTAGTCCACACTTTTATTTTCTCCGTTTCGATGTTATCAGAGGCAAAATGCAAACACAATTATTATATGCATTATTATTACTATTTACTTTTGAACAAAGTCTTATTTCATGCAAAGTGATAATATAATTACACTTTCATTTTCTCTATTTTAAAGTTTTTGATGCTGTTATTTGACTTTATGTTTTTAAAATGTGATGTTAATAAAATTAGGCTATTTTAACACTTTTATTATTTCAATTTGGGACAGGTGTGACTCGGAAACCATACCTCCAAAGTGGGGAATGGCAGAAAAAGTTTGAGAAACACTGGGTAAGTATGAAAGATTCTTATTATATTTTTTGCGGACGTAGTTTTATATAGGCCTATATTTAGGGCCCAAGCCCTGAAAGGGCGCAGAGCCCTATTGTTCTTCTAAGGATTTTTTGTTATTCTTCTTCTTCTTCTTCTTTATAATACATTTATTTTCAAGGTTTTTGCCACTTTTGCACCTTAACGTGCTCAAAAACTCTTGAAACTTTGCACACGGGTCAGAACCCGCGGCCATTAGAGCCGGACTGAAGCTGGTACCCGGGCGTGGCAGGGGGGTTCGACAGCGCCCCCTGGAATGGGATTCAAAAACATGTCCATATCTCAAACACGCTTGCATGTAATAATATGAAACTCGGTACACATATAGATCTCATCGGGCCGAACAACTTTCGTGCTCTAAGTTTTACACCAGTCCCACAGGAAGTCGGCTATTATGGGTTGTATGGAAACGCATGTTCTGGCATTTGAATCACTTCTCCTAGAGAATGCATCCGATGACCACGAAACTCGGTGTGCATGAAGTCAAGACATGGAGGATGATAAAGTGTGTGTGTGTGTGTGTGTGTGTGTGTGTGTGTGTGTGTCTGTGTGTGTGTGTGTGTGTGTGTGTGTGTGTGTGTGTGTGTGTGTGTGTGTGTGTGTGTGTGTGTGTGTGTGTGTGTGTGTGTTGTGTGTGTGTGTGTGTGTGTGTGTGTGTGTTTTTTTTCTTTCTTTTTTTCATACTTTTGGGATTTTGACGACAGGTCCCGGGTCATCGTTTTTTTTTTTTTTTTTTTTTTTTCATACTTTCCTATCATGGTTAAAAGGCAAAATATATTCTTTAAACTGATGGCAGTTAAGCTCCATCCACAAAAAAATTGAGTTCAAGTCCCGGGTCATGTTTTTTTTTTTTTTTTTTTTCATGCTTTTGGGATTTTGACGACAGGTCCCGGGTCATCGGTTTTTTTTTTTTTTTCATACTTTCCTATCATGGTTAAAAGGCAAAATATATTCTTTAAACTGATGGCAGTTAAGCTCCATCCACAAAGAAATTGAGTTCAAGTCCCGGGTCATGTTTTTTTTTTTTTTTTTTTTTTTTTCCATACTTTCCTATCATTGTTAAAAGGCAAAATATATTCTTTAAACTGATGGCAGTTAAGCTCCATCCACCAAAAAATTGAGTTCAAGTCCCGGGTCATGTTTTTTTTTTTTTCATACTTTAGGGATTTTGACGACAGGTCCCGGGTCATCGTTTTTGTTTTTTTTGGGGTTTTTTTCATACTTTCCTATCATGGTTAAAAGGCAAAATATATTCTTTAAACTGATGGCAGTTAAGCTCCATCCACAAAAAAATTGAGGTCAGGTCCCGGGTCATGTTTTCTTTTTTTTTTTTTTCATACTTTTGGGATTTTGACGACAGGTCCCGGGTCATCGTTTTTTTTTTTTTTTTCATACTTTCCTATCATGGTTAAAAGGCAAAATATATTCTTTAAACTGATGGCAGTTAAGCTCCATCCACCAAAAAATTGAGTTCAAGTCCCGGGTCATGTTTTTTTTTGTTTTTTTTTTCATACTTTTGGGATTTTGACGACAGGTCGCGGGTCATCGTTTTTTTTTTTTTTTTTTTTTTCATACTTTCCTATCATGGTTAAAAAGCTAAAGATATTATTTAAACTGATGGCAGTTAAGCTCCATCCACAAAAAAATTGAGTTCAGGTCCCGGGTCATGTTTTTTTTTTTTTTTTTTCTCATACTTTTGGGATTTTGACGACAGGTCCCGGGTCATCGTTTTTTTTTTTTTTTTCATACTTTCCTATCATGGTTAAAAGGCAAAATATATTCTTTAAACTGATGGCAGTTAAGCTCCATCCACAAAGAAATTGAGTTCAAGTCCCGGGTCATGTTTTTTTTTTTTTTTTTTTTTTTTTCATACTTTTGGGATTTTGACGACAGGTCCCGGGTCATCGTTTTTTTTTTTTTTTTTTTTTTTTTCATACTTTCCTATCATGGTTAAAAGGCAAAATATATTCTTTAAACTGATGGCAGTTAAGCTCCATCCACAAAAAAATTGAGTTCAAGTCCAGGGTCAAGTTTTTTTTATTTTATTTTTTATAATTTTTGGATTTTGACGACAGGTCCCGGGTCATCGTTTTTTTTTTTTTTTTTCATACTTTCCTATCATTGTTAAAAGGCAAAATATATTCTTTAAACTGATGGCAGTTAAGCTCCATCCACCAAAAAATTTAGTTCAAGTCCCGGGTCATGTTTTTTTTTTTTTCATACTTTCCTATCATGGTTAAAAGGCAAAATATATTCTTTAAACTGATGGCAGTTAAGCTCCATCCACAAAGAAATTGAGTTCAAGTCCCGGGTCATCTTTTTTTTTGTTTTTTTTGTTTTGGGATTTTGACGACAGGTCCCGGGTCATCGTTTTTTTTTTTTTTTTTTTTTTTCATACTTTCCTATCATGGTTAAAAGGCAAAATATATTCTTTAAACTGATGGCAGTTAAGCTCCATCCACAAAGAAATTGAGTTCCATTCCCGGGTCATCTTTTTTTTTGTTTTTTTTGTTTTGGGATTTTGACGACAGGTCCCGGGTCATCGTTTTTTTTTTTTTTTTCATACTATCCTATCATGGTTAAAAGGCAAAATATATTCTTTAAACTGATGGCAGTTAAGCTCCATCCACAAAGAAATTGAGTTCCATTCCCGGGTCATGTTTTTTTTTTTTTTTTTTTTTTTCATACTTTTGGGATTTTGACGACAGGTCCCGGGTCATCGTTTTTTTTTTTTTTTTTTTTTTTTCATACTTTCCTATCATGGTTAAAAGGCAAAATATATTCTTTAAACTGATGGCAGTTAAGCTCCATCCACAAAAAAATTGAGTTCAAGTCCAGGGTCAAGTTTTTTTTTTTTTTTTTTTTTCATACTTTTGGGATTTTGACGACAGGTCCCGGGTCATCGGTTTTTTTTTTTTTTTTCATACTTTCCTATCATTGTTAAAAGGCAAAATATATTCTTTAAACTGATGGCAGTTAAGCTCCATCCACCAAAAAATTGAGTTCAAGTCCCGGGTCATGTTTTTTTTTTTTCATACTTTAGGGATTTTGACGACAGGTCCCGGGTCATCGTTTTTTTTTTTTTTTCATACTTTCCTATCATTGTTAAAAGGCAAAAGATATTCTTTAAACTGATGGCAGTTAAGCTCCATCCACAAAAAAATTGAGTTCAAGTCCCGGGTCATGTTTTTTTTTTTTTTTTTCTCATACTTTTGGGATTTTGACGACAGGTCCCGGGTCATCGTTTTTTTTTTTTTTTCATACTTTCCTATCATGGTTAAAAGGCAAAATATATTCTTTAAACTGATGGCAGTTAAGCTCCATCCACAAAGAAATTGAGTTCAAGTCCCGGGTCATGTTTTTTTTTTTTTTTTTTTTTTTTTTCATACTTTTGGGATTTTGACGACAGGTCCCGGGTCATCGGTTTTTTTTTTTTTTTTTTTTTTTTTCATACTTTCCTATCATGGTTAAAAGGCAAAATATATTCTTTAAACTGATGGCAGTTAAGCTCCATCCACAAAAAAATTGAGTTCAAGTCCAGGGTCAAGTTTTTTTTATTTTATTTTTTATAATTTTGGGATTTTGACGACAGGTCCCGGGTCATCGTTTTTTTTTTTTTTTTTCATACTTTCCTATCATTGTTAAAAGGCAAAATATATTCTTTAAACTGATGGCAGTTAAGCTCCATCCACCAAAAAATTTAGTTCAAGTCCCGGGTCATGTTATTTTTTTTTTCATACTTTCCTATCATGGTTAAAAGGCAAAATATATTCTTTAAACTGATGGCAGTTAAGCTCCATCCACAAAGAAATTGAGTTCAAGTCCCGGGTCATCTTTTTTTTTGTTTTTTTTGTTTTGGGATTTTGACGACAGGTCCCGGGTCATCGTTTTTTTTTTTTTTTTTTTTTTTCATACTTTCCTATCATGGTTAAAAGGCAAAATATATTCTTTAAACTGATGGCAGTTAAGCTCCATCCACAAAGAAATTGAGTTCCATTCCCGGGTCATCTTTTTTTTTGTTTTTTTTGTTTTGGGATTTTGACGACAGGTCCCGGGTCATCGTTTTTTTTTTTTTTTCATACTATCCTATCATGGTTAAAAGGCAAAATATATTCTTTAAACTGATGGCAGTTAAGCTCCATCCACAAAGAAATTGAGTTCCATTCCCGGGTCATGTTTTTTTTTTTTTTTTTTTTTTTCATACTTTTGGGATTTTGACGACAGGTCCCGGGTCATCGGTTTTTTTTTTTTTTTTCATACTTTCCTATCATTGTTAAAAGGCAAAATATATTCTTTAAACTGATGGCAGTTAAGCTCCATCCACCAAAAAATTGAGTTCAAGTCCCGGGTCATGTTTTTTTTTTTTTTCATACTTTAGGGATTTTGACGACAGGTCCCGGGTCATCGTTTTTTTTTTTTTTTCATACTTTCCTATCATTGTTAAAAGGCAAAAGATATTCTTTAAACTGATGGCAGTTAAGCTCCATCCACAAAGAAATTGAGTTCAAGTCCCGGGTCATCTTTTTTTTTGTTTTTTTTGTTTTGGGATTTTGACGACAGGTCCCGGGTCATCGTTTTTTTTTTTCTGTTTTTTTTTCATACTTTCCTATCATGGTTAAAAGGCAAAATATATTCTTTAAACTGATGGCAGTTAAGCTCCATCCACAAAAAAATTGAGTTCAAGTCCCGGGTCATGTTTTTTTTTTTTTTTTTTTCATACTTTTGGGATTTTGACGACAGGTCCCGGGTCATCGTTTTTTTTTTTTTTTCATACTTTCCTATCATTGTTAAAAGGCAAAATATATTCTTTAAACTGATGGCAGTTAAGCTCCATCCACCAAAAAATTGAGTTCAAGTCCCGGGTCATGTTTTTTTTTTTTTCATACTTTAGGGATTTTGACGACAGGTCCCGGGTCATCGTTTTTTTTTTTTTTTTTTTTTTTTTTCATACTTTCCTATCATGGATAAAAGGCAAAATATATTCTTTAAACTGATGGCAGTTAAGCTCCATCCACCAAAAAATTGAGTTCAAGTCCCGGGTCATGTTTTTTTTTTTTTCATACTTTAGGGATTTTGACGACAGGTCCCGGGTCATCGTTTTTGTTTTTTTGGGGTTTTTTTTCATACTTTCCTATCATGGTTAAAAGGCAAAATATATTATTTAAACTGATGGCAGTTAAGCTCCATCCACAAAAAAATTGAGTTCAGGTCCCGGGTCACGTTTTTTTTTTTTTTTTTTTTCATACTTTTGGGATTTTGACGACAGGTCCCGGGTCATCGTTTTTTTTTTTTTTTCATACTTTCCTATCATGGTTAAAAGGCAAAATATATTCTTTAAACTGATGGCAGTTAAGCTCCATCCACAAAAAAATTGAGTTCAAGTCCCGGGTCATGTTTTTTTTTTGTTTTTTTCTCATACTTTTGGGATTTTGACGACAGGTCCCGGGTCATCGTTTTTTTTTTTTTTTCATACTTTCCTATCATGGTTAAAAGGCAAAATATATGCTTTAAACTGATGGCAGTTAAGCTCCATCCACAAAGAAATTGAGTTCAAGTCCCGGGTCATGTTTTTTTTTGTTTTTTTTCCTCATACTTTTGGGATTTTGACGACAGGTCCCGGGTCATGTTTTTTTTTTTTTTTTTTTTTATACTTTCCTATCATGGTTAAAAGGCAAAATATATTCTTTAAACTGATGGCAGTTAAGCTCCATCCACCAAAAAATTGAGTTCAAGTCCCGGGTCATGTTTTTTTGTTGTTGTTTTTTTCATACTTTTGGGATTTTGACGACAGGTCCCGGGTCATCGTTTTTTTTTTATTTTTTTTTTTATCATACTTTCCTATCATGGTTAAAAGGCAAAATATATTCTTTAAACTGATGGCAGTTAAGCTCCATCCACAAAAAAATTGAGTTCAAGTCCCGGGTCATGTTTATTTTTTATTTTTTTCTCATACTTTTGGGATTTTGACGACAGGTCCCGGGTCATCGTTTTTTTTTTTTTTCATACTTTCCTATCATGGTTAAAAGGCAAAAGATATTCTTTAAACTAATGGCAGTTAAGCTCCATCCACAACAAAATTGAGTTCAAGTCCCGGGTCATGTTTTTTTTTTTTTTTTTTTTTTTTTTTTTACTTTTGGGATTTTGACGACAGGTCCAGGGTCATGTTTTTTTTTTTTTTTTTTTTTTTTCATACTTTCCTATCATGGTTAAAAGGCAAAATATATTCTTTAAACTGATGGCAGTTAAGCTCCATCCACCAAAAAATTGAGTTCAGGTCCCGGGTCATGTTTTCTTTTTTTTTTTTCTCATACTTTTGGGATTTTGACGACAGGTCCCGGGTCATCGTTTTTTTTTTTTTTTTCATACTTTCCTATCATGGTTAAAAGGCAAAATATATTCTTTAAACTGATGGCAGTTAAGCTCCATCCACAAAGAAATTGAGTTCAAGTCCCGGGTCATGTTTTTTTTTTTTTTTTTTTTTTTCATACTTTCCTATCATTGTTAAAAGGCAAAATATATTCTTTAAACTGATGGCAGTTAAGCTCCATCCACCAAAAAATTGAGTTCAAGTCCCGGGTCATGTTTTTTTTTTTTTCATACTTTAGGGATTTTGACGACAGGTCCCGGGTCATCGTTTTTTTTTTTTTGTTTGTTTTTTCATACTTTCCTATCATGGTTAAAAGGCAAAATATATTCTTTAAACTGATGGCAGTTAAGCTCCATCCACAAAAAAATTGAGTTCAAGTCCCGGGTCATGTTTTTTTTTTGTTTTTTTCTCATACTTTTGGGATTTTGACGACAGGTCCCGGGTCATCGTTTTTTTTAATTTTTTTATACTTTCCTATCATGGTTAAAAGGCAAAATATATTCTTTAAACTGATGGCAGTTAAGCTCCATCCACAAAGAAATTGAGTTCAAGTCCCGGGTCATGTTTTTTTTTGTTCTTTTTTTCATACTTTTGGGATTTTGACGACAGGTCCCGGGTCATGTTTTTTTTTTTTTTTTTTTTTTTTCATACTTTCCTATCATGGTTAAAAGGCAAAATATATTCTTTAAACTGATGGCAGTTAAGCTCCATCCACCAAAAAATTGAGTTCAAGTCCCGGGTCATGTTTTTTTTTTTTTCATACTTTAGGGATTTTGACGACAGGTCCCGGGTCATCGTTTTTGTTTTTTTGGGGTTTTTTTTCATACTTTCCTATCATGTTTAAAAGGCAAAATATATTCTTTAAACTGATGGCAGTTAAGCTCCATCCACAAAAAAATTGAGTTCAGGTCCCGGGTCATGTTTTTTTTTTTTTTTTTTTTCATACTTTTGGGATTTTGACGACAGGTCCCGGGTCATCGTTTTTTTTTGTTCTTTTTTTCATACTTTTGGGATTTTGACGACAGGTCCCGGGTCATCTTTTTTTTTTTTTTTTTTTTTTTCATACTTTCCTATCATGGTTAAAAGGCAAAATATATTCTTTAAACTGATGGCAGTTAAGCTCCATCCACAAAGAAATTGAGTTCAAGTCCCGGGTCATGTTTTTTTTTTTTTTTTTTTTTTTCATACTTTTGGGATTTTGACGACAGGTCCCGGGTCATCGTTTTTTTTTTTTTTTCATACTTTCCTATCATTGTTAAAAGGCAAAATATATTCTTTAAACTGATGGCAGTTAAGCTCCATCCACAAAGAAATTGAGTTCAAGTCCCGGGTCATGTTTTTTTTTGTTTTTTTTTTCATACTTTTGGGATTTTGACGACAGGTCCCGGGTCATCGTTTTTTTTTTCTTTTTTTTTTTCATACTTTCCTATCATGGTTAAAAGGCAAAATATATTCTTTAAAATGATGGCAGTTAAGCTCCATCCACAAAAAAATTTAGTTCAAGTCCCGGGTCATGTTTTTTTGTTTGTTTTTTTCTCATACTTTTGGGATTTTGACGACAGGTCCCGGGTCATCGTTTTTTTTTTTTTTTTTCATACTTTCCTATCATGGTTAAAAGGCAAAATATATTCTTTAAACTGATGGCAGTTAAGCTCCCATCCACAAAGAAATTGAGTTCAAGTCCCGGGTCATGTTTTTTTTTTTTTTTTTTTTTTCTCATACTTTTGGGATTTTGACGACAGGTCGCGGGTCATCGTTTTTTTTTTTTTTTTCATACTTTCCTATCATTGTTAAAAGGCAAAATATATTCTTTAAACTGATGGCAGTTAAGCTCCATCCACCAAAAAATTGAGTTCAAGTCCCGGGTCATGGTTTTTTTTTTTTCATACTTTAGGGATTTTGACGACAGGTCCCGGGTCATCGTTTTTTTTTTTTTTTTTTTTTTCATACTTTCCTATCATGGTTAAAAGGCAAAATATATTCTTTAAACTGATGGCAGTTAAGCTCCATCCACAAAAAAATTGAGTTCAAGTCCCGGGTCATGTTTTTTTTTTGTTTTTTTCTCATACTTTTGGGATTTTGACGACAGGTCCCGGGTCATCGTTTTTTTTAATTTTTTTATACTTTCCTATCATGGTTAAAAGGCAAAATATATTCTTTAAACTGATGGCAGTTAAGCTCCATCCACAAAGAAATTGAGTTCAAGTCCCGGGTCATGTTTTTTTTTGTTCTTTTTTTCATACTTTTGGGATTTTGACGACAGGTCCCGGGTCATGTTTTTTTTTTTTTTTTTTTTTTTTCATACTTTCCTATCATGGTTAAAAGGCAAAATATATTCTTTAAACTGATGGCAGTTAAGCTCCATCCACCAAAAAATTGAGTTCAAGTCCCGGGTCATGTTTTTTTTTTTTTCATACTTTAGGGATTTTGACGACAGGTCCCGGGTCATCGTTTTTGTTTTTTTGGGGTTTTTTTTCATACTTTCCTATCATGTTTAAAAGGCAAAATATATTCTTTAAACTGATGGCAGTTAAGCTCCATCCACAAAAAAATTGAGTTCAGGTCCCGGGTCATGTTTTTTTTTTTTTTTTTTTTCATACTTTTGGGATTTTGACGACAGGTCCCGGGTCATCGTTTTTTTTTGTTCTTTTTTTCATACTTTTGGGATTTTGACGACAGGTCCCGGGTCATCTTTTTTTTTTTTTTTTTTTTTTTCATACTTTCCTATCATGGTTAAAAGGCAAAATATATTCTTTAAACTGATGGCAGTTAAGCTCCATCCACCAAAAAATTGAGTTCAGGTCCCGGGTCATGTTTTCTTTTTTTTTTTTCTCATACTTTTGGGATTTTGACGACAGGTCCCGGGTCATGGTTTTTTTTTTTTTTTTTTTTTTTTCATACTTTCCTATCATGGTTAAAAGGCAAAATATATTCTTTAAACTGATGGCAGTTAAGCTCCATCCACAAAGAAATTGAGTTCAAGTCCCGGGTCATGTTTTTTTTTTTTTTTTTTTTTTTCATACTTTTGGGATTTTGACGACAGGTCCCGGGTCATCGTTTTTTTTTTTTTTTCATACTTTCCTATCATTGTTAAAAGGCAAAATATATTCTTTAAACTGATGGCAGTTAAGCTCCATCCACAAAGAAATTGAGTTCAAGTCCCGGGTCATGTTTTTTTTTGTTTTTTTTTTCATACTTTTGGGATTTTGACGACAGGTCCCGGGTCATCGTTTTTTTTTTCTTTTTTTTTTTCATACTTTCCTATCATGGTTAAAAGGCAAAATATATTCTTTAAAATGATGGCAGTTAAGCTCCATCCACAAAAAAATTTAGTTCAAGTCCCGGGTCATGTTTTTTTGTTTGTTTTTTTCTCATACTTTTGGGATTTTGACGACAGGTCCCGGGTCATCGTTTTTTTTTTTTTTTTTCATACTTTCCTATCATGGTTAAAAGGCAAAATATATTCTTTAAACTGATGGCAGTTAAGCTCCCATCCACAAAGAAATTGAGTTCAAGTCCCGGGTCATGTTTTTTTTTTTTTTTTTTTTTTCTCATACTTTTGGGATTTTGACGACAGGTCGCGGGTCATCGTTTTTTTTTTTTTTTTCATACTTTCCTATCATTGTTAAAAGGCAAAATATATTCTTTAAACTGATGGCAGTTAAGCTCCATCCACCAAAAAATTGAGTTCAAGTCCCGGGTCATGGTTTTTTTTTTTTCATACTTTAGGGATTTTGACGACAGGTCCCGGGTCATCGTTTTTTTTTTTTTTTTTTTTTTTCATACTTTCCTATCATGGTTAAAAGGCAAAATATATTCTTTAAACTGATGGCAGTTAAGCTCCATCCACAAAAAAATTGAGTTCAGGTCCCGGGTCATGTTTTTTTTTTTTTTTTTCTCATACTTTTGGGATTTTGACGACAGGTCCCGGGTCATCGTTTTTTTTTTTTTTTTCATACTTTCCTATCATGGTTAAAAGGCAAAATATATTCTTTAAACTGATGGCAGTTAAGCTCCATCCACAAAAAAATTGAGTTCAGGTCCCGGGTCATGTTTTTTTTTTTTTTTTTTCTCATACTTTTGGGATTTTGACGACAGGTCCCGGGTCATCGTTTTTTTTTTTTTTTTTTTTTTTCATACTTTCCTATCATGGTTAAAAGGCAAAATATATTCTTTAAACTGATGGCAGTTAAGCTCCATCCACAAAAAAATTGAGTTCAAGTCCAGGGTCAAGTTTTTTTTTCTTTTTTTTTCTCATACTTTTGGGATTTTGACGACAGGTCCCGGGTCATCGGTTTTTTTTTTTTTTTCATACTTTCCTATCATTGTTAAAAGGCAAAATATATTCTTTAAACTGATGGCAGTTAAGCTCCATCCACAAAAAAATTGAGTTCAAGTCCCGGGTCATGTTTTTTTTTTTTTCATACTTTAGGGATTTTGACGACAGGTCCCGGGTCATCGTTTTTTTTTTTTTTTTTCATACTTTCCTATCATTGTTAAAAGGCAAAATATATTCTTTAAACTGATGGCAGTTAAGCTCCATCCACCAAAAAAATGAGTTCAAGTCCCGGGTCATGTTTTTTTTTTTTTCATACTTTAGGGATTTTGACGACAGGTCCCGGGTCATCGTTTTTTTTTTTTTTTTTCATACTTTCCTATCATTGTTAAAAGGCAAAATATATTCTTTAAACTGATGGCAGTTAAGCTCCATCCACCAAAAAATTGAGTTCAAGTCCCGGGTCATGGTTTTTTTTTTTTCATACTTTAGGGATTTTGACGACAGGTCCCGGGTCATCGTTTTTTTTTTTGTTTGTTTTTTTTTCATACTTTCCTATCATGGTTAAAAGGCAAAATATATTATTTAAACTGATGGCAGTTAAGCTTCATCCACAAAAAAATTGAGTTCAGGTCCCGGGTCATGTTTTTTTTTTTTTCTTTCTCATACTTTTGGGATTTTGACGACAGGTCCCGGGTCATCGTTTTTTTTTTTTTTTCATACTTTCCTATCATGGTTAAAAGGCAAAATATATTCTTTAAACTGATGGCAGTTAAGCTCCATCCACAAAAAAATTGAGTTCAAGTCCCGGGTCATGTTTTTTTTTTAGTTTTTTTTTCATACTTTTGGGATTTTGACGACAGGTCCCGGGTCATCGTTTTTTTTTTTGTTTTTGTTTTTTTCATACTTTCCTATCATTGTTAAAAGGCAAAATATATTCTTTAAACTGATGGCAGTTAAGCTCCATCCACCAAAAAAATGAGTTCAAGTCCCGGGTCATGTTTTTTTCTTCTTCATACTTTAGGGATTTTGACGACAGGTCCCGGGTCATCGTTTTTTTTTTTTTTTTTCATACTTTCCTATCATTGTTAAAAGGCAAAATATATTCTTTAAACTGATGGCAGTTAAGCTCCATCCACAAAAAAATTGAGTTCAGGTCCCGGGTCATGGTTTTTTTTTTTTTTTTTTTTTTTCATAGTTTTGGGATTTTGACGACAGGTCCCGGGTCATCGTTTTTTTTTTTTTTTTCATACTTTCCTATCATGGTTAAAAGGCAAAATATATTCTTTAAACTGATGGCAGTTAAGCTCCATCCACAAAGAAATTGAGTTCAAGTCCCAGGTCCTGTTTTTTTTTTTTTTTTTTTTTTTTCATACTTTTGGGATTTTGACGACAGGTCCCGGGTCATCGTTTTTTTTTTTTTTTTTTTTTTTTTCATACTTTCCTTTTCATGGTTAAAAGTCAAAAGACATTCTTTAAACTGATGGCAGTTAAGCTCCATCCACAAAGAAATTGAGTTCAAGTCCCGGGTCATGTTCTTTTGTTTTTTGTTTTTTTCATACTTTTGGGATTTTGACGACAGGTCCCGGGTCATCGTTTTTTTAGGGCCCAAGCCCTGAATGGGCGCAGAGCCCTATTGTTCTTCTAAGGGTTTTTTGTTATTCTTCTTCTTTATAATACATTTTTTTTCAAGGTTTTTGCCACTTTTGGGGGCCTTAACGTGCTCAAAAACTCTTGAAACTTTGCACACGGGTCAGAACCTGTCATTAGAGCCATTAGAGCCGACTGAAGCTAGTACCCGGGCGTGGCAGGGGGGCTCGACAGCGCCCCCTGGAACGGGGTCCGAAAACTTGGTCCATAAATCAAACACGCTTACATGAAATAATATGAAACTCGGTACACTTATAGATCTCATCGGTTCATATATCCTTCATGCTCTGACTTTTTACCCCAGCCCAACAGGAAGTCGGCTATTTGGCGTAGTTTAAAAAACACATGCAATGGAATTTAAAATACTCCTCCTAGACGATTCAACCAATCACCACGAAACTCGGTGTGCATGAACTCAAGACATTGAGGATAAAAAATTGCGAGGGGATTTTTGATATCTCGAACGGTTTGGCCGTGGTGAGGAAACAAATTTATGGCGAATATTGGAAACAGGAAGTGTGTTTTAACATCCTCATACATTAATTGATCTTGATGAAACTTCAGCAGTGTGTTCGCTGTAAGAGGCCGATCACATGGATGTGACTATTGTGAGTCAAAGTTATAGCGCCACCAACTGGCAGCAGGAAGTGTGTCACTTTCGAAATGCTTTGAAATCACCCTCTTATTTTTACCTGATTTGCTTCAAACTTCATCTGTATAATGTAAACACACGACAGATGTAGACCTGTGAAAGGATTATTGATATCTTTAATACTGTCGCCATGGCAATGCTTTAAACTTTTATATTCTTTTTGGATGCATTTGAGGCTCTTAACATGCTTCAAATTGCATGAAACTCAACATGCGCGAACAGACATGTATAGACATGTGCGAACTTTCAGAAACGGGCGTGGTAAGGGGCTCAGTAGCGCCACCTTTAGTCAAAAATGGGGTATTAGTTTTACCTACAGTAACCAAACTCGGTATGTATATTCTTCTCTTCGATCCAGACAACTTTCTAATTTACAGTCATTAGCTCCGACCAACAGGAAGTCAGATATTGTGGTTTGAATGTATATTTTCTCTCTCTCTGTCTCTCTGCCATTCTGTGTGTGTGTGTGTCTGTCTGTGTGGGGAGGGGAGGGGAGGGGGGATGTGTGTGTGTGTGTGTGTGTGTGTGTGTGTGTGTGTGTGTGTGTGTGTGTGTGTGTGTGTGTGTGTGTGTGTGTGTGTGTGTGTGTGTGTGTGTGTGTGTGTGTGTGATTTTGGTTGGGTGACAGTTGTAGGTTACAGTTTGACAAGAGTTTATAGTTTATAGCACAATGTTGTGTTTCATTGCGAGTGTACACAAATATAAGGAAACACTTTGCATTTTGAATGATGGTCTGTATGAACAAATTGACGGAGTATGTTTTTATGTCCCCATTGTTCGATCGAGCCACACACACACACACACACACACACACACACACACACACACACACACACACACACACACACACACACACACACACACACACACACACACACACACACACACACACACACACACACACACACAGCATTCCAGCATTGCAATCTTGACATCGCAGCATGTTCATTATAGCCTTAATAAAATATAATAATAAAATACTCAACCTTACATATAAAAATTACACTGCTCTGTTTAAATAGTCATTTGTACAGTTTGTGCCGTTCATAGTAAGCACCGCTCCACTGTGATGTTTCCAAGCACATTTTTGCGCATTTGAAGAGGATAATTTTTCTATATTGGAACGTGAGTGTACAAAGTGTACAAAGTACAAAGCCTATAAAAAGAATAGTTTAGCATCCAAAAATGTTAATAATATATATATTATTATTATATATATAATAATATATATGATAAAAATAGGGGGGGAAAAGAATTTACATATATATATATATAATTAAAGCTGCAAGCAGCGATGGAGGGCCCAAGCCGGTGGCACCGGCTTGGGCCCGCAATCGCTGCTTGCAGCTTTAATTCACATATTGTTTCTTTTAAAAACTTTTACAAGAACATTTACAAACACATTAAAAAGTTACATGCAAAATGTACCATGATATCCAGTATGATTTTAATGGCTGAACATTATTTTGTATAACAGTTGTCACAAGAGGGCAGCAAGTATTTATTATATGTTTCTGTTGTTTTTGTCCCCAAATCTCCAATTTTCACAATACCTATCACTTACATTTTCTCAATACCTATCATTTCTAAGCAGCTTTACAGAAAATGTATGTTTCTACATCAGAGATCAGAGGGCAACTCTCAGCATGCAGTTAGAATGATGATTCGAAAAAATGATATGCAAAAAAATAGGGAAAAAAGCATAGGCCTCTATAAAAGTAATTTAATCAGCTTGTTGACACAATATCAGATGAATTGCATTGTTTATGTGCCTGGAAGCCAGTTCAATAATGAATCATGCATGAAGTGGATATCAGTGCCATAAAAAGAGAATTATTGACTGGTGGCCGTTTGCTTGACTCAACTACTTGATCTTTTCCTCCTAATTTTGAAGCAAGGCACAGAGCTGCTCCCCAGATCCCTTTCCCTTGGGCTCCGTGTCTAAAGCGATAGTGAGATCAATACCATCAGCCTGTCTGCGCTGCTCCATGGTTTTATTGGGCCCACACACAATCCTATATCTAATAACATAAACATATGTCAAGCTGTTAATTATACCTGACTAAATCAATTGTGTGTCACCTAACTGTAGTCGTGTGGGATGGGGGAACAGTTTTTGTTAGGTACCATTACTGTCATTATTATATTTACTTATTCTGTTTATTTCTTTGAGCCCACGCCTTCATGACTTTCCCCAATCTTAAAGACTTGGGGTGCTGTCAACTGATAACATCCTGCTATTTTCAGAGCCTAATTCTCAGAGGACCATAGGTGTGCTCCAGATATTAAATTACTCATGAAATATTTGTTCGCCCTCGAGGCCTCGTTCATCTGAACAGAAAACTCTGCTAAGTCCTGGAAATGTCAGCAAAAGAGAGCAAATTTGAGTCACCTCTGTGAGCAAGGTCCATTTTTCCAATTTAGAGCAGCAGGATTAGAAAGGCAGCCCCGTATCAGTGCGTGTTACTATCAGAAGCCATCAAAATGGCACAGTGGGGTGTTATGTTTGTTTCTATACTCTCACAAAAGAGAGTAGTGCTTTCGCCGTAGAGTTCAGAGCATGACACACTCCTTGAGGGTCGCTGAACTTCTTTGAGCTTGTTTAGTTTCAGACTTCAGTGCCGAGTCACTGATGAAAACAGTGATCTGAATGTATTCATCATGCAGAACTTTATAAACATTTGTATTATTCTTATCATATACATACAATGAAATAATGTATTTATTGAATGATTTATAAATAAATATTTAATGAGTCTGTGGGAGGTCTGAGGTGTGTGGCGTATAAAAATAATAATAATAATAAATAAAAAAATAATAAAAAAAAGATATAGAATAGAATTGAATTTAGAATTGAACCATGCCACTGTTTTTTACTCTGGCTCATATCACTAATTGTGTAGGCTATGTGTGTATATATAGGCTATAGCCTATATATAATTTATAATAATTTATATATATATATATAATTGTACACACACACACACACACACACACACACACACACACACACACACACACACGCACAATCAGTGATATGAGCCAGAGTAAAAACCAGTTTCATGGTTCAATTCATGACCCACAAGTCAAGACAGATTAGACCTGATTGGTTTGTTGGTGCCATATGTGACCTACAATCTTCGCTCTGCTAGTATTAGTAGACAGGAGGGTCGCCGATCTCCCTGGGCAAAGGTTTCCATGGAAACGACCCCTAGTCTGCCGTTTTGCAGTCCTCACTCATCTTGAGGCTGAATTATTCTAGATTCCTTTATGTCAGTTCCATATTCTTCTGCTCTATTTCCTCGCTCTCTCTCACCCTCTCTCTCTTTCCCTAACTCCCCGTCTCTCCCTTTCCGGTGGTCTATCCCTATCTCGCTCTTGCTCTGTTGTATGCCGTTTGGAATGTTTTTTTCTTTTCTTTTTCTCTCTCACAGAAATCTGTATAATCATGCTCTATTTTTAATGAGTCATTATGGATTTCCTCTTCAGTTGTATGTTTTTAGATACAAGCAAATGTCCATGTAAAATACTGTTATAAGTTATTTAATAATGACTGAATTTATTTTACTCATGTTTTTTTTTTTTACAGATGTTGTAAAAAAAACACAACGTTTTTAGTTTTACTGTAACTGTCCCTGTGCGCGAATAGCTCCTCTATCCAAAAGTCACTGGGAATATATCTTAAGTGAATAAATGAATCCATGAGGGCTAAAGTTGGGTTCTTCTCACATGGGAGTCAAAGATCACGAGCAGTGGTGTTGAGAAACGAGGCCGTTTGACTTCTTCACACCAGCCCTTTGTGTGATCTGTCAGTTTTGTAATCTTCAAAACGATAAAATTGCAAGTGACTCGAAGGATTAGAGAGCTATTTGATAGATGATGATATGCATCACCCTATCTTAGCTCTCCCTCCCCCCACCGTCCCGCCGCATCCGCGCCTAAACAGAACAAACTCCAGGGGGCGCTGTTGATAGGACATAAATTGTCATTGATCAAACAAGTGAATCCCGGGCAAATTACTTGGCTTGTGTATCCAAAAGAAGAATCCTATTTGTTTATATAATTTAAGTGCTTCCACAGAGCCTTTTCGTGACTTCCGAAACCAGTTTTAAATTGCTGAAATGATGGCCTATTAACCAGTTAGAATTTAGGAAAAGATAACAACAAATAGGCCTACATAAAAAAAATATATTTTCATTTTAAAATCACGGTCTAGATTTTAAAGTGCTTAAATGAATTTGTTTCAGAGATAATTTGTTACATTTTTAGAATTTTGTTTGATATCAAAACAAATGTATATAATTAATTAATTTATTAGGCCAATAACTTAATAAAAGTAATAACAATAACATAAAAGTAAATTAGCTTTCATAACAACGATGATAATAATAATAATTCTAAATTATTATTATTAATATTGTTGTTGTAATTATTATCTTGCAGTCAGACAGCAATGATTATCACGTTTGCTGAGCATCCCTCTTGTCATCCACACATTCCCGCCCCCTCGTCTGCGTTTCATTGGTTTCGTCCAAACTTGCTTTAGTTCTTCCAGACCGATGGGGTTTATTCGAGAGCTTGTATTCATAGTGTGTTCACAGATGGCCTGCCGGACAAGTTTTCAATGAATATTCTGGGTCTTTACAGTAAAATGCCCAAATTTACGGCAATTATGGACATAATTCGTTTGTTATGGATAATACGGATTGTGTGGGCTGTTGAAGGTAAGAGCATGTGTCTGGGTCAAGCGTGTGTGCTTTGAAATGTCTGTTACTTTTTACGCTACATCACACTGACGATATTGATCAAATTAAGATGATAATTATTTGAAGAAAGCCGCTGATGCTAGCGTTTTACAGTCATGTCATATTATCTCAATTTAAAGTCTTCCGTTTTCAGTAAAGTGCACCGAAAACAGGTGCACTGCAACTGTCTGTGGATATAGATGAGTTGAAATGGCTTTCCCTTGGTCAACTGTTATAATTCGTTTACAATCAATACAAACTGTTAATTCAGAGAAAAAGTTAAAGCGATTATTCACCCAAAAATGTTCCAAACCTGCATGAGTTTATTCCTTTCTGTGTAACACAAAAGATGAAATTAGTCAGTCTGTTCCATTCACTTTCATTGCACCTTTTCCAATGAAAGTGAATGGTGACAGACTCATTCTGCATGACATCTCCTTTTTTGTTCCACAGAAGAAAGAAAGTGTAATAACAACACAAGGGTGTAAATTATGTCTCTTTAAGCTGCATTATAGTCTCTATGTCTGTCTTCGAGAATGAAACATCTTCAGTAGTCTCTAACGTTATTATTTAAAAATGTGTAGGCTTAAACCTAGTGACCTTTTTTTCATTTATTACAAGTAAATGGAAGTAGGTGCCCCAAAATGTGGTCTATTTAGGTTTTAAGAAGAATACAGTAGTATTGAAACTGAAAATATCTTAAAAATACCTTTAGTATTTTACCAAGCAATATACTGTAGTACATTTTTGTGTGTCATGCTCCAGTCTGTCTGTTAGTACACGTGGGCCATTGTCTCAAATCTCTGCCTGGAAAATCTGCATCAGCACCTAATCACCACCCGAAACCTTCAGGAAAGCTGCAAGGATCTCTTTTTAAACTCCAAGATAGTGAAGTCTGTCTTTAATATATTTAGAAGAAAAAAAATGGACAAAATTATGTCTGCAGATGAGAAATGTTGATTCTCATTAGAAATCTTGTGTTAAATAGAGTGAATCAATGTGCTTAAAGTTCTTCCTGGACATTATGAGTTGGTCCTTGTTGGAATGATGGACCTGTTGCAACAGGACATGGGAGGAGAAACATTACAGTAGTTATTAATTTCTTTTGAGCATGGTTTTATTGATGATATCATCATCTTATTCTTGATTAGTCTTATAATATTAAAGTGGAAGGTTCCAAAACAGAGTTTTCACAGCAGTGCCAAAGAAGATCCATTTTTGGTTCCCCAAAGAACCTTACAGGGATAAGTTCTAAAAAGAACCAATTTCTTTAGCCTGAGGAATATTTTAATAATCTAAATAACCTTTTGTGCAATGAAAAAGGTAATCCATGGAGGTTGAGATGAGACTTTTGCTTTGTCTAGTATGTTATTCTGATGATAAACCATCAGTTTATATAGTGATAAGATATAAACAATGCATACTGTACATGAAGCTTAGCCATGGCCTGAAATCACACCGTCCATTCCTGTTGGTTTGGTCTGGTCTATGGATGTGAGGAGTAAAAGCTCATTCATTACACCTCAGAGTCAGAGCAGATACAGATCTTGAGAGTATAATTGTTTACACCATTGAGACACGCATGACTTAGGCTGCAAATAAGGACATGGAAATTTCCTCAAGTAAGTGAGGATGTCAGTAAATTAGACCCCGCTTTGACTAATCTAATGAATCAGTCCTGTTTCAATTTTGTTTGTTGGGTTCTTCATTTGCCCAGGGCCAGCGAGTAAATGATTTGCTGTAATGTGTAGAAAATACATGGCTGGACTACCACTTAAGCTCCTGTTCTGTTTTGTTCTTTCAATCATGTTGCAAGCTATAATGACAGGACTGTGCTGGAAAAGCCGTCCCCCTAAGCTTTTGTAGAGAAAGTAATGTGCATTTAAATTAAAGTTAGCAATGCATCAGTGGCTGTTTGTTATGTCAGAAATACACTATTTGTAATTTTCACAGAATGTATGAGTGAATCTGATACGGACCCATACCACTACAGGGAGTGTCACTACAAGTTTTTTTTTAATGATATCGTTTTTTTTTTTTTTTTTTTTATAATCCTCAAGGTTCGTTTAGGTTGCAAAATGTAATTTGATTTTACTCCCTACCAGAGTTATTATATAGCCTAAACTAAAAACATAAAAAAAAATGGAAACACAACAACATTACTAAAACTTGAACTAAAATTAAAATGAAAACCGAAAATATGAAAAGAAAAACTCATTCAAAATATCAACAAAAATAATAGTCTCTCAGTGATACTAAAATAAGACTGCACACAACTTTCAGGCTACCTGTAAACTAATGTAATAAATAAATAACTAGTAAAAAATAATGATTAAGAAGTAGCTACTTCACCTTCATTCAAAGTGTAGGGCAGGGATGTGATAATGTCGAGAGCAAATTACCGGTATGCAAATTGAATTATGCAAATTTAAATGGAAACATCATTGACAGTTGACAGGCAAATGTAAACATCTGTTGCATTGCCTCTAAGATCCTATTTTTGACAGAACATTCTTGACCCACTGTTAGAGAACAGTTCAAAATTGCTTACTCAAAAAATAGTTTCAAATGTTATTACCAAAATCCACACATTATCATGAATGAAAATAACATTATTTAACAATAGCGAAATATAACATAACAATTCAGTGCATAATTTCCATAGAGCACCCCCCCAAACACATGCATTTACCATTTAGTTCAGACAACATTCCCACAATCCAAAAGGCTTGTCTCAGGGGCTGTTTAGTTTTCAACCAAAAAAAAAGATTTTTTTTAAAAATCATTTATTTACATGACAACAGCGTTTTGGCGATCTGAAAACACAAACTTTTGAAAATTAGTTTCAAAGTGCAAGTTTTTGAAAACCATACCGTTATTGTCTTATTGTAAACAACAAAAACACTCATTTGTGAAAACTGGCACATGTAAATTAGAATTACGTGATCAGTCTATAAGCGCGTAGAGTTTCTTTACAAAGTATCATTGCCATCTACTGGCCTGGCATGCATAATACAATCATAATACACAGCGCTTTTAGTCATTTTCGTGGATCCGTGTGAACGGGGATCGTTTTGACTATGTTGTCGACTGTATGCGAGAAATGCAAAGGAAAAACTTTTCAGTTTTTATTACATCCTGACTGGAAAACACTATTTTAATCGTAAATTTTTCTTTTCTTTTTGCTAATTTTGGTGAACGTGCACATTAGCGCGCATATCCTACTACTCTCACGCTGTAATTACTAAGGTTATCGACAGGAACAAACAACCTCTCCTGGTTTGGGTTAACATCCTAATCTGAAAGCAAATGTATTAAAATTAAGCAGAATACAATAGGTTTAGCGGGCCGTTAAATATTTTGCGGGCTGCCAAGTTACCCATCTCTGGAGTAGGTGAAATGTTATTTACTTTTTATATGATGTTACATCAATTTTTATACACTTTTCTTTGCAAGTAATATAAACGCTTTTCAAATCAATATGAAAAATTTATACACAAATTCATTTTTTTATTTACAAAAAGATTTTTGTAGGATTTTGTCTTCTCTCAGCCGAGGACCCAATTATATGCCATTGGGCCTTTTAGATGTGGGATATGTTTTACTGTCCTTCCTTAGTCAGAGAAATGCAACCACCAACTTTTTTTGTTTCCATACAAAAACAGCGGTGTATCCTAGAATCCTGTTTTCAATCGTTCGATCACGTGACATGTATGCGCGCAGGGCCCATGTGACGTTTGTCATGCAGACCTCAGTACTTGCTGCACTCCCCTGTCCTTTTATTAGGAGCAAGACCTGCCTCTGGCATCTGCGACATCTTTCCGAGCCTTTACATAAGCACGGCAAACCTGACCAATTTCAGTCATGCCAGACACAGTCGGCTCTGTGGCCCGTCAGCTTTGCAGAACGACAGACCGAACAAACTGTCTCTGAATCAATGAATATATGAGTGATGTGAAACTGGGAGTTGTTTCCATATGGCCTCTCATGAAATGACAAGATTTTGTCCACAGGCTTTTGAGAGGGTCAAAATGCTGAAATTATCAGGTATCCAAGAGGGACTTGCCATCTGCTTGACAATTTAACTTTCCATCTGTCTCTCTGTCTTGTTGAGTGATCATTTTGAATAAAATGAGGTGAAATGGTTTGTCCTCTTAATGTTTATTGTTGGCCAGTTTGATGCGCTGTCATATTGATTTAAATCCATGCTATTTTTGAGTGCAGAAATGAGGGTACAAAACAAATTTGTATGTGTTAACACTCAGGATCTCATCTAACAAAATGTCAACCTGTCAGCTATTATCGAGGAGCAATAGCTCTCTAACTACCACACATACGTGGGCAGACATGGTTCATTTTTTAAATGGAGAGCACAAGCAGAGTACAGTGGTCAGTGGGAGAAAGTAGAAAAGAGCTTTAAAGTAGCAGCAACCCTTCCACTTTATGAAAGTTTTTTATGTTTAGGATTTAGGAAATAAGTAGCACAAGGACAGGATCATATTCCGGTTGTTTCTCTCCAAAGTTGTGTGCACACAGTTGGGTCAAAAACGTGACTTACTTTATTTTATTTTATTTTTGCCAAGATCTATTCATTTATCCAAAATCAAAATGTGATTTATACACACAGTGACTTAAATAAGTCTGTTCTATGATGAGCATGTTATTCATTTCATTGACGTAAACATTATTTTGATATTTTTTTGTGGCCATAACATAAAAATGTCAGTGTGATCCAAATGTCCTGATATCAAAATAAAGAAAAACCTCATTAACAGAATGAAAATCTTAAGTATTTTAGCAAAATATTTGAAAATACTAACTTATATTTTAAGATTTTTCCTCTACTTCTATTATGGAATTTTGTATATATTTTTTTTCATTAGCACAAGTACAGCTAACACTGATACATTGAGTCCAGTCATTTCTCTTGTGCTTACTTGATGTAGGTTTATTTGAGCATGTGGCTTTATTCTGCATTGTGTTGTTGCTTATTTGATGAAGATATATTTGAGATATATTTGAGAGCATGGCATTATTGTGGACCATTTTGTTTGTGCTTGTTTTTATGAAGATATATTGGAGTGCATTAAGCATTTCACACCAGTCTGATCTGTATGCCACCCAAGATGGAAAGTCATTCATCTTGCTACTACTGAAAAAGTAAATGTTTCTATGCCAGTGCAGTGCTGTAAATGCAATATAATTCATCCCCTGAACTTAACAGGGTTAAAACCTGGCTCAGTCACTGCTCACAGGTGTCTAATGGACTGTGCTGCTAAACTGATATTTTCTTTTTCGAAAAAGAATCTCAATTTAAATTGTATTGACCCAGAAGCTGTGCATTCCGAAGTGAACTTAATGAAAAGAGAAGAGAGATCCCGGAGCTAAAGAATCTCTATTCAAAGTGATTAAAAATCAGATGAAAAGTTAATTTGCTCTCATAGCCCGAAGCTGCTAATTTACTTCATATCCACCGAGGATTTGATTTGCAAATGGATTGTTGTTGAGTGATCATCAGTCTTCAGTCAAAACCTTCTCAACTGGAACCGTTTGGAATCATTTTCAACTTTGTTCTGTGTTACTTGATTTTAAGATTAATCAAGTACCGGTAATCTTTCTAAATGGAGAGAATTTGCATCAGGACGTGACCTAATAATTTTGATCTGTGTAAACTTAATTATTTTCTCCCTTCATTTTCATGCATTGAATGTCCCAAAGCAAGCAAGAAGTTATTATGAATGGACTTCCCAGATAATGAGCTGATATTGCATAATCATAATATCCTCAATAGTAACAGAAGTCAGATGCAGTCAATATACGCAGTGGTTTTGCCGGCAGAGCAGAAGCGCCCTTATTCCACAGAGAGCTGACATAAAATATTGAACTTCAAAAAGCTCATGACCTACTTCTCCACTATCCTCGATTTTGTAACTATGATTATCTGAAAACACAAGGGTACATGTTTGGTTTAATATCATTTGATTACCATTTGTCCTAATTATAATTTAGTCGTATTTATTGTTATTGCTACCTCAGTAGAAAACCTGAATGCCTAATCAGTCTTGGGTTACTTGCTTCTTATGTCTTCTACCTCCTCATACATTAGATCATGTAGACTGTATTTGCATTCAGTGTATTTATGGAGTAGATTATTTTTAAGTTAATTTATTTTTCAGTAGTAATTCATGAATGTATTCTCTATTTAGGCTGAATATACAAAAGTTTGGGTTCAGTAATATTTTTTTGGGGTAAAGAAATTCATACTTTCAATTGATAATGGTGACAATAAAGACATTTATAGGGCCCTAAAAAAAATCCGTTTTATTTTTTCCCAAATTCCGTTTTTTCCATTCAAATTTTTAGCAAATTCCGTTTTTTCCATTTTAATTTTGGGGATTTTTTTTTTTACCTTAAAATATATTGAGGTAACAAACATCACTTTTACTCAGTACTTTTCAGGACAAATATTGCATGATGCCACATAACAATGCACTCGAAGTACCGGTACTTCAAGTAACAACAAAATATTGATGCTTATGAGCTTAATGGTTAAAACCATTGACGGTAATGGACACAGCGACCCCATAGACTTCAACGAAAAAAAGTGAAGTCAATTAGAAGCACTCACTTCCTGATGGCTGAGTGAACTGCGCAGGCTCAAACTGAGCTTGACGACGTAGATGTGACGTGAGCAACCTGTCTGACAGTTGTAAGTCTTCTAGTAGCTGTGCCAAGAGAAATCTGAACCATTCCCTTCCGAATCTCGCAGAGACGGAGAGCGTGAGTATTAGCTGTCCATGAGCTATAGCAGCAGGATCAACTTTATCACTCTCTATGGGCTTCTCCCTTGACTTTATCAGACTTTATGCCTCCACGTCCCCCCGATTGCCTGCGAGCTTCTCCGTCTGTCTATACGGTAATTTCTCGACTGTGCGACAGAGAGTCGTGTGGTTATGACGCAACTGTTAGCCTGTTTTTACAAAAAGGCTTTTACGAAGCCCATAACGTAAGATACAAGGTAATGGAGCCTTTTATACATTGTCGTATTTCTTTAGAAATAAACAATGGACAAATGGAGTCTGTAAACGCCTCAGATATAAAGTTATTCGCTGTCAAAGTGACGCCAAAATGAATGGGACTCAATGGAATGCTAACAGCAGGTGATGGCTTGCTAGCCAATGGCTGCCCCCATGAAAGGTACGCTTTCCGGGTGCTGTATTACCCCCTTGGAAATGACGGGAGGGGTTGTCGCCCAGATTTGTTTCCCCCCGGTCTGCATTTTCCTCAGACATACGTTCTCCTCACACACAAAAACAGAATTTCATTCCAAATATGTAAAATTCCGCGTTAATTTGCCAATTCCATGATTCCGTGATCGCAGAAATTATAGGGCCTTACATTTATAATGTTACAGAAGATTTCTATTTCAAGTAATTGCTGTTCTTTTGAACTTTCTGTTCATCAAAGTATCCTGAAAAAAATGTATCACCGTTTCTACAAAAAAATGAAGCAGCATAACTGCTTTTAACATTAAAGTCGACATGAAATCAAAATGGACCCTATTTACTTTGTTAGCGCATATTACTAGTCTTGTGGTGAACAATTAATCCGTGCAAGTTAATACACAGAAATAAAATATTTGCCGTGGTAATCTTTAATCAAAGTCTGAAAAGTCACTTCCAGTCTGGAAGAATTTGGAATTCCTTTTCTGATGACGTAGGTTTGACGGATTGGGTTGAAAACGCTTAACCACTCCCCTCAAGCCGTTAGTCTGCTATGAGCGAGAGATGGAGAGGAGGAGCGCTAAAGTAAAACCCTGCCCTCTGTTCAATATTCCCTTTCACATGGAAATACGTCACAACAAAAAAAGTCGTTTACAACTTCCGATTCACGCTGACTTTAATGATAATAATAAGAAATGTTTCTTGAGCACCAAATCATAACATGTGAATGATTTCTGAAGGATTGTGTGACACTGAAGACTTGAGTAATGATGCTGAAAATTCAGCAATGCCATCTCAGGAATTAATAATGTTTTAGCAATTAATATTTTTTATAGTTGTTACTGCATTTTTAATTACACAAATGCAGCCTTGGTGAGCATAAGAGACTTCTTTTTTAAAAACATAAAAACTATTTTTTGCTGACCCCAAACATTTTAAAGTTCGGTAGTGTGCAAATAGGGACAAAGTTAACACTTGGAAAGATCCAAATGTATAAAAAAAAATGGGTTTGCCTTGTAAACTAAACTTGGCAGTTAGCCTGTAACTTTATTGAACCCTGCAAAATTACATGTGCAGGATTGTAAGAATGATAATTTAATCCTCGCTAACCAACCGTCTACTAAAACTAAATCTATCATGACCTCTGATCTCTTTATTCAGTGACAATCATGTTCAATGTAGTGTAATGTTTTTCAAATATGTGTAATGTACAACACATTAATAAGCATCCAAAACGAAATGCAGATCAAGAAGATCACAGACAGAGAAATGAAAACTGACTCTTCTCAGATAACACAAACTGTGCTGTTTGTTACGAATAATCTCATCATCGCAGGGATACAAATCTATTTTTCTAAGTAGCAATACTGCAAAATGTAGCCTGTAAATTTTCTCATCATTGGCATGTGTGGTTAATTTTGGCCCCCAAATGCGAGTGTTCAGACTCAGAGTATGGTCTGCTTCAGGGTGCTTTTTCGGCTCTTGGCCCACATCGCCATGGAGATGAGAGTTGTAAATTGGGAAAGCAGGGGATTAGTGTTGGGTCTGTAAACTGTGAGCAGGCTGCTCCACTGACCCACTGCTCATTCAGCGCCATCACATTTGGCTCCTGTCTGCAAATGTTAGACAGTCACACAGCTGAGATATGCGGAGGGGTTTATGGGCAAAACGTTCCCCTAATGTCTGCTCGAAATCCTGACATAACAGAGTGAGACAAATCTCTTGTTGGACCACAGCGCATGCTTTCCTGCCGCTGCCACAGACATCTTTCATCAATAGCTTTTGTAGGTCAGCAAATCCCAATTGTGTATCCAACAATGGATTTAGGAGGAACATGCTTGCTTGATTTCTTAAAGTCACCATGATATAAAAATGGACTATTCTAATTTTTTTATGGAATATTGCAGTATATACAGTGGGGAGAACAAGTATTTGATACACTGCCGATTTTGCAGGTTTTCCCACTTACAAAGCATGTAGGAGTCTGTAATTTTTATCATAGGTAGCCTACTCTTCAATTGTAAGTGATGGAATCTAAAACAAAAATCCAGAAAATCACATTGTATGATTTTTAAATAATTACCGAAAATGTGCATTTTATTGCATGACATATAGGCCTAAGTATTTGATACATCAGAAAAGCAGAACTTAATATTTGGTACAGAAACCTTTGTTTGCAATTACAGAGATCAAACATTTCCTGTAGTTCTTAACCAGGTTACAGAGATCATACGTTTCCTGTAGTTCTTAACCAGGTTACAGAGATCATACGTTTCCTGTAGTTCTTAACCAGGTTACAGAGATCATACGTTTCCTGTAGTTCTTGACCAGGTTACAGAGATCATACGTTTCCTGTAGTTCTTGGTTCTCAAAGGAGCTCAAATGTGCTGCGTAACACGAGAATGAACCTCATTAGTTCTTGCATGTCAAGCGAACATGCTATAGCTTCCGTTTACCGATGAATGCGTTGATGAATGTTTAAATGTGAATAAAAGCCTAAATTAAATCTGTTCTTTATCATATAAAGCGATCGTGTCTCCTCAGAAAATATGGACTAAACCGCTCAATTCATATGGATTAGTTTTACGATCTCTTTATGAACTTTTGAAGCGTCAAAGTGTTAGTTGCATAGAGGGACAGAAATCTCTGATTTCATTAAAAATATGTGTTCTTATCTTTTGTGTTCAGAAGATGAGTGAAAGTCTTATGGCTTTGGAACGACATGAGGGTGAGTAATTAAAGGCAGGGTAGGTGATTTGATCCAGAAGCATTTTTTTGTTATGCTGGCTGAAAGTTCCAAATGCAATGATACGAATGATTTGATCTGCCTATTAACGTATGCGTTTTCATACCTCCGCCCCTGCTCGCACAGACGTCATGTCATCAGCGCGTTTCATGTTTTTACAGTTCCTCCTGAACCAAAACAACGAGCTTATGCGTTTACGGCATAACTACTGTAATTATACTGTAATTGTGCAATTCAATGGCAACACTATCAACGCAGAAATGAATCTGCAGCAGTCAGGTAGTACATTAATGCTATATGCTTTGAGACATGAGGTAGTTTAAAGGTGCAGTATGTTATTTCTAAAATTCGCTGATTGTTGATATTTGAAATCAGTCCAAACAGACACACCCCTCTCTTCATTGCTCCACCTCCAAAGTACACCCTCCAATCCTAACCGCCCTGCTCCGAGTCCGTCTCGAACCTCCGTGCACAGGAAAGCTTTTCTAATATTAACGCGGCGGGTCCTGAAGCGTTAGATCTGTCCTGATCATAACCCTTCATTTTACAGTGATAATCTTTTGAGCTTTTCTGTTTTGTAATGTCTCTCAGCCATCTCTCTTTCTACAGTCTTTCTTCAAATCTCAGTTTTCCTGTGTGTGTGTGTGTGTGTGTGTGTGTGTGTGTGTGTGTGTGTGTGTGTGTGTGTGTGTGTGTGTGTGTGTGTGTGTGTGTGTGTGTGTGTGTGTGTGTGTGTGTGTGTGTGTGTGTGTGTGTGTGTGTGTGTGTGTGTGTGTGTGTGTG
Organism: Phoxinus phoxinus; assembly: GCF_949152265.1. NCBI lineage: Eukaryota > Metazoa > Chordata > Actinopteri > Cypriniformes > Leuciscidae > Phoxinus > Phoxinus phoxinus. The sequence continues at coordinate 15,216,417 of NC_136893.1, forward strand.
TGAGTGAAAATGCAAAGAATAAGAACATTTCATCTCAATATTTGTTTTTGGCTGAACTATCCTTTTAGGTATACTGTGAAATTATACAACCATTTCCTTCCTTCTATATGTCAGACTTGTCATTGGGTGCAGACTGGTGCTATTGTTCTTTTGAAGATGAATTGTGAATTTACACAGTCAGACACACTGCGTCGGTCTAGTGAATGTTTTAGCATCCCACCCACAGGTTGACTGACAGATCTGGAGCACAGAGGATCAATGCACTTTCGTTTTCTTTCTGGATGCGGAATTCTGAGCGTGTCCTCACACTAGTTCACACGTTCACATTGTGTCATAGCAGCTCATTGTAGGACATGGAAGCTCAAGCTATTGATCAGTTAGAATATCTATTACATTCGGCACTGTTTGACTCCATCATGTACTGGTGTGTACATGCTGTTTCAGTTGCATAATCATGTTTATGTCTGTCCATCCCCCATTTCAAATTACTCCACAAGTTTGTGTAGATCCTCATGATCCAAAGAGCAGCTTTTGCTTCAATGGAAGAACATCTGACCATCTGTACAAAAGAGTCTCATGATCAATGTAACATTGCTTCTATAAAGCTTCTATATTATTCATTTTAAGTCAGAATTCCTCATTTATTTTCAGGTTAAAATCAGATTTGGACTCTCACCTTTTTAAAGTGGTCTCAGACTTATGGATCCCGTCAGTAACATAACAAACAGTATATATAATGTCAGTATTGCACGCGTTGGCGATATTTGATATAATGGAATGTAATACTTTAGGGATCTGCATAGTTTTTGAGGGGTTGTTTTTGCATATCGTCGTGTATGATCAAAGCTTGATTTAATTAACTCTACATGAATTTTTCAGTATGTTTCAAGGGCAATCTTTGTGCTTCCATCTGGATAAAACAGACAAAACTAACGTTGGAGATCAGGAGAATAAAATCATCATGAAATGAGAATGTATATCATGATTCTGGACCAAAAAAAAGATGATTAAGAAAAGTAATTTCATATTAATTTCATATAATTTCAAAGAATATTTCAGCCATATTCTGGGAAAAATAAATGAAATGGATTTTGTGTGTTGCTTTATGTCCGTCTCTAAAATAAGCAAATTACAGTTGGTCCATCCTTACAATTGGACCTCATATCGCAAACAATAGCCAATCGTATTCTTGTACAAATATATATTTAAATATCAAGATTCACAAAGATACATTTAAATGAGCAAATGCAATGTGTATGTTATAAATTTAAATGTATCTTTTAGTTACACTTTTGTAAAAAGACAGACAGAAGACATTTACAGTCTACATCACATTAAGGGTTTATTTTAAAATCGGATATAATCAAAAAATGGTTCTTGATTCAATAAGAGAACAGTTTGATTCACTGCCTTTGAGTCTGATTTAAACTGTTAAATGTGCTGTCATTTACCATTGGTCTGTGTATTTTCACAGGCAAAAATACAGTAATTTCTCTAAGAATCTGCAATTTGGAATTTCCTATGAGGGTGAAAGATATACCCATGCAGACTCTGCATCACACTTTGCCACACTGACCAACAGAAAGTTGCTTGGTTGACTTTATGACCAGTGCTTCATGCATCCCGAGTATAGACACGAACAAAGCCGCCTTAAAGTTTCTAAATTATTGTCACAATTATTGTCTGTTTTAATCGCAGTCTGGAGTCCTATATTTCAATGAGTTCCAGAAGTGGGTCTTTTATGCAGTCTCATACGTCCCATAGTATGGAAATGCAAAGGAACATTGCAGCCATAAAAAACATTAAGTCTAGCTCATAGATTCTCAAGAGCACCATCACAAGAGCAAATTATATTTTAAGTATTCATCTTCTCGGCCTCTGAGCAGGCTCAGTAAACATCACTTCATCTAACAGTGTACCGTACCAGTTTCTCCACTTAAAATTTCACTCTTGATATAAGAGGGAGGATACTATGTTTATCATGTTGGTGCGTTTAATCAACATTACTTAATCCTCCCTGCTTGCTATGATGTTGTGCCATTTATATTTATGGGTATTTTGAGGTGTATTCATCTCCATTTGAATATTTTTTTTATCTTTAGCATGGATAGCATAAGGTCACAAAGAGAGTGATTTTGTGTGAGATTGATGAGCTTTTGTGGATGTGGGGTGCGTGCTTCTGTTCACCGCATTGGCATGGCTCAGCATGTGCAAACTGAGTGATGAAATGAATAAATAAAAAATGTGGGACTGAAAGTTGTGCCTTGGCACGCTGACCTAAAATCCAGTGAAGACTCGCCATGTTTCCCGTGGGATTAATCCAGTGTGGCATACAGAGTGTAGCGCAGCCTGTAAGGATTATATGTACTGGACTTGGGCTCCCGCTGCCCTACTTTTCATTAAAATATAAAGAGAGAGAGGGAGCGAGATTGCATGAATGCCTGGACAGATGGAGTGGGGGTTTGATTAAACAGTGCACCAAGTACTGGGAAATGCTACAACTTTTTCTTTCAATGCACAGACAGTTGTAATTTACTGGTTTGCATGATTTTCTTACAGGGATATTTTACTTGAATGCATGACGCTGTATTAATAATCATGTTATGTGCTTTTTTTTTTTGACCCATGAGCTTATAAAGTCTAAGAGGATTGTTTTTTTCCTCTTGTATTTTCCTCCCAGCCTCATCATATTCTCACATTCACAGACCTAAACACACAGCGATGCTGCTGTTCCTGGGAGAAATATCTTTGGTTGCCCCTGAGCTGCAGAAGCTGCTGAAATATAAATGAGACACTTAATGGCTGAGGCTGTATCGAGCTAGTGTTTAACAGGGATCCCAGGATTGTGTGTCACGGGGCTTCTGGCTTCGATCTCAGGAAGTCCTCCTGCCACTTGCCAAATCCCGATTCATAAATGCCACCGGGAGTCTGTGTGTCACACTGGATGTGTTAATGTTGCCGTGACTGGGGCCCATATGACCTGGCGGGACCCCCATATGTGATCCTCCCTCAAGACATCAAAATGCTCAATCATTTCTTTTATACATAAAAACTAAACAGCTTCACATACAGACTTGGACAGATGGTTTTCTTCTAAATATTGGGGGGAGACGTTCCAGTCTCCATTCTGAATATTTCACACAATTGGCTTGCAGGATGTTCACATGAAGACCCTATAAAATCAAAATTCGGTGGTGGTTTTGCGGCTTAGTTCTGATTTGTTAGCTTTGAGGCTGTCTGTATGCAAGTGTGCTCCTTAATGCTGAAAAAAAAATCTTTTTGGCAGATACAGACTTATCAATGACTCATCCTGCATAGATTTTTGTCCAATAAAAAGCCCTCAGAAATGAGTGTCCAGCCCCCCTAATACCACCTACCTCCAGCTCCAACCAACAAGTAGCAAATCATGACTGATGTCCATTTCGCCATGTAAAAGAAAAGGAACAACAGTGATGTCCAGCCCTAAATTCCTGTTTCAATTGGAAATTCAAGTGTTTTTTCCCCCATACTTGGATTTAGCCCTTATATATGCAGGGAGGGGTGGGTAACTTTGCTTTTCAAGAAGTGGTAGTTTTTTATTATTATTTTTCAGTATATATATGATTAAAAAAAAAAACGTTTGCTTTAAATGTTTTAATCTTTAAATTTAGATGAAGTCATTGTTAGGCAAAATGTACTTCAAAATGAATATACATTTTTCAAACTGTACATATTTAACAATGTTGAGATACCTGTACCTAAATTCACTTTTAGGTTTGAGTTGTACTTTTTATTTTTATTTTTTGTCAAGCTAATTTAGTAGCGACTCATCTTGGTGAAAATAATTGTCTGCTTAGCCTTAGTGGTTTCCAGACTTTTAATATCAGTGCATTTGTTAATTTGTACATTTGCATTTTGCCTTCTTAGGTCAACTCCAAAGCAGTACAACAAATCTTTTGCACAAAAAAACCCTAGGGTTTCATTTGACTGATTCTGGCAGTATGCAGAAACCACTTGTTCCCAGCTACATAATTGAAAATGTCAGATCAGAGTCATATTTCTAAACTATTTTGTCCTACTTGCCATATTGAATAGAAAGGCACTCTCTGTCATCTGGGGCAATTAGGAACTAGATGTGAAGGGAAGCAGATGTTAGAACATGATGTGATCTATCATCTGTGATGGATGACACCTTCCAATCTAGTAATAGCCATTTGTAACATTTGATTAACAATAAGAGTCAAAAATAGCGAGCTATTACTGCTGTGAAATGGGCAACTGTTATTCTGCATCTCACAGTGTGAGTCATCCTTCATTTAACATTCAGAAAAGCTATCCATTATGCATCATAATTACTGTTAAGAGTCTTGAAGAACAATGACCTTACAAATGCTCGAACGTGCGGTAATGGGCTCTTAGCGGCAGCATTTTAAACTTACAGGTTTTTGGTATGCATTTCTTTTCAGATGTGTTGATGGACTCCACGACGGCAACGGCAGAGCTGGGCTGGACGATATATCCATCATTGGGGGTGAGTCTCATTGAAATAATTTAGATGATCAGACCTAGCATAAATGAATAATTCAGTGCACAAATTCAGCATGTCTCATGTGGTACTGAAATAGAAGTTGAAAGAATTCCAAATTAGATTATTTTTGATGCGATCCATGCAGTTTGTCTCACTTCTGCACATTTTTACCTTAGCAAATGTGTAATGGTGTGAAACCAGAATCGAATGTTTCATAAATATGCAAATAGCTCGAAAAACATGCTTTTACTATTAGCCGCACACATTGCTTATTCAAACATTATTATCTGTTCTTTGGTTCCAGTGGGAAGAGGTGAGTGGCTACGACGAGAACATGAACACCATCCGCACCTACCAAGTGTGCAATGTCTTCGACGCCAGCCAGAACAACTGGGTACGCACCAAATACATCCGGCGGCAGGGCGCCCAGCGGATCCACGTGGAGATGAAGTTCTCCGTACGAGACTGCAGCAGCATCCCCAAAGTCCCTGGCTCTTGCAAGGAGACTTTTAATCTGTATTACTTCGAATCAGACTCTGATGTTGCCACCAAGGTGTATCCCGCCTGGATGGAGAACCCTTGGGTCAAGGTGGACACCATTGCGGCCGATGAGAGTTTCTCCCAGGTGGACCTGGGCGTCGGTATGATGAAGATCAACACGGAAGTACGCAGCTTTGGGCCGGTGTCCCGTAATGGCTTCTACTTGGCCTTTCAGGATTATGGAGCCTGCATGTCGCTCATCGCTGTAAAGGTTTTCTATCGCAAATGTCCCCGAATTATTCGGAATGGGGCCATCTTTCAGGAGACCTTGTCCGGGGCGGAGAGCACCTCTCTGGTGTCTGCCCGAGGCACTTGTGTACCTAATGGAGAGGAAGTGGATGTACCGATTAAACTGTACTGCAATGGAGACGGGGAGTGGCTGGTACCTATCGGGCGTTGCGTGTGCAAGGCCGGGTACGAGTCTGTGGACAACGATACTGTGTGTAAAGGTGAGTTTTGTTGCTTTTTCAGTATTGCTTATTAGATATTTTACAGAATTAGAAAATGACAGAAAAATTATTGTTTGGTGGTTCTTGCTGAAGATTCGCATGTGAAAAACACACAAAGGCCCATTTTCTTTTCTTTTTGTTGCTGGCAGACTACAGTAAAAATCATACATACACTGTTGGCTTGACGGGAGGGTTAGCACTTGGCATCACATTTTTTTTTTTTTTACATTCTTATCAAGAATTCAAATTCTTAAGTTTTGTCTCCAGAACAAACATAGGAAAAAAGTAAAGGAAAAAAAGATCAGAAGATTCTTAAGAGATGAGTTTTTATTTTGTTATTTTTTTTAGAAAAAATATTCTTTATTATTATAACATTTATTCTTAAGTTAAAAAAAAATAGAAGAAAATAGCAGTTAAGAAGATATTTTTTCTCTATGCTTTGTCATACTACAGACTTTATGGTGCTTTTATAGTACTTTTATGTACTTTTTTTGGGGTTTGACAGTACATAAAATATAAGAAAAATAATATATTTTACAAAACCCTTTGTCTAGCATAGATAGAATTAAAAATTGAAACCACTTTAGGCTGAGTAATTAATAATTCCTTTAAATTGTTTATTTTATTTTAACTGTTCTTTAAAGGCTGCCATTCTCATCTTTGTCTGGTTTTAATGGCTCTTTAAAACAGGAAAACTGTTACAAACTTAGCAATTTCTAGCAGATTTGACCCTTAAAAACAACTTTCGTCTGTGTGACGTGATGTTGTCACGTTGATTTAGATGTTACCACATGACACACATTTTTAGGTAGCCTGACAAAACATTTTTTACAGTGCCGGATGCCAGTAATGATAAATAAATAATGAAGAGCCTCAGCTTCAGCTTCAGCCTCAGATTTCTGCACCCACATAAAGCACCATGAAATAACAGATACATCGCCAAATTATGAAAAAGCTTGCATAATCTTTGTATTAGTCTTTTATTTTTATTTTTATTTTATCCAATGACGGAAAAGGAGGACCTAATGTCCTTCCTGAATGCGCATGCTCGCACACACAAACACGCACACATACGCGTGCGTTACAGAGTCTTACTATTGAGAGCTGCCCTGCAGGTACAAAACATTCACTGGCCTGATCCTTATGAAAGCTAGTTGAAAGACATTGTGTCCTCCTGCCTGTTTCCATCCATGTGCAGAGGATTTATTTGGTTACAAACATTGTTATTTCAAGCTAAATCCACACACGCTCATGCACACACAAGCACTGACCCTTAAAACTGTTTTTATAACATGAGATTTTGTTTTTTTAGCATTACTCGACCAGGAAGTAGCTCTCTGTCTGTGAGAACAAGGGAGCCGTAATGAATAGAAATCCTCCAGTCAGTTGTAATGCTGCCTTGATAGGTTGGAATGAATAGAGGGATTTGGGTAGAAAAAGGTGCTTTTTTTCACCCTCTCTCAACACTCGGCAGATATGATTACATTCAAGGAGAGCAGGGCGGCATTGAGGGAATGATTTTGGCAGGGTTCTCCTGGGTACTGTTGACAGAATCTAAATTACTAATATCCCCCCATCTGGAGCAGCTGATGGATGGAAATCGGCAATATCCTGGGCGAGCACAAGCCAGACCATCTCTTTTATTTCCCCTGGTGTTAATCCTCCTCGCTGCCACCACTTTAATGACACTCCTAATTGACTAATTTGGAGTGCGCAGGGGGAGCTGCGTGGACGCTTAGACGCTGCTCTCCCTGGCGAGTCCATTCAGAAATCAAGCACAACTAATGAATCCCCCTGTGGTTGTTAACCAAGGGCTGCATGCAGACAAATGGATTTATGAGTTCCATTTTCTGTCTCTAAAGGAAATATGCAGTAGCTATACTCATTAAAGCCAAGTAGAGACATAATGGTCTAATTGATAGCAAGCTTGACATGTAATTCTCTCATACTGTAATGTTATACTGGTACAATGGCACAGCACTGCATGCTTCCGGTCAATGCAACTTCAAAAGCACTTTGTGAGTGATTTCATCTCAGTGGCTGTGTGTTTTTTAAAGCCTTCCAGTGCTCAACAATAAGGATTTTTTGTCTGCTGGATAGTTGGACGTAGGCCAGTAGTTTTACTTGTCTTGCTGATATTTGTAATGGCCCCACCATATTAAATAACTTTTTGTTAAATATTTTAATATAATTGTTTTTAAATAAATTAAATAGTTTTTTTTTTAGTTAAATAAAGAACAATAAATAAATGCCTCTTTACTGAATTTTCTCAACAATTAGGATTTTTGTCTACTAACTTAAGCCAGTACCGTACTTAAAAATTGTACTCACCTTGCCAATGTTTTTAAATAGTCGCATAAATCAATAACCTGTAACAAATAATGTAACTTAATTGTTTTTAAATTCATTTTTGAATTATATATTAAAATGTATAAACCATAAAATACATTATTATGATTTTGTTTTTAGATTTCTTTTTATTAGGCTAAATCTTCTAATAATTAATGTCCCGGTTACACTTAATGTTGTCACATTTTCCTGGTTAAATAAGCATTACCTAAGACTGGTGTTTATGTAATATAAATGCTGAGGTGTCTTGTCCGTCACCTGTATCCACTGCACACTGCCGACACAGGTAACTGAACGAACACAAAATAGATTTCTTTATGTGTGTGATTATGCAGGAAATATTAAGCATTAACATATATCTGGAATTATTGACAGAAATATACATTAAATATTACATTACGTGCAATCCCCTATTATTCAATTGCTCTGTATAATATTAAAAAGGTTTACCATTCATCATCTTGCTCGGAGCGACCATACAAATGCTTGTAAATAAAGCTGATGTCTTTTTCTTGACCAACATCCACTTCAGACTCTTGGAGATCTTGGAAACTGTTAAAAAGCCAAAGGTCAGCTCAAATTATATGGCTTTTTAGCATGACTGTTTGCATATGAATTGAATGCTATTTGTATATATTGTTTAGCCAATTATTAATTTAAACCACCTTTAAGTCTTTATCTTTATTACTTTGAAATACGTGCTGTTAAGGAAAACACTGTTGAATCATTTACAGTTATTTTATGATTAAAAAAGGGTATTAACACATTACATAACCACAGTGAATAACTGTAGAAGAATCACTGTGACATTTGTAATACAAATGCTGAAGTTTCTCGTCCATCACCTGATCTGATATTCGCTCCTGTAAGATGAATAACGTGGACTCGTAAATACAGCTTTTTCTAATTAAAATCAGATGATTTCCTATTAATTCAATAGAATATGAGGGAATACTAGGGAGTGCCAATATGTTGGCGTGGTGGCTTTAAATATATATATATAATTATTATTTTTGGTGTGTATAGTTTTTTTAATTAAAATTAAATTAAAATCTTAATGAATTTTTTTCTTCTTCAAATAACTGAATTGTTTATTTTATTTTTTAAAAGTACAATTATAACTTTACATAATTTGAATTGCATTTCATTTACTGTAATTATTTATTACTTTTATTTTCGTATGTCATAAAAAAATACTAGGGCTTTTAAAATTAACTTATGTGATTTTTTTTTTTCTCCCCAGTTTAACACAATTAACGCAGCATCCACTTTTTTCGTCACCCTTTGGACATTATATAATCATGCTCTTATTCATGAAAATGCTTTTAAACCATTCAAGCGCGATACGACTCAAAAGAGAATACAGTGCAGTACTCTGAATCTCCTGTCTGTGTGACACACTCGTGCGCACAGAAAGCTGCTTCAGACAGTCGTTAAACTGACCAAAACACACAAAATGATGCCTAAATGCCGGTTTTGTCGAGTATCCTCGCAAGCACAGTCTTACTCTTAAATGAGAGAGATGAATGAGTCTAAATTAACGTAAAGGGTAAATGAGAAAACGGGATGCGTGTCAGATCTGCGTCATGTGCAGCAGGCCTTAAAGTGACAGCAGCCTAATAAACCTGCTACTGTCTGTCATTAAGGATGATCAAAGAACAGAAGTAAAAGAGAAAATCACACACTCACTGCTCTTGACTGAATAACTTTTGACTGAATAACTTTTGTAGCTTTAATAAGGATTCATCTATATTTAATTTATACTTCTTGCAGTGAAGACTGTGAAGTGTTTGATAGCATTATTAATTTTTTGTATATATCCTACCTGTTAGACCTACCTAAAATCTTAAAGCTCTGTTTACAAAGTTACATGGGTCAAAAACAACAAAAACAAAACAAAATTGTGCATTTTGACAGGATGGGTAAAAATGTGAACTGGTCTGACTGACTGGGCCAATGGAAAAAATTGAGCAATGATATATTGAGGGGCACAGGTAAATGTGACATTTATTACAATGGGTTTATGTGAAGATTGTTTTAAGTTTGTTTTATTTTTTTTAAGCCTAATAAATGTTAGAATTGATAGCTTTTATTTAATTAACTATTTAATCAATTGACCGCACTAATAAATTATTTTTTTTTTGTAAAAAAAAGAAAAAAAACACTATTCAAAAATGTGTTAGATTTTTGCGGCGAGAATAACTATAAATTATAAAAACTATAAATACTGACCAAAACTCTCTCACATAGGTCACTGGGCCATCCGGTCATTATTATAGTTGAGTCCTGTCTTATATTTACCCTATTGAAACATGACTAACCATCCTTATGAAAGAAAGTACAGGAACAGCTTGTGAAATATAATTTACATGTGTCTTGTGCCAGGAACGCCTCTCCTCTCCATAGCCAAGAGCTGAGACTCACCCACACCTCCAGTCATTTTAGTGGTAGCACTAATTCAGTTAATCCAACTGACCTTCTGACCCTCTCGGTGCTTCTCTCGAGATGTTCTTCAGCCCTCTCGCTTTCATTCAGATGTGCTTTGTGATGGATATTATTGACTGGCCTTCTAGATTGCATTTCATAAGTAATTACATAGACCTCATGGTACAGTCTCTGCTTGTTTTAACGTTTAATGATTATAAATTATAAATAAATGTTGGCCGCAGATGAATTACCTCTACTGTATGGAGCTGGACTGTGGCCAATCCCTCAAGCCAAACCCGCCTGTGTCTTGAAACAAGATGAATGTCGGCTGTTTTTGCTTATATTGTGTTATGGCCAATCAATACATTCCTCCACGGACAGCCACAATGTGCGTTTGTTGACCTTTCAATTAGAAGTAATGTTTTTGTTATCTTGTTATCTTTGAATAGGATATTTTATTATCAAGGGAGTACCTTAGGCCTAAGCATCAATTTTTGATTTATTGGAGTAACCTCAAAGCTAAAAGCATACAGTTAATCAAGGCTGTATATTCTTTATTATGTAAATGTCATGTATCTGAAGAGTTAGTTAGATCCACTAAGTCCTGCAATGTGTGTCCACTGGAATGTTGTATCTATAGCTTTTAATCTTTCAGTCACTGTTGAGGGCTGCTTGGTAACCTTTGTGCAATGCTGCCGCTATTTAAAAGCTCTTGTTTCATGTGTTTACTAGCTGGATGAATAATGTGTTCAGATGGGCACTATAGATCATAATTTAACAACACTCTCTGCTTTTTAGCACATGGGGAGCACATGGGGGTCACAGTGTCTCTACCACAGTTTCTTCAACCGTTATGACTGTAGTTATTATCTACATAGGGGGGCTGGGCTGGGACGGTATGGATTTGTTCTTACCGCGGTTGAAAAGCAAGAAATTTCACGCAAGTAAGTTTTAGTTAACAATAACAAAACGGAATCGAAAAGAGAAATCGATATCAATGCCCAGCCCTATAGAGAGAACAGTATAATAGATGACTTAGGCTGCTTCAATGTCCTCGCATTGGAAATGGTTCTAGAATATCAGCCATATGACACATTCACCGTGACAAAGGGTATTGTATGTGTCTGGATGTAATTATATATGGCAGTGAGACTTCACTGTGGATGTGGGGTCTGGAAAGTCCCAAGATGAGCCGTGTTATTCGGCATGGCAGTAAAGAAGGGTGCTGGAGCCTGTCTCCTGGACTGACTTTATCAGGTACAGCTCTCTAATCCAATCTCAGCAGCACATTGTCGTCTGCAACCTGATTTGTTCCTGTGACACAGGATGTATTTCAATTTGTTTCACCACAGCACTGAATGTAAAGAGACTGCAGTCAGGCTATAGAGAAATCAAATCAGTTTGCTACTTGTCTGTGCAAAAGAAAAGCAATATCTGCTTATTTTAGTTGCACAATTTCAAATTGCCCTTAGGCTTCTGATGAAGGTTTAAGTGGTCATGCAAGGCCGGGCCATTAATCTGCAGCTTTTTGTTTTCGGTCACACAATGGATTATTGAGGATTTGTTTGGATTGCCGCCTCATTCCACATCACACAAAACATTGATATTATTAACATGTTGACCGGTGGAGACCATCTGATCTCTTCACTACCTTTTTTGTTTAGCTGAGAATGCGACCGATAATAATAAGATGGTTACGTTTTTATTGCGTGGAGAGATTTCATGTTTTCATGTCAGTTTTGGTTTTTCAGCAACTGACTTGCAACTAGAGCTGGATGAGTAGTTCCGCTTCTGATGATGATTATTGATTGGATACCAGGCCAGACTTGCATCAGCTCCTTGATCTTTCTCCTTGCTGTGAAAAACCGATCCGCTCTGATATTCCATTTATTTTAAATATAAACCCTGAATTTCAAGGCTTGACACATGCATTCTGACTTCTCCTAAGTAATACTTATACTGTTATGTTCAACGTGAAAGTGCTGCAATTATACGCTGCTTGCCGGTATTATTGAAGTGTGATTTCCATGACTTCACACCCTGTGCGGAGGCCTCCTATAGATATGGCTCTTTTCATGAATATAGTACCAAACAGGGAAAAATAATAGTTTTTCTTAGTTCAAATGCATAATCATGCCATATCTGAGCTTATTTAGTTAAAATATTGTACGATTTTTATGATGCAACTGAATGAAAGTGCCTTGCAACATTTTTTTTGGTATATATTTCACTCTCGTTTTTCATTAGCTTATGTCAGCATTCAACATGGTTTGTTTAAAGGCTTTCGAGGCAGAAGTGCTTTGCGTGTATTGGACTGTGCATTGAAGCGGACTGTTTTTGAGCTGACCTTTGTGTCTAAAGACGTTATGATAAGACTTATGATAAGGGCAAAATCTGAAGTTTAGTGTGTTCCTTGTTGCATCAAAGTCAAAACATTGCCATAAATGTAATTTTTTGACAAGTGCTTTTGTGGGGTATATCAATCGGTACGAATACTAAATGTATTGTTATAAGTTAGTGAGTACAAATTGTCCACAATCACTTACTCATCTGAGAGAAGGGAAACCTGTATGGAGATAAAAGATTGGAGCATGGGGTTAATCAATGCTGAGAGCTGGATGTCCACACCGGAGCTTGCCTGGCCCTCGTCTCTTTGATGGGAAGCAGGTGTCCTGTTGTCATCGATAAGGGGCTCATTGATCAAAGGCCCTTCAGGAGTCCAGTGCTCATCCATCAGACTCCAGCGGCCAGGCAATGTCACGGAAACGAGGACTGGCAGTGCCTCTCCTCCTCACACATCACCATAGGGCTGGGCGATATGGCCAAAAAAAAATATCACGATATTTTTTTTTATATCAGTCGATATCGATAATTATCGATAAATGTCAAATCTTTATTTATTTCAAGTTTAAAGACAGATTTGTACTCCTAAGTGAAAGCTGTAGAAACCAGAGCGTTGTGTTTTTAAACTACTCTTTATTGTCAGAACATATCATGACAAACACTTGCCAAACAGGGGAACATTCACAAATCCGAGGTAGAACATTCAAACATTTGTCATTTTTCCTTAAAATAAATATCTTTATTTCAGTAGTATTAGCTTGAGTTAGGATGCAGATTTACTTTATACAATTTATGTTCATTAACAAAAACAGTAACATCTGTTAAAAAAAAGTAACAACATTATTTTTATTTGGTAAAATGTAATATTCTTTAGTTTTATTAAAAGTAACCATTGGTCATCCAGCATCATGCATTTAGATAATGATAACCACAGATAAAATTTAACTTTATGGTTTCTATGGTATTTATGAAAACCAGTAGCCTAAATACATTATTAAAAACTAATTATATTCCATTAGTCCTTTAATACATTGTCTACATTAATAATATTATACAATTCAATATATATATATCCCAGATTTCATGGTGCAGTTAATATTACTAGGCTAACGTTACAGTAAATCCGTGGTAAATTATGGGAATGTGTAACGTTAGACGGAGAAGCTTCTGACTGTATTTTTGCGCACAGTGTTTCTCATGTTCGTCAGCGCTGTTTCATCTGCCTTTAAACTGGTTTAAATCACTGAGACATTTGTGTTCCTCGCTGAATTCAAGCGCTTCTCACTGGATCTTGTGACCGAGACCGATCAGAGTAAACGCGTCTGCTCGAGTGAGCTCGCGCTGCGCTGCCGTTTGGACTTTGAGCCGAGCGGATAAACGGTCCGTGTGGCGCGCGCGGTTCAAATGAGATTCGTTCCGCTTTTGGCGCAAAAACATTATCGGACATTTATCGAACTCTTGATATCGTTTTATCGAGAAAAATTATATCGCGATAATTATCGTTATCGTTTTATCGCCCACCCCTACATCACCATGAAAGAAAGCGCTTCACTGGCCAGGCAAAAAAAAAGTCTACTAGGAGGGTGTTTTTGTTCACTTTCTATGTAGGCCCATATCAGGGGTGTGGACGATCGGACAAAATTGTTATTTCACAATATGAGAATTTATACACACACACACACACACACACACACACACACACACACACACACACACACAGTCATTTTTAGGAACAATACAGCATGGTTTCTTATGTCTCTTTAACGTCATTGTGCGTGTTTGACCATTTTAGCACAATAAGCCATGAAAGAGAACTGAATTTGGAATCGCATGCTATCTGAGAGGCGGCTTTCTGTGCGTGCGATTCAGGTGTGTGGCAGTCAGCATGAGTACACATTGATCAGTTTTTACACGACTTATTGCACTTAACTCTTTTTAACATCAGGCACATCACTCTCTTTATTTTCTCATTCATGCATGTTTCTTTATCACTCTAAAGTGTAAATAACTCTTAGTCCTACTGTGCTATCCGGATATAGGGTAAATTCTGGTTAATTGGGACACTTTTTCCAAGTAATCTCAATGACTTGAAATCACCTTATTTACATTTATCGATTTATTGACAAGATATAAACAAATTATTTGTTTATTTATTGTCAATAAATGTAAATAGGGTGAATTCAAGTCATTGAGATGACTTCGTACAAATCTATAAGGAGAGACTCTTTGTATTGTTGACTCAGTCAGTATACATCGTCATACCGCCCAGCCCTAACTGTCACAGAGGTAATTTGGAAGAGTCAAAGTCCTCCAGCATGTCAAATCACAGCTAATTGACCTACATGGGGATGTAAATGGTGCTCAAAACAGGCTGCCCATCGCCGTCACATTGGCACACCTGCTTAAATGAGTGGCAAAAGTCCCTTGTGGGGGGCACAGAGAAATAGGGCATGCAAGGTCTCTTTTGTGCAGCTGTGAAATGGGGCTGGAAAAATGGATTTTATCCATTTTTCCTCTTACTTCCACTTATCTTCTCAACCAGCAACATAAAAATGACCAAAAAAAAGGATTTATTGTAAAATCAAACTTCAGCTTACTGAACTTATTGAG
Source organism: Phoxinus phoxinus (assembly GCF_949152265.1). NCBI lineage: Eukaryota > Metazoa > Chordata > Actinopteri > Cypriniformes > Leuciscidae > Phoxinus > Phoxinus phoxinus. The sequence goes on from NC_136893.1 coordinate 15,231,642, forward strand.
TAAAGTCATTAGCATAAGTTCCAGCATTATGTAGTTCACATTGTATGTGGGTGGTTGACATTTAGGGATGATTATTTAGGGAGAAAATGTAGTGAACAAGACAAGAAAATTATATAGTTTGCTCTTACCCGTGGCTACGTAAAAAGGTGTATGATAATTGGACTTTTTCATTTAAAAAAAAAAAACGAACTTACCGGTAGCTTGTTTTTGCCACAGTTGGATAATAGTGACAACAGACTTTTTGAAGGACATGCAGGGGGAAAACAACACTAAAAATGTAAGCATTTAATGTTATATAATTTTAGGGAAATGTTTTAAGGTCTAAGTTGCATAGTGAAATACAAACTTCAAGAAACAGGCACTGAAAAACCCATATTAATTGGCCCTCAATCTCAAGTGTCTATATGGTGGTTATGACCGTTATGACCCTATCTGATTGAAATGCATCATAAAACATGCTACAGCATGTGTTTCATACAGTTGTTTCGTGGCTTATTTGAATACACCTAGCATACTTGCAATATAAACAATGCCACATAGCAACAGCGCTTTTAATATAACGCTGACCAAAAATGTTAATGCATGTCCGTGTGTGAAAAAACTGACTAGATCTGTAGCTCTAAAAATAGGCCATGAAAAAGTTACAAGGCAAACGTCGTCTCTTCACTTCCAACGTCCTTCAGAGATGTTTTCTATACTTCTTGGCTGAGCAAGGACTGCTTTTCGACACAAATATGTCACTTAACCCTTGTGCATCGTTCAAATTTCCATCCTTTCGTTATGTTCGTGGCTGAAAACAGCCACTACTTTAAACTGCTGTAAAAATTGATCAGATAAATATTTTTTTGAATTTTTTTTTGCATAAATCTATTAATCAACCTCAGTCCTGTTCAAAACTACTAAATGTTTTTAAAAAAATCAAGATTTTAACTCTTTAATTGCCAAATTCATAAATTATGACGCTGATTTTGGGGGGAAAAAAACACAAAATTACTTATTTTCAATATAAAATGTGATTGTGGACTGGATTTTTTTTTACCTTTTATCACAGTCTTGGACATGTCAAAGATTAGAAACAACATTGGTTTTGATGCATTGTTAGTTTTTGTGCAGCATCAGATTTTAACTTTTTCTCCCTCATTTACTGTTCGTGGCTGTTTTTGCCCCATTGACTTCCATTATAACCACATTTTTTGATTGCAAAGCCATGACACCATAAAATCATGCATTTTTGATTGTTGGTGGTTTTCCCTGTTGGGAAGAGGTAAAATTAGTAATTTTTACTGTTGATAACCAGGTGGCACCATTAACCCTTTATATAGGCCTGTGCAAAAAAAAGCTTAGTTTCTGGCTTTTACATGGAGTTATATGGAGTATAATAGCATAATAAAGTGAGTGTGTGTGTGTGTGTGTGTGTGTGTGTGTGTGTGTGTGTGTGTGTGTGTGTGTGTGTGTGTGTGTGTGTGTGTGTGTGTGTGTGTGTGTGTGTGTGTGTGTGTGTGTGTGTGTGTGAGTGAGAGAGAACTCACCTTGATGCGTCTGAGAAAATCAAAATATGCACCTCAGCTCTCAGAACTACATGGAGTAAACAAAAAACTAAGTAAGTGTATTTATGCATCTGCCTTTTGATGGTGAGAAATGCAGACTAAACAAAAACAAAGCAAGTGGACATTTATCACATGCTTGCAAGCCTGCTGGTCATTTGATGGTGAGAAGAGCAGCAACCAACATGAGAAAGGGCTTGACTTGCAGTGAAGTTCTAGAAATGATTTTGCAGCCTGACCCCTCCAGCGAGCGGCAGGATGTATTGTCTTCTCCCTCTGACACCACAGACTCAGGAGAGTCAGACCATGATTTGGATGTGGCACCCTCATCATCCTCTCTAGCTTCCACTGAAGGCAAAGGGGATTTCGGAGGATCCTGGGTCTGGGTGGATTGGGAGAAACGGCGAAGTGTGATTTTCCACCAACGCGGAGACAACTCCCTTTCTTCAGCCTGCCAGAGGCATGACTTCATGGCCGACGCGCTATGCCATCGCAAGGGTCCAGAACATTGATTCTGTGTTCAATCTGTTTTTTTACGGGCGCCGCACAATGAGAAACTGGACCGGGGTGGACTCCACAGATCTCCGTGCCTACATGGGGCTACTGATTTTGGCCGGCGTCTACAGGTCCAGAGGGGAGTCCACACGTTGCCTGTGGGATGATCGCAGTGGTCGTGCGATTTTTAGAGCTACCATGTCCCTCTCAAGATTCAAGAAATCAGCAGAGCTCTGCGTTTTGGAGGTTGGTCATGCTGACAATGAGGTCAATCATCTCGTCGGCCCTGGAGTCGACTCTGGCAGGCTGAAGAAAGGGAGTTGTCTCCGCGTTGGTGGAAAACCACACTTCGCCGTTTCTCCCAATCCACCCAGATCCAGGATCCTCCGAATCCTCCTCGCCTTCAGTGGAAGCTAGAGAGGATGATGAGGGTACCACATCCAAATAATGGTCTGCCTCTCCTGAGTCTGTGGTGTCAGAGGGAGAAGACAATACATCCTACAGCTCGCTGGAGGGGTCAGGCTGCAGAATCATCTCTAGAACTTCACTACAAGTCAAGCCCTTTCTCATGTTGCTTGCTGCTCTTCTCACCATCAAATGACAAGCAGGCTTGCATGCAAGTGTTCAAATCCACTTGCTTAGTTTTTGTTTAGTCTGCATTTCTCACCATCAAAAGGCAGATGCATAAATACACTTAGGCCTACTTTGTTTTTTGTTTACTCCATGTAGTTCTGAGAGCTGAGGTGCATATTTTGATTTTCTCAGACGCATCAAGGTGAGTTCTCTCTCACACACACACACACACACACACACACACACACACACACACACACACACACACACACACACACACACACACACACACACACACACACACACACACACACACACACACACACACACACTCACTTTATTATGCTATTATACTCCATATAACTCCATGTAAAAGCCAGAAACTAAGCTTTTTTTTTGCACAGGCCTATATAAAGGGTTAATGGTGCCACCTGGTTATCAACAGTAAAAATTACTAATTTTACCTCTTCCCAACAGGGAAAACCACCAACAATCAAAAATGCATGATTTTATGGTGTCATGGCTTTGCAATCAAAAAATGTGGTTATAATGGAAGTCAATGGGGCAAAAACAGCCACGAACAGTAAATGAGGGAGAAAAAGTTAAAATCTGATGCTGCACAAAAACTAACAATGCATCAAAACCAATGTTGTTTCTAATCTTTGACATGTCCAAGACTGTGATAAAAGGTAAAAAAAAATCCAGTCCACAATCACATTTTATATTGAAAATAAGTAATTTTGTGTTTTTTTCCCCCCAAAATCAGCGTCATAATTTATGAATTTGGCAATTAAAGAGTTAAAATCTTGATTTTTTTAAAAACATTTAGTAGTTTTGAACAGGACTGAGGTTGATTAATAGATTTATGCAAAAAAAAAATCAAAAAAATATTTATCTGATCAATTTTTACAGCAGTTTAAAGTAGTGGCTGTTTTCAGCCACGAACATAACGAAAGGGTAGTGAATTTGCCCAGAGTGTACTGTTGAGTTTTTGAAAAATTTCAAAGCATTTTCCCAAAATGTGTGTCAAAATAAGATTTGTCACCAAAAATCATTCCATTTGCTGAAACACAGAAAAAGTTATGGCCAAAATAAGACTAAAAAATACCCCATAGTGGCTGAAAACAGCCCCAACAGCACATAAGGGTTAATTTTTTGACTAAATCTGAAATTAATATTTTTCACTTAAATTATGAAAATGTTATTATTCTTAGTTTTTTTTTTTTTTTTAAGTGTTATTTTGACGCTCTCTTTAACGTTCCAAAAAATAAAGAAAATCATACATGTTTGGACCAATATGAGGATGAGTAAATGATGACAGACTTTTCTTATTCAATTTCATTCCTTTAATGAAGTGTGCTGTTGTCGAAGCTGACGCAGCACTAGCAAGAAAAGCTACTTTGAATACATTTTTTTAATTAATGTCTGCTATTCCACTGCTAACCTTCCCTCTCTCCCACCTCCATGAAACAATGAACTCTCCAACAGTATATTCATTTAGCATTTGATCAATTTCACATTATCTAGTTTGACACAAAATGCATCAGCTTTGACTTTGCTTGCTGACCCAAGGGGAAGAATGCACATTGCTTTGATTAATGTATATTTAACAACTTGCTGTCTTTTAGTGTAGGCAAAGAACAAGATTTGCATTATTGACTTGTTGCAAACAATTAAGAGGTTTTAGTGAGCAACCACCCTGAATTGATTTATCACTCCAGAACCTTGTTTAGACAAAGCTGTTTACTTGTGTGAAGCATATTTACCGTTGTCATTTGGATATGTTATTTATCAAGCCTCCGAATCATCATCTGAAAGCTTACAATCCATACTGAAGATCCGAGATGGAAATGCCCCATCTGAAACCCTCGCTGCTGTCGGATCATCTTCATTGTTCGCTGCTGCTGTGCGTCTTCTGCTAGTTCTGTCCCCAGCAGTGCCACTGAATGACACATTCAGATACAGTTGACACCCTCACAAAAGGAACACAGAGGATCTTTAGATGCATGAAGTTGACACCACACAATAAGATCTGGTATGGGTGTCATAACGGCACGTAAAAGAGCTTGTCGTATGAACATGGGGGTCTTTGTCTCAGGTAGAGGTTAGCAGATGGAGCTGACACCATTAATATTTACAACTCCAAATGAAATGAATACATTTGGACTGTCAGTCACGGCACAATGGAGGCAGTCAGCAGAAAAAAAGCTCCCTGGAGAGCAGAGGCTTAGGCGTCTGTGAGCACTGAAATATTAACACCAAATACTATGAATGAATAAAACAAAATCACTCTGAGGGGAATAGCTTTGCAGGTAAACTGGGTGTGTTAAGGGTTTTCTTTTCCCCTCTTTTTAGTAGTACTGGGCCTTGGAAATGTAAATATGTTTTAGCATTTGTAGTAGGGATGTGCCCGGAGTTCTGTTCACAGAAAATGAAAAGCCATTCAATGGATCCCATAAAAGGACATGGTTAGACTTGCTGCGGTAGTCGGTTACATTACAGTACAGCAGATTTCACACGTCATGTGAAGATAGTATGGAAAGATGACTGACAGGACGATGTCGGAGGATTTGGTGCACAACAGATTCTGAGCGGTATTGACAAATATCTTGTAAAATGTGTGGTCAGTACCGCCGTTCCCTGCAGAGTACGCGTGATTGTGAATTGGAAAGTGAAAGTAAAAACCAGCATTCAAAAGCAATTTCAATACACCACAATTAATAGAGACTCCCTGATGCCCGCAAATTATATACAATAATTACCCAACTACATAATTACGAGAGACCGCAAAAGCATGTGAAATATATTTTTTCCCTCCCATTTCATATTTTTTTTCTCATCAACATGTCCCTTTAGGGGCTCCCTAGAATGTGTTGTTTCCTTTCCGAACATAGTATTCGGCTTCGGGCACATCCCTAATTTGTAGTGTAGAGCTCTGTACAGGAATCGTGCGACTAAAAATCAATATTCAGGGAGGTAACAAACCTTGGAGCCAGCCTGAAAGCTTTTTGGTCTCACTAGTTGCTACATTTATCAAGTGACACATGCAAAGAGCTGATGTGCACACACTTGCGTAAATTGGATGAAAAAATAAAGCTCACAAAGAAAATCAATCCACACTGACACTTCTGAGCGCTCCTGTACCGCAGTCACAATGAAGCGATGGAGTCTGTTTTTGTCTGTGGGTATCAGGTGCTCTCATGATGCTTGTGAAAGAACAGACAGAATATGCTTAATTTCATAGAATATGGCTTTATGGCTGTAAAATAAGAACATATTTTATGCATTATACATTAAATGCATGTTGTGAAATTGCCTGAAGTTTAGAACTAATGTACACTTTCCATTTTTTGATTGTATCATTTGTCATAATGCAATGAAAAAAGTTGGAAGGATCTATAAAGTAGCTGGCACTTTAAAAATGGACCAATACGAATCCTGCTGAACACAATGTAGCCAACTATGGAGGATCTGTTTGGAGATCAAATGTGTATTTTCCAACATGATAACAATCCCAAACACACAGTGAATGCTTTATTTCATGTGAGCTTTATGCACTCTTGCATAATACACACACAAACAAAAAAACATTTAATTATATGCTGGAGTTTGCCTAATCTTGCCAAATTATTTTGCTGTTTTTTTTTAAAAACCTTTCTATCACAAATGTTAAAAATAAAAATGTATTTAGCAACAAATCAGCATATTAAAATGATTTCTGAAGACTGGAGTAATGGCTCCTAAAATTCAGCTTTGCCACCAGAGGAATACATTACATTGTAAAATATTTTAAACAGAAAGCAGTTGTTTGAAATTGTAATTAATATTTCACAATATTACTTCTTCTTTTTTTTATAATTTTTGTTTTGTTTTAGAACACTTTACGTACAAATCATTATTTGTATTAATGAGATTACCTTGACATTTGTCACTCATAAAAATGAGTAAAGCCCTTTCTCAGCTAAATCCAGCACAGGCTAGTGAGTGTTTAATGTTGTGGCCAGAACATATTTTTCATAGACCCAAAAAAAAAATTTGTTTTTGTTATTTAAATGAGCCTGTCAGTGTTTTAAAGGGTTGTTTTCTTCTTTCTGTACAGTACACCCTAAATGTCCTTCAACTCAGTCTGGCCGTGGCCCATAATTATTCAGATTCCAGACATTAGTGATGATAAAGGCATGAAAGAATCTGTTAATGACTATACTCTATAGAGCTTCCTCTGCTTTATTCTTGTGGTTTATGTTCAGATCTCAAGCTTGTGTTCTTGGCCAGCCGCCCCTCGGATTACACTTCTAGCTCGGGTTCTGCTCAGCCATGTTGGGCACAGGGGGGCAGGATTCCTGTGCCTCCCAGGCTCCGTCCTGTCCTGCTGGGTAATCCTGGCCATTTCGTAAGAATTCAAGATTAATCTGAATCTTCTGTTGCGCTCAGCCATGGTGATGAAAGTCTGGGAGAGTTCCCTCACACATCGGTGGGAATTAATGACCTTGTCTGAGGATGAAAACAAGATGTTAGCTTGAACTAGTACATGGTACAGCTGTCGTCATTTTTCTGTAACAATACAAGACTTCAGTGACGGAGTCCTAGTGCATTAGCAGCATTAGTGTGCTTAGTTTTTAAGAATTATGAAGACATATGCTGTTGGACATATGTTAGACATGTGCACTTGTAAATTTCTAGACCAAACATAGAATATCAGATATTAACTTCTCACGCTACACTGTAAAAGTTGACTTAACTTCAAATAAGTCAGGAAACCCGTTGCCTTAAAATTAAGTAAATAAACCAACCAATTGAAAAAATGTAGTTATGTGAACTTGACAATTCCTCAATAACTTTATTACGCATGAAGTTTATTTACTTAATCATTTTAAGTCAACGGGTTTCCTCACTATTTTTCTTAGTCAACTGATCGCTTTTTACAGTGTACAAATACATTTTCTGTATAGAAAACTGCGTAGTGCACAACGTCTAGCGGCACGCTGTTGTTGTTATGATCAGTATGTTATTCTAATGTTGATCTAGCTTACTGCTAGTCTCGTATACAGTAGCAAACAAACTAACACATAGAATAACATTATAACTTGCAACACACTCAAATGCAGTTTAGTATGATAGTGTAACGTTAGACCAAACAACACTGCGTTACCTCACAAGTTTAATTCAGCCATAGAAACTGTCTATGGGTTAAATCGACTGAAACGATCCCCTGATCTGATCAGAAATGACGGGATGGGTTGTGCCGCTCAGATTTGCTTCCCCCGGTCTCCATTTTCCCCAGACATGCGTTCTTCTCCCACACAAAAACAGAATTTCATTCCAAATATATAAAATTCTGCAAAATTCCACATTAACACTAGATTCCGTGTTAATTTACCAATTACGTGATCGCAGAAATTATAGGGCCCAATAAATGTCCTCATTCCTTTATATCCGTGGGACTGATATCGGTCTCTTATTAGCAATCGCGCCCTGCTTAAACATGAATCCATAAACATTATTAGATCCATCAGCATGACAGCAAGTCCCATCATTCCGCTTATCACTGCATCATCAACCTACTCCTTTTGTTATTATAAGAGGTTAGAAACCCCTAGCGGCGAAAAAAGTAATACATATTGTAGCTTTGACTATAGCTGTATTCATAAAAGTCAGCAGCACAAAAATAATTTGCCTGGTTAAATTAATGCTTTGCTATTGCCACCCACAGAACTTTGTTTAAAATAAATGTTTGTGTGCAGTTTCTATTGATCTGGACAGCAGTAATTCATCAAATAATGATCATTACTGAGAAGAGCATCATAACTGGGCATATATCCAGGCATGAAGTGTAGACCTTGCACATTTAGATTTTTTTTTGAAAGAGCCAATTGAGATGCTTCTGCAATTAAGTGCCTAGAACTGTCCTGCAAAATGTGGTGTTTTGATATATAAAAAAAAATGTATCAAGTTTTTGGTTACTTTTTCATAATTAATTTACTGTATTGGTGCAACAACTGAAACGGCATGTGCAAATTAGTGATGCTATTAGTGGGTGAGTTAATTTTTGGTATATTCCTTCCTACAACGTGTTAACACACTTCTACAGGGATCAGTGGAGGCTGTGGAGATTGTTTACACATTCTTGAGATGAGCTCTCCATAGTTGTTTACTGACAGTTCTGCTCTGAGTAGTCACTCCTCTCCGGTTCATCACATGCTGTCTGTTTCTGACTGTGTTTTCACTGTAGTCATATTTCGGGTTCCTGTCAGTGATGCGCGGGTCAATGTATAAACAACCCGCACCCGACCGACGTTTTCAACTAACCCGCCCGCAACTTGGACCGCAAAAAAAAAGAAAGAAAATATTGTACCCGACCTGCTTCCTGACCCGCGTTTTTTTTAAAAGTAGCTAGTAAATGCTCATTTTAGTCATTGGGCCATAGACGGAGGAACTAGGGGTGCGCATTTTTCTGAATGCTGTATGATATCGCCTAGTTTTTGTAATAAAGGCTTGATTTAGGCTATTCATTTAGGCTATTTCGTTTCATTTTCATTAAGATGCTGCATGTGTTTATCCAGTCTAATCGAAGTGTGCGTCTCTCCCCGGACTTTCCCAACAAAAACCCCGCCCCCTCTCAGCAAATACATAAAACTGACATTACTGAGCTATATGCGTTTAAAAGTAGCCTATTAAAATGGCACAATGGCATTGCTCAGTTCAATGTGTTGGGAAATCGGGCATTTTGTCCCGCGTCAGCTTTTATTCAAAAGTTAATAACGCTCAACATTCAAAAAGTAAATTAGGATTTCCCACTGTCATTTCTGACTGAGCTCGTGCGTCATCCTCGCGCAGTTATTCAGCCAATAAAGTGTAGACCTATGAATTTCATAGAACATTGTGTCTAGTACTATATAAATTACAAAGGTTTAATTGGCATCTTTATTTCAAACGACCCGACCGACCGCGACCCGAATTTTATTAAAAATATTTTTGGATGACTCGTAACCGCAGGCACCCGCTCACTTTGGATCAACCCGCGCATCACTGGTTCCTGTCTAGTGTGACTGTAAAGAGGGTTCTGGGGGGGCAATGGAAAATATTTATATGTATTTTTAGGACTGTCAAAATGAACAAATACAATGTGACAGTATGTTTTAATATGTTTACAAATTTTTTTCCATTCTATCTAAAGAATAAATAATAATTATTGAAAAATGTGTCTAATAAAAATACACTACTGTTCATACGTTTGGGGTCAGTAATATAATATATATATATATATATATATATATATATATATATATATTACAAACAAATGTCGTTCTTTTGAACTTTCTATTCATCAAAGGGTCATACTTTTTTTCCCAGTTTCCACTAAAATATTAAGCAGCACAACTGTTTTCAACATTGAAAATAAGAAATGTTCCTTGAGCACCAAATTAAAAGGATCATGTGACACTGAAAACTGTAGTAATGATGCTAAAACTTCAGCTTTGCCATAACAGGAATAAATTACAGTTAAAAATGTATTTTAAAAAATCACTAATTTTTTTTACTGAATTCATCATAAAATAATTGCAGCCTTAAGGCCCTTTCACACTGGACGCGATTTTGACGCACGAATAATTCGCGCGATGGTTTTATTTTTTGATCAGCTGTTGTGTAATGAGTGCTTACACACCGAACGCGAATGTGCTGCGGCGAAAAAACGACTTTTTTTTTTTTCGCTTCGATGTCGATTTTTTTTTTTTACTTTTGCGGCGACAGAAAAGGCTTCAGCCAATCACACACAGTGGATTGTTTATTTGATTGCATGTAAACGTAGCCCTCACCAGCAGACTGCCAGACGCTGCTCCGGACCGATTGGTTCCCTGAAGTTAGTGGTTTGTCTCGTCAGATGCGGTGCCACTGTCTGAACGAGCTCCTCAAATTGTCCCTATTTCGCACGCGAACTATTCGGTTTTTCGTTTCGCTTTTTCGTGTACGCGTCCGGTTTGAAAGGGCCTTTAAGCGATTAAAAATCATATTTGGGTGTTCTTGGCAAGCTTGAAATCCCAAACAAATTGAAGTAGAGGACTGAGTCATCTGTTGTATATTAAAATAGCAAAATGTGTGCTAAAATCCTCAAAAACAAATTATGCTACTTCTTTTGAAGGCTTTTGAAAGATGGATGCTCAAAGAAGAGGCTCATTACCATAGTAACTCCTTAAATTCTTCATTCACCTTGATATGGAGATGACAGGCAGTATAGCACAGATGAGTTCAGTCCTTCACCCCCATTAAACAAGTGAACTCCCCTGTGTGAATCCTGAGATGAGTTCAGCAGGTTGACACGGCACCTCTAATGGATATTAATGCCTCTCCAACCTCCTGCTTTGCCAAGGAGGGTTACAGACACATCTGTGGCCTCAAGTTGGCCAAGAAAATTGTTGGAGAGGGCTTACAAAAGACTGCAACCATATCTTACTGCATGAAATTATGTCTGTCAATGGAAAAGGCCCGTGATGTCAGTCTCTGCATTGTCTGAGGAAGAATTGACCTTTTTCTCTTCTTCGTATTTAATTTCCTCGCTCTCAACCGCTGTGGTTTTTTAGCTGAGCAGCTTGTTTATGAAGCGACAAAGATGAGTATGCAGATTGAATCATATAGTGTAAGCTTGATTCATCCTACTGATTTATGGAGATGCAAAAATCCTTTACCATAAAACCTTCTAAATACATTTGACATGCAATTCAGTGGCATTCAGCTGTGTCTAGTTGTTAAGTTTTGAAGACATTTGTTGTCAATTGAGTTACAGAATTACCAATTTTTCTGTGTTTTTGAATGAATCTTTTTAAGTAAATTAATCGTTCTTATTTAGTCACAATGCACTGACTCATAAATAACTCCCTTTTGAAGTATGTTTCTACTTTGGTGGTTTTTCCTGCCCTCAAAGATTGACTATTGCACAAGCCAGTAGCATTCGAGCCCGGACTGTAAAGGGCCATTCCATTGGTTGGACCGACTGAACCAATACACTAAATGAGTCTGTGATTTGAGTCTATAAGTGGAAACACGAAACAAACTAGAAAATCTCATTAGTAAACGAAATGAACAAATTAGGATGTGTTGTTCATGAATGAGTTGGTGTTTCAAGTCTAAACAAGACTCAAACTGGGACATGCCATTTGTGAATGAGAAGCTGCTGACCAATAGCGTTCGAATGAAAGAGGGCATGTTGTTCATTCAGCACAAAATATGAGTCAATCTTGGGTGGAAGAATTCTCCCCCAATTATTAATGTGTAAAAATTACTGCTGGCACACAATTAAAATGATGAGAGTAGGTTTTTGAAACCCATGATCAATTTATTAAGCCTTTTTTGTCTTTTTCTATAGCTTGATAAAACCATATATAACCATCTTTTTAATAAGACACTCAGTTATTATGCAAATGTGTTTTTGAACAATTCTGTTGAGTGAATTATTTATTTAATGACTCAATATGACTTTAAGTCACCACAAACAGGTTGTAACCTAGAGTGAAGGTGTGGTAGGGCAATTTCAGTGAAATATCTGCAAATAAAAGTGATGTTTGGACGGCCATTCACACAGTACCGGTAGTCACTTTCAAAGCAAACATTCTGTTGGTAATTGAGGCGGATTTCCATGAAAAACTTGAACCCGATGCAAAATATTTTGTTTGGACACCTATTGAAATGACTGCAAATGTTCACAGAGCAAGGGTAAATATAACTGCACCTTAAGGCTCACAGAGCAAATCAATGAAATTAATCTTTTGATTCCGTTAAAAAAAAAAAATGTTGTTCACTAAATCAGTCAACACCACTCTAAAACAAACCGCAATGGCATCACCAAATTTAATTGTTTTGAAGAAAAAAAAAAAGTTTGTTATTCTCGCCTCATCTTCTTTAAATTGGTCTGCCAAACGGATAGTCTCACCACAAACTCACTAGATTGAGCTGGATTCCCAGTAGATTTGACACTTTTTGAGAGAGTCAACCACGATTGTCTCTGCATTTCAGAAGATAAGGGAGAAAGTATTTTAACATTGAGAAAATTACACACCTTTAAATAAGTAAGTTTGTGTTTAAGAGGCATGGAAATGCCTTTCACCAAAGAATAAACAGTTATACCAAGGCAATGAAGTATTTACGGGGATTTCCCTGTTGTAAAATCTGCCTCATAATAAAAGAGCACAACTATTCACAGGAATGAAGATAAACAGAACTATAAGATTATAAAAAATGTGCGCTGCCACAAAGGTCTTTAATCAATTCCTCCCAGAATTCCATTAGCGCCTACTTAAATACTCTAGTCATGTACAGTACACTCTGCACACACATCTAATATGTCGCCAGGATATTGTTCTTCTGTCGTTCTCCCTCTCGCGCAGCACCATCTCTATTGTGGAGCCCTGTGGTACCACAGATTTAATTCCACTCCTGTACACTGTCACTCACACCCACTCTGCCTCATTCAACTGTAACCAACACCTCATTCACCACGTCCACCGCTCTAACTCACTGTGATGTGTGAGCGTGTAAGCCTTATATTCCTTCTGGCAGAAAGAGAATGTTCTGTCATCAATCATAGGCTGAGAGCACCAGCCAAGAGTAATGTTTTACTGTCAAAGCCATTTGGGGTATTAGGCTAATAGAATGAGTTTCATTGTACTTCCTAGAACACACTTTGCTCTTGGTAAGTGTTGATTGCTTTGCACCTGCAGATGATATGTGCCTCATATTACATCTATCCTCAATCTTTGATTTATTTCCAACCGGAGTCAGTGGGCTATTTCTGTGTGGAACGCTTGTATTATTGTGAGCGTGGAGGTTATTTTGGCCGAGGGGCAGATGAGGCAGCTGTTGACTAATTTGCTGTGAGCAAATAAAGGATGCTGTCCGTCTTGCTGTCTGTGACTGGGAAAATGTGCGAGTTTTGATTTTGTCAAAACACTGCATGACTTTAACATATCCTTCTCTGCAGTCACATGACAGGATGGTGTAGGTTTTGTTTTTAAAGTCCCCCTGTGGTGAAAATCAAGATTGTGTTGTTTATATGTCTATGTGGTGTTTTTAATATGCTTTAAGACAAACCATGAGCAAATTCATAAGTCAGCATCATTGCTGAGTATTTTCTCCTTAAAACTGCAGTGAACCAAAGACAGTCTCAAAACCGTGGTTTGAAATCGCTGGTGTTTCTGACATTACAAACTACCTTGTAACCAATCACTTCAACGTATGACCGTCAACGAGTGGATCTCTGGGCTGGAGTGAGTGGAGGCGCGGCTAATTTGCATATTCATAGAACCGCGTGTACTAAATGAGGCAAGGGTTACACTCAAGCTATTTTAAGGCATGAAGACATTTCTTTTCAAGAAAAAAATTCTTTAAATATGTCATTTGAGTGATCAAAGATGAGTTTTACTGGGATAGAATTATTGACTACACGGGGACTTTAAGTATATTCTAAATTATGAATGTGTTAGCGCTCTGATTCACGCAAAAGAGTCCCAGTTTCATGATGTAGGCCTGTCCCGACTATTCACTAAAAATGTAAATAGGCCTACTGTATGTCACCGTTTCAGCTGCTAGGATCAATGACTTGTAAAGTGAGATAGTTCACCAAAAAATGTGAAAATCTGTCAGTGTCATTACCTGTTATGTTTTACGCTGATGAACTTTCTATTCATCAAAGAACCCTGAATTATTATTTTCTTTACAGGTACCATAGTTTCCACAAAAGTATTAAGCAGCACAGGTGTTTTCAACACTGGTATTAATAAGCTATGTTTCTTGAGCAGCAAATAATACTTTCAGGAAATCAGTTTGCTTGTATGGTTGTCATAACAATAACTTCACGCACTATCTGCTCCTCGTCATACTCTCAATGCGGGCAGCTTGTCACATTAGCTAACAAGCTGGAGTTATGCCCATAAAACACATGTGTAATTACATTTTATGGTTTTTGATTTCAGTGTGGGGAATAATATAATGAAATGCCAAAATATTTCATTAAATAATTTAACTTGTTTCTGTAAATTCACGTGTACATATTAAAATCAGAAGAAAAGTATTTATGCAATGTTATTTGCATTTGATTTTACTCAGAAATTGGGGAAACTGAATATATAATATAAGTTGATTATATAGACTGAGATGCCCTGGAAGATAAATTAAAAACTCTATAGGTTTCAAATAAATACAACATGACATCAATATAATACGCTACAAATATTATATGATGATGAAACTGCTGTTGTTCCTCTACCGCTGTTATTTTTTATTTCAATGGTGGGATTTAAAAGTTTAAGAGTTGGTCTGTTTATGAATTGTACAGTATATGCATTATCATGTAAACATCTCTTTTCAGCAACACAGATTCTTGCTGAAGCAGTTGAAGAATAACCATTGCCTAAATATCCTGTTCAGACCGAAGGAAAAGAAAGCTTTCAAAAAACGTAATTAAATTCTTAATTTAAAAAAGAATTAGTTCTGAATAGCACAAGCGCATTTGCATTTTGTTTTCAGTAAGACTAGTCAGCAGGGAAAAGCTGTGCCGTGATTTAACAAGGTCTTTGTTAGTTTATTCCACAGATATATCTGAGTGCCATTCGGCTCTTTGTGTGCCAAACAAAAGATTATCAGTGCGAGATAAAGCTTCAAAACTGCACTGGAGGCCCATCAGACGGCTTTCACTTCCTTCCTATGTTTCTCTTCGATTCCAAACAGAAATATAAAGATGGCTGTTTTATAAGAAAATGTGCTCGTGGGGAGCTCCAGATATTTATGTATGCGTGATAGATCTTCAAAGGAACAAAAATGAACTTCGATCCCTAAATTATTTACTTGTTTATTCTGATTTGCTATTCACTAAACTTTCTCTACCTTTCTTAATGCAGCCTGTCCATCTGGGTCCTTTAAAGCCTCTCAAGGGGACCTGCAATGTCTCCAGTGTCCCATCAACAGCCGCACCACCAACGAGGGCGCCACCAATTGTATCTGCCGCAGCGGATACTACCGTACCGACTCTGACCCTCTACAGATGCCATGCACCAGTATGTCATTCTCTTATGCTATTTTATGTCATTTACAGTGATTTTAACTTTCTTTTTGGAAAATCAGACAGGCTTTGATCTACAAAGCACTCAGAAATAGGATTTTCCCAGTACAGATGGTAATACATAAGGATGCCTGATATATCAGTATATCATATTAGTTACTGGCCAATATTACAGATTTTTAAATATTTTTATTTTTTTAGTTTACTTTTGCTATCATCTAACTTTCAGTTGAAGTTAATTATTTAAAAATAGTAATTTAATAACAATATATTGCAAATCTAGTTTTTGATACTGTATGTTGTGATTCAATTATAGCATTTAAATGGATTGATTTGAGTTTTTAGTGTTTTATTTTATATATATTTTTAGACAGAATAATATTGAATTTGAATCATTTATTGATTATCATAAGATAAAAATAATTATTGACTTGTCAGTCATGCATCATTTTATTATTGGTGCATGCATATCAAGTAATAAAGATCATTATTGTTGTTGTTGTTGTTGTTTATTAATATTAACAACCATAGTTTTATTTATAATAATTATTATATATAATGCTTATATAATAATGTGATTGGATATAATAATAATAATATTAATAATAACAATTATTATTATTATTGTTGTAATTATTAATTTTATTATATATTATTATGATTGCCATTTGATGTGTATTAATGATATAATAGCCAGTGGCAGGTTTATTAAACTACAGTTTGCATTGCATTTGCAAGACATATTGCACTGGTTCAAATACACATATTTATAAGCAGTTTTATGCTTTTAATCAGCCCGACAGCCCTCGAGAACTGAATTGAGTTTATACTGTAAAAAGACTGCTATTGCAAAATACTACTTTATTTTAGTATCAACTTCATTCACACAGTACCGGTCATTTTGACATCCCTACTCAGAAGAATAACTTCAGCACAGGAGACTTGCTTGAGCTTATAGGCAGTCTTTTGTCTTTTCATTTTTGTATGCGGTTGCCCTTTTTAAACCTTCAGTTAAGTGCAGCCAATGAAAATGTGTGCGTAACTCACTGAACATTCATTCGCTGCTGTACCCGCCGAGCAGCGAGATTGACCCGTCGAGATTTGCATAATGCTCTGTTCTTTTGGGAAGGGTGAGCCTGTGTGAATAGTGGAGTAGTGCTCTACGCTGTCAGTAATCTGAACGGCTGCACTGTGTCCAGAATAGAGGGAGGAGAACATTCTTCTCTTTAACTCTTGTTTTACATTACAATGAACCACTTCTCTTTTCATCTCTTGTCATTACCCATTATGAAATTGTTACTTTAATGTGGCTTGTTAGAAAGCGGAGATTACTTTGATCCAGTTTCTTTTTTAAAGGAACGATGATAATAGGCCTGTGAATAAGGGGAAATCAGATCATAAAGACATAAGACGAAGCAGTTAGAATGTGCTTAAGTCAGCAACCCAGCAGATTATGAGGGGAGGGGGGGGGGGGGACATGGGACAGGACATGTAAAGTTACTTTACATCATACAGGCCTAATTTAGGGGGACTTTACGTTGCTATTGTTGCGACTTGATGATCAGATCAAATTTCAAAGGGTTCACATACTTTTTCCTGCACATTACACCACGTAATCCAAGAATTAAACTCATGTCCCGATAAGACACGGACCTGCTGATGAGGCAGTGTGTTTCTCTTTCCACAGCGGTTCCGTCTGCGCCCCATAGAGTGATTTCTAGCGTGAACGAGACCTCCCTGGGGCTGGAGTGGGACCCGCCGAAGGAGAGCGGAGGTCGGCAGGATGTGGTCTACAACATCATCTGCAAGAGCTGCGGTTCGGGTCGAGGCTCATGCACTCGCTGTGGTGACAACGTGCAGTTCGTGCCTCGCCAACTGGGCCTGACCGATCCACGGGTCCATATCAGTGACCTGCTGGCCCACACGCAGTACACTTTCGAGATCCAGGCTGTGAATGGAGTGTCTGACCAGAGTCCCTACTCGCCTCAGTTCACCGCTGTCAACATCACCACAAACCAGGCTGGTAAGACAGCAGTAAACTCCGGTTACATCGCAGATGATGTTCATAGTCGAAATGTTTTCAACTTGCTGTGGGCTGAATTTGACCTTGAATTTCTGGAGCTTTTTTTTTAAACCTTTTTTTCCCCTGCTATTTTGCTTTTTTGGAAACTAGTATACGGATAAAATACACTGAGTAGCGGCAGGCAGCAGCAGCGGTATTTCATTCATATCAGTAATTCAACTTAAAAGGTGAAACTAATAGATTATATAGACTCATTACATGCAAAGTGAAATATTTCAAGCCTTTATTTGTTATAATTTTGATGATTATGGCTTACAGCTTATGTAAACCTTTTCACAATATTCTAATTTTGAGTTTGGGGTTTTCATAAGCTGTAAGCCATAATCATCAAAATTATAACAAATGAAGGCTTAAAATATATCACTTTGCATGTAAAGAGTCTATATAATACCGGTATATAAGTTTCACCTTTTAAGTTGAATTACTGAAATAATTGAATTTAATTTAATATTGAATTGATATTAAAAAGTTTCGAGTTTCACCTGTATGTATGTATGTATATATATATATATATATATATATATATATATATATATATATATATATATATATATATATATATATATATATATATAATATATTATGGAAATGATAATATCATACTATATATAAATGTGTACTATATATACCGGTATGTATAAATATGTGCAAAATATTATCTGGAAAATATATAATATGATTTATTATATTATTATATTCCATATAATATATCCAATAGTATTTAGTTTGAAACAGTAATACTATAAAAATTTGGTACATGTTTGTTTATTTAATTAATTTATATATATATATATATATATATATATATATATATATATATATATATATATATATATTATTATTATTATTTTTATTTTTTACCTTTTTTTACTTTCAGCCCCCTGAGGGTCCTCAAGATACAAATTTGAAAATCCTTAAACTATTGATCCAAAATAATCTTTTGATCTACATTTGTCTAGTGTTATCTCTAGATCCCTGCTGCTTTTGTAAATATGTTGTATTGCACATCACCAGACTGTAGTCACACACTAGTATCTCTGTGAGTCTCACTATTCACGTTGCCCAGTTTTTAGTTTTTCCCTGCCGCTTTGAGTATTAGAGGACTTCATCATGAAACTGATGTGTTTGCATCTTTTTATCTTCACCCTGATCCGGTTTCTCATGTTCCTTCAATTTGATCAGAGGACTGAAAGCTAGTCCACAACACTCATCATATTGCTCTGTACAAGGATTTTAAATGTCAGTCAAAAAGAGCCAGTTCAAAAGGAACATAATAGTGTTTAATAGAGCATTTTAATGAGAGCCGTGCCCCCGGCTGTGCTGCAGTGAACTCGCTGGCCCTATCACTGGAGGCTGGGGCTCCACCGGTGTGCCTGTCAGTCCACATTACTGCTTCACTGCTGCCATTAAAAGACAAAAATCCACCTCACACCACCCGCGTCCCCAAAACACAGAGAGAGGGGACAATGCCAGGACCGGCTGCTCAACCAGAGCCTAAGCGTGAGCTCAACAGCCACGGGTTTACACAGCACTCAGGAACTATAAACGTCCTCCCACGCTCAGGGATTTATTAATAATGTTTCTCTGACAAACTTACAGTACAAGCTAATGGCTTTTGTAAAATGCATGAAATGTGAATCAAGTTAGGAAGGGTCCCAAAAGGAAATAAAACAGTAAAAGGAAATTAATATTATTATTATTTATTTTTGTTTTGATTTTAGATATTTAACCCTAAGGGAATGAATTTGAAGAATACATATATACAGTCAAGACCATGTATATATATATATATATATATATATATATATATATATATATATATACACATACATGGTCCTGATGCCGTAAGAACCTCCATTTTGGAAACATTAGGCTTGTAGGTATTCTCATTAATGTTTTCAAGTCTACATTGTTTTAAGCTGCGATCAACAAGGAAATGACTTTGTCAGTTGCCACAGTGGAAATTCTTGTGGAGAAAATAATGATTCTGAGATCCATTTCAGATGGAAATGCTCGTAATCGGTTCCTCTTATTCTCCTTCAGAATACCGCAAGGACATATGAATTTATGTTTTTCACTGAGAGAGTACTACTTGTATTTCTCATAAATTGCAGTCAAAGAGAGCAGCGGAATGATGAAGTACCACTTACTGCAGACTCTTTGGAAAACCGATCACCTCATCAAACCGAGAGAACTTATTTTCATATATTATGACTTGCTCTATTTTATAGCCACATACCTGTGGGGGATTCTCTCCAGATGCTCTGGGTTTCTTCAACTTTAGAAACTTGTAGAGCGTAGAGAATATTGTAGAGTGTTAAACAAACCATGGGTGCTTAGAATAAACAAGATTCAAAGGATATTAGCATTTTTGTTGTTGTTGTTGTCATTGTAGTCCAAGGAGTTTTATTTTTATTACTGATCTAAAGGTTATGGTCAGTAAGAAACTTTTTTAAAGGAATTCATACTTTTATTCAGCAAGGATGCGTTAAATTGATAAGATTCAATAAGTCAATAAGATAAAGATTCAATAAGTCAATAAAAGTCAATAAGATTTCAAAAGTGAGAGAAAAGACTTTTACATTGTTACAAAAGGTTTGAATTTTTTTAATATTTTAAGGCTTACATAATCATCAAAATTATAACAAATGAAGGCTTGAAATGTCTCACTTTGCATGTAATGAGTCTATATAATATATTACTGAAATAAATGAACTTTTGCCCGATATTCAATTTTTTAGAGTTTCCCCTGTATAATAATAAGTAATGTTTAGTAACTTTTTACAATAATGTCTCATTTGTTAATGGCAATGTTAGTTAATAAAAATAAAAATTGTTCATTGTTTGTTCATGTTAGTACACAGTCCATTAACAACTTTTGATTTGAATAATGAATTAGTAAATGTTAGAATTAACAGTAAATAAGATTATTAATAAATGCTGTAGAAGTATTGTTCATTCTTAGTTCATTTTAACTGCAGTAGGTAACTAATGATAACTAATGAAATCTTATTGTGAAGTGTTACCAAATGTTTCTTAAGCACCAAATCAGCATATTAGCATGATTTCTGAAGGATCGTGTGGTCACCATTCACAGTTTCATTGTATGAAAAAGAGCAGCTTGAACATTCCACTAAATTTCACTTTTTTATATATTAAACTGAAGAAAGTCATGCTGGTTTCAAAAGATGTGAAGATGAGTAAATGATGACAATTTGACTGGCTTGTCTTTAATAATGACCCAAATTGCAGTCCTGTCATCAGCTTATTTACAAATTATGGGGGTGAAAAAGTTACATGCGTCTGAGGAATTGAATTTTGTGATTGTTTGAAATGGTTCGTCTTCCTATTTAGAGTGCTAGTCTAATCACATCTGTCTTTCCTAGTGTTGTTTGGATGAATCTCTCCAAAATACACAACGGCACGCTCAACTTCTCAACAATCCCATCCTCCTCACACACCATCCCACCATTCAGCGCAGTAAATCAAGACACAGAGCCTGTTCTGCCCATCGAAACCAGCGCATGGAAAAACACTTAATCAAAGCTCAGGATCGAAGTTTACAGGGAAACTAAATAGCACAAGACATATTTTTTACACAACATTGTGAGCTTAATATTCCTGAGCTCTGATCGGCAACAGAGAACGCATAACAACCTGAGGCCTCGAACTCTCCGAGCAATCAACCATCAACTTTATGCCAACTATAAATACAACGTATAAAACATCTTTATTTGGGCTTAACAGCTATCATTACACGGAGATGGCACATGTGAGAGAGTATCAGTGCCATTTATGTTCGTAAAACGCTGAGATATTGTCTTACCTATTATATTTTATCACGCATGTCTGGGGAATCAGTATTTGGCATATAAACAAAATCCCTTTCCTCTCTACACACCCAAGCAAGCATGCCAGGAGCAAACTTCATGTACAAGGCATCGGTTGGCTTTAAGGCACTGCGATTTGTTTGATCTTTAAACCATGAGTGCAGTTTTATCAGCAGCCATAGTGTTTGCCAGCTTTCACGCTTGTCTTTTGGCTTCTTAAGGCTTGTAAATGATAATGAAGTGTTATATGGGCTTCCAGAGTCTTTCTTTCCAGTTAGTAGTCAGTCTGTAGCTGCAGTTGATATAATGGCTCCTCTATATCCAAAACGGCACGGGTGCCAGGGAACTGTGAGTGCTACGCAGAGGCCAGTTAGCATGTGAGCTCTAGCTCCAGAACTATAGACATTATAGCTGATCTTTGGTGGAAATGGTGTTGTGCTTAGGCAGAAATGTGTATGCTGTTGCAGCGCATTCCAGATGTCAAAAATACTCCCAAACTCCCTTCATTTATTATCTAAGATACTCCAGGGGTTCTGTTGAGAAGATACTGTATTCACAACCAATTCAAAGACGTAGGGTTGATTTGATCTTTTAATATATATATATTTTAAATGAGTCTCTTATGTTCACCAAGGCTGCATTTATTTAATAAAAAAAATACAGTAAAAAAGGTTTGTGAAATATTATTACAATTGTAAATATTTTACATTTTAAAGTACAATTTATCTTTAAACTTTAAACTTACAATCTATTTTAATATACAGAATTTTAAAATTTAATGTATTCCTGTGTTGGCAAAGATGAATTTTCAGCATCATTACAGTCATCAGTGTCACATGATCCTTCAGAAATCATACCAATATGCTGATTTGCTGCTCAAGGAACATTTCTTATTATTATCAATGTTGAAAACAGATGCTGTTCAATGTATCTGAGGAAACTGATTACATTTTTTTAAGCATTTTGAATAGAAAGTTAAAAATAACAGCATTTATTTAAAAGTTGAATTTTTTTGTAACATTAGAAAAAAAAATGACTGTCACTTTTGAGCAATTGAATGCGTGTCCTTGCTAAATAAAATTATTAATTAAAAAAAAATCTTGCTGACCCCAAACATATTGTATAAAACATATTGAACATAATCGTTCATTAAACCTAATCATGAAAATCTAAGTAATTTTCTTATAGATCTATTAAAAATCATAGAGTGTATCAATTTTAATGTTCTTAATGAAAGTCATTATAAAGTTAGGGAGTGTCCTTGGTTTGGCTGCGATCCTGTGTGCTGATCGAAACACTGTCAGGATTGAGAACCACTCTTTATTATGAGCTCATTTTTCATGAAAAGATTCTCAGATGAACTCCTACACTTTATGTATCCAGCTATATATATTTCTCATTTGTTTCCTTTGTTTCATCATCCTCTCTACAGCTCCATCTGCTGTGTCAATTATGCATCAGGTCAGCCGAGCTGTGGACAGTATCACATTGTCCTGGTCCCAGCCAGACCAGCCCAATGGGGTCATTCTGGACTATGAGCTGCAATATTATGAGAAGGTAATAAGTACTGAACATGATCCTCTTCTCTCAAAAAATTACGTAAACTGAGGGGAACTTTAAATCAATAAACAATTACTCTGGGTGTAATTGTTCTGTTCTGTTCTTGTACAAGCTTAAATTAATTTAGTTCAATTATATTGTTAGATTTATTGACTTTCTTCAAAAATATTCTAAATGTTAATGGAGGTTTCTGTATGGCTTTTATTTTATGATGATCTCTGATCTTTGGTCTAAATCTAGTATACGGCTGAGTCGAACTCGTCTCTGCTGCGGAGTCAGACTAATACAGCAGTTATCCGTGGCCTGAAGCAGGGGACCATCTACGTCTTCCAGGTGCGGGCCCGAACAGTGGCGGGCTTTGGACGATTCAGTGGGAAGATGTTCTTCCAAACAATGACTGAAGGTATTGGACTTTAACAGGCTTTTGAAACTAAACATTTTGCTGTTTTTCTTTCCTAAATAGTAGTCTGATTATTAATGTAAAAGTCAATGAAGTTGTCAATAGTTAATAAGGTGCCACAGTCTGGCAAATACTGCTTTCCTTTCTCTGAAAAATGACATTAACCGTAGTCAGTTGGAGGACAACTGTCCCAATGGCAAAGCCAGAATCATGAGCCAGTGGTCAAGCCATCGCAGCATGCTGTTTATTTACAATACTAATCTGACGAAAATGGAAACATTTGACAGCAGGGAGCACTTTTATTTGTTTCGTGGGCATTAGAAGATTCTGTGGCATGTCCAGAGCCGGCGCCAGGACGATCGTTGAAGATGATTTAACAGCTTAAAGGTGCAGTAAGCTATTTTTCAAAAATGCTGTTGAAAAGTTGTGTAGCATTAGGGGGCGTGTGATGGAAGACGAGAGAGAGTTAGCAAGGGGGAGATTTGAAGACTGTTGAAAGAGAGATGAGAGACTATACAAAAGAGAAAATCTCAGTGGAATATCACTGGAAAATGAAGGGTTATGATCAGGCAAGAGCTTTAGGACCCGGGTTAAGGTTATAAAAGCTCTCCAGCGCTGGAGAGACCCAGGCAGGAAGGCCTGAAAACAGACGACGACGACTGCATTGTTTGTGCTCCATACGTGAGAAACATTGGTTTTGCGGTTTCACAGAACTAAGAAATGCTGTTGTTGTAATGTTAGCCATAGTTACGGGACAGTTTTGTTTGTATGGAGCTGCTGGTGACAACCAACTCTTGCTTGTCATTCGTTTATCATCTTCGCTTTATTTTTCGTTAAGCATTGTTTTGCTTAGCTTCTGTTATGGTAAATAGACATCCACTCTTGCATTGTGTGTGGAACAGAGGCCAGCTAGTGATGCTAAACTAGAAGATTCTGTGTTTAGCGTCCTTGTTAGCGCGCCAGTCTCATATGCCGACGAACGGAGTCCGAGACCAGCTCGGAGCGAGGCGGTTAGGTGCTGTAAAGTGTTGGTGAATTTTGGAGGCGGAGCAATAAAGAGAGGGGGTGGGTTTGTTTAGATTGATTTCAAATATCAACAGTGTTCAACAACAATTCTGGGAGATTGCATGCTGCACCTTTAAGAATGTTTGTCAGCCAATCAGAATCAAGAATTCAACAACACCACATGGCATATAAAATGTGGCAGCAAAAATATACACTACCATTGCAAGGTTGGCCTCAGTAAGAGTTTTTTTCTACTTATATTCAGCAAAGGCAGCAAAGGATGCATTAAATTCATAAAATTTTGCATGACATTTATTGTAAAAAAAAATTAAAAAATAATCAAATAATCAAAGAATCCAGGAAAAAAATTTATCACATTTTCCTCAAATATATTAAGCAACACATCTGTTTTCAACATTAATAAGAAGAAAAGTTTCATGAGCAGCAAATCAGCATATTAGTATGTTTTCTGAAGGATCATGTGACACCGAAGAATGGAGTAATGGCTGTTGAAAATTACATTTTAAAATAGAAAAGTTTCTATTTTTTTTTACATTATTTTAAAATATCACTGTTTTTGACAATTTTTTTGATCAAATAAATGCAGCCTTGGTGAGCATAAGAGACTTGTTTTAAAAACATTTACTGTGCCCAAATATTTTGTGTGTATCTTGATACTCAGCCAACATTTAGAGTAATGCCCCTGCATTTCAAATGTTAAATGAACAACATAATGTTCAATGTTGGAAAACCTCAAATGTACTTGGTTAAAGCATGGTTTCCTGCAGGTCTGTTTTATTTTATTTATTTTAAAAAAATGTGTTAGGCTTTTGTGATTGTAAACTCTGGCTAACTGATGTGGTTTTTGTCTGCCATGTGTACACCTGAAGACGAGTATAACTCCAGCCTGCAGGAGAAACTGCCCCTCATTATCGGCTCTGCTGCTGCTGGTGTAGTTTTTCTCATCGCTGTGGTTGTGCTCATCATCGTCTGCAATCGGTGAGTCTGTTGGTAATCATGATCTGGATATAATACAAGTAGAATGCTCTTTTATGAAGTTATTTCACTTTAGGACGTATTTAGTAAGATTATGCCTGAAAAGGTTTTGGATTACCGGTATGTTAATAAAAAAATTATAATTGTGTAATATGACTTGTCGTGTTTGTTTGCTGGGATTTGTATTTGTGTCATTTTTGCCATGAAAAAAGCCTTAGATGCTGACATGGCTTTAAATAAAAGTATCTAGCTATCCTGATCTGGAATCAATTAAAACTGAACAGATGTTTTATTTCCTCTTTCTCGTATAAACTGAGAAAGAGCTTGAAAGTTTTTCTTCTGACTTCCTCTTCCTGTTTGGGTCTCATCAGGAGAGGCAGTGACAGGACAGAGTCTGAATACACTGACAAGATTCAGCATTACACCAGCGGCCACAGTGAGTAAACCATTCAGACATATATGGAATATTTCATTTGTGCTTACACTATTTACTTGATAAAACAAAAACAAAAAAAACAAGACTCAACAAGATCATTAAATGAAAACTGCCTGCACCGCACACATAAACATTGAAACCACAGCACAACTTTACTTACAATTTGAAGATCTTTACCACACAATGGCACTTTATGAACTGCAGTGTGTTGGAATGGGTCCATATGGTGTTGGTCAAATGTGCACTTAAGCTAGTTGACTCAGCATACACATGCAGAAACCATAATTCATTTGTGCTTCATGTCCTCTCCGAGAAGTGCTTGCATTCTCCCACTTTATTGTTTAGCTTGTTCGCCATGTGAGCCAGTGTCATGTTGTATTGATGTTTAATATTATCACATTAAATTTAATTATTCAAATAATTTAACTATGCATCAATGATTCTTGAGATATGGAACAAAACAGGCTACAGCAGTGGAAAATATTCTAAAATGTATATTTACTATTTTGTGACAGTGTGAAAACATACACATAATAATAATATAATATATAAATGTAGTGTTGTAATTACGCATAAATAAGAAGATACAAATAAATTGTACATTTCTGTTGACATTTTGGTGATCTGAATTTAAAGTAGAAATGTTGCTATGTAGCCAAATTATGTTTGTCCCACCTAATCTATCAAGAATCATCGAAATATAATGATTACAATATATGCCATATATTTCTGTTGCATCTGCTGCTGCAGCTCCTGTTTCTCTTTCTAAGTGTCTCCAGGAATGAAGATCTACATTGATCCTTTCACATATGAGGATCCCAATGAGGCAGTGCGCGAGTTTGCCAAAGAAATAGACGTGACCGGTGTGAAAATCGAGCAAGTTATTGGTGCAGGTGAATGCCACTGTTCACATCAATTAGGAATATTTTAATATGCCTGAATTGCATAGAGTGCTGATTTGCAGTCTTACCAACATCTTTGCATCTCATCTAGTTAGTCGAATGCATATAAGCAAATCAACCGTTAATTAGAAAGCAGCTACAATCTAGCAAAAAGCCTAGAGCTCTTGATGTGTTCGCACCTTTAATTATTGTTAAAGGAGCTACAAAGTTTTAGTAAACCAGGCTGCTAATTTAATTATATTCATCTAATTTAAATCTCCTGAGGTGTAATCAATTGGTCTATTTATGGGTTAACTGTCTAGGTGAGTTTGGAGAGGTATGTAGCGGTAATCTCAGGCTTCCTGGGAAGAGGGAGATTTTGGTGGCCATCAAGACTCTGAAATCAGGATACACTGAGAAGCAGCGGCGGGACTTCCTGAGCGAAGCTAGCATCATGGGGCAGTTTGACCATCCCAACATCATCCACCTGGAGGGAGTGGTGACCAAGAGCACTCCAGTAATGATCATCACTGAATTCATGGAGAACGGATCACTGGACTCCTTCCTTCGGGTAAGTTTATTACAACACTGTTTTCAACCAAAAAACGTAAAGCTTTTTATGTGTTTTGGCCATTCATTTACACGACAACGGCGTTTTGGGTGCTTGAAAGCGTAAACTTTTTAAAACGGGTGTCAAAGTGCACGTTTTTGAAAACGGTCTCTGGTAAACAGCAAAAAAAACACAAATCTCTGAAGATGATGATGTCATGCACATGCCTATTACATGTTCAGTCTATAATGTTTCATCGGCATCTAACTGCCTGGCAGCAGAATACAGCGTTTTTAGTAGTTTTTGCCGAACCGTGTGAATGGGGATCGTTTTGACTATAAAACTTCTCTGTTTTAAGCATGAGTAAACGTGTAAATGTACCCTAAAAGTGCACTTCAATTTTGTATGTTAAATTTTGACAGCTAGTGGTGTGGATGCAGTATCATGCTAAAAAAAGTTGTTTTGCCATTTTAAAAATGCTCTTTTCACAGTTAACCATCATTGATTTATTCCACAAGTTCAATTGTCCAGTGACAATAAAATTCGGCTGTGATGTGACCCGCTCCATGTGGAATAACATATATTGTATTACTTAGGACACTGATATGGCTGGTATCTTCATTACATTTTAAGTGTACATGATTTTACTTTTTGAATTTTTTCCCCAAAAGAAATATTTACACTACTGTTCAAAAGTTTGGGCTCCGTAAGATTTTGAAAGAAGTCTCTTATGTTCACCAAGGCTGCATTTATTTAATTTAAAATACAGTAAAAGGAAACGTTTAATTTAATTACATTTAAAATAACTGTTATCTGAGATTATTTTAAAATGCAATTTATTCCTGTGATGACAAATCTGATTTTCAGCATCATTGCGCCAGTCTTCAGTGTCACATGTTCCTTCAGAAATCATTCTAATATATATGCTGATTTGGTGCTCAAGTGCAATTTGTAATAGAAATCTTTTGTAACATTATAAATGGCTTCACTGTCACTTTTGATCAATTTGATGTTTTTCAGCTGTGTCTTTCTATGGGGAAAAAAACATGAGTGCACCTTTTGGGCAGCACGTGCCATTTAATAAATAAAAAAAATTACCTGCAATTATCACACAACATTTTTTTCCCTTATATTAATTATTTACAAGCCACCTTTGTTTTTTAATTCTGTACATTTAGATTTATGGAATCAAAGAAAAAAAATTTACTAATATTTTTGGCTACATTTTCCAAAAATCTATTCAGTTCAGCTTTTTATCTCACAATGTGTGACGACACTTGTCCTCCTGCTGATTTTAGCGGACCCAGGATCCCATTGGGCAGGACCCAGATGTGTCTGCATAGAGGCACAGCTGCACTAAGTTCTAGATGTTTTTCCACAAGATTGTGACACAAGCTCACAGAACAAAGATGTTTTGCTAGAAAGACTGATTTTATAATGTTAGAAATGCCTTCCTTTATTAATGTACAGAAGAAATATATGTGTATCCTTATACACTTTCTTTTAATAGTAATGTATGTACTTTTGTATTCTCTGTATGTCCTCTTAGCAAAATGATGGCCAGTTCACTGTCATTCAGTTGGTCGGCATGTTGCGTGGCATTGCAGCTGGCATGAAATACCTCTGTGACATGAACTACGTACATCGCGATCTGGCTGCCCGCAACATACTGGTTAACAGCAATCTAGTCTGCAAAGTATCTGACTTTGGGCTTTCTCGCTTTCTGGAAGATGACACGTCAGATCCTACATACACGAGCGCCCTGGTGAGTGTGTGTTCAGTGGGTCATATGGCCTGATATGACCTAATATTTCATGCTAATGCATTATGTGTTCAATACCTAACTAAATTCAGTGTCCACACAGGGAGGGAAAATTCCAATACGATGGACTGCTCCTGAGGCCATTCAATACAGGAAGTTCACATCCTCAAGTGATGTGTGGAGCTATGGGATCGTAATGTGGGAGGTCATGTCCTATGGAGAGCGACCGTACTGGGACATGAGCAATCAAGATGTATGGAATCAATTCTTGTATGATTACATGGTCATGGCTACTGTACATTCATAAAGAAATGGATAAGGATGTCACCTAGTGGACACATGATGTCATGAAACATCATGAAGTGCATTCAAGAACATGTTTAGTTTAGTATGATTTTATGAGGTTTAAGATGTATTCTTGAATCAGTCATTTCTGCTCTCTTCCCCACAGGTAATAAATGCAATCGAGCAGGATTATAGGTTACCTCCTCCGATGGACTGTCCGAATGCACTGCACCAACTAATGTTGGACTGCTGGCAAAAGGACAGAAACAACCGTCCGAAATTCAGTCAGATTGTTAACACTCTGGATAAGATGATTCGTAATCCCGGCAGCCTGAAGGCTACCACCCCTCTCTCTTCAGGGTAAGAGTTTTTTGGGGGGTCAACCCAGGCTTGAAAGGGTCAGCAAGCACTGAGCATTGAATTCAATTCATTAGTCTGTGTAAAAGATGAAAACAATGATTAAAATTCAGTATTCTTAGCACTGGCGAAAATTGCCATCTAGTTTTAAATTTCTGAATTTTGAAATGAATTTGGCCTAATTCGCATCTTAAAGAGATGCCTCTTTATATATATTTATATATAAATGTATGAACTTATATTTAAATAAGTTTATTTTCTATTTATTAAATTAATTTTAAGTTAGGTTTAGACTAGGGCTGTCAATAGATTAAAATGTTTAATTCGTAATCAAAAGGGTATCATGTTTAACGTGTTTATTTTGTCATCATTTGCTATATCCAGCAAAGTATTGAAGGAGGATTGAAGGATGATTCTCACAAAACTGTATTTTCTGCAAGCTTTTTTTAAGGTAAATGGTGTCTAAAAAAAAAAAAAGAAAGACACTTGGAGACTCCAAAAGGACACCAAATATGATTAACAAATGTATGCACACCAAAGCACCCATGGGGAAAAAAAAAACATTACAGAGCAAGACTTTTCAGAATTCAGTGTATAGTGTGTGTGCAGTTCAACAGCAAAGAGCTTGTTTACAGCTTTTTAGAGCTTGTGTACGTTTTAGACAGACATGTCCAAGTTGCGATACTGAACTGGACCAAAAAAAAAAACAACTAACTACATATATTTACTACAATACACGAATCCACAAAAAATATTAAGCTGCAAAACTGTTTTTAATATAATAATAAATGTTTCTTGAGCACCGGATAAGCATATTAGAAATAATCATGTGACACTGAAGACTGGAGTAATGATGCTGAAAATTCATCTTTGCCATCACAAGAATAAATTACATTTTAAAATATATTAAGGTAGAAAACAGTTATTTTAAATGAAACTAATATTTCACAATATTACTGTTTTTAACTGTATTTTTTAATTAAATAAATACAGCCTTGGTGAACAGAGAAGATTTCTTTCAAAATCTTACAGACTCCACATTTTTGAACAACATGTTATTATGAATTCTGAATTTAATTCCTTCAACTAGGTCAAATAATCTGAGATATTTTATTTCTAGTTTAGCAGAATACACTTTTTTTAAATACACGTTATACATGTTCCTATCCTAGTGATTGAATCTGTTTGTGTTTTGCAGCGTACATCTACCTCTGCTGGACCGCAGCACACCAGACTTCTCCAGCTTCAGCACAGTAGATGAATGGCTGGACGCCATTAAAATGGGCCAGTACAAGGAGAACTTTGCAAACGAAGACCTCACTACCTTTGAAGCGGTGTCTCAAATGACTATGGAGTATGTTTTCACTATCCTCCATAAAGCTTACTGGATTCATATCGATTAGATGTTGTAGCCACCGGAAACCTACAGTATTACTGTAAATTTGATTGATAGCCGTATCTGCTTAGATAATTCTTTGACGATGACGCTATGCCGTTAATGTCTCTTACGCCCCCTTTCTGTCTTCGCAGAGATATTATGAAGGTGGGAGTCATACTAGCCGGCCACCAGAAGAAGATTCTCAACAGTGTGCAGATGATGCGCGCCCAAATGAACCAGATACAGTCAGTGGAGGTTTGATTCTTAGGAGTGGAGGACGGGACCAGCCCGTGCACACCAGACCCCTGTGGACCTCCTCGCAGAAAGACGCCCCACTTCAGTGTCCAGAGCCCAGCAGTAGTCACTTTCTCTGGGTATGATCAAGAACAGATCACCACAAGACCTCTATGGTCTCAATACAGCACCAGCACACTGAAGACAAGCTGAAGTCTTTCCAATGGCCAAAACTAGCCATAAATGTCATTCTGGCTGCATTTACATGCAAGTTCATGTTCCTGTGTTATCTGTGACTTTGCAGTATTTCAAATAAGCCACATAAAAGCCTCATGTCTTTTCAAATGTTAGTATCTGTTATTTCATAGATGTTTAAAGTCAGCATGAAATGGAAGTTGCGATAGTCTTTTCTTCCCTGTTGTGACGTATATCCAAAAAACAAAACAAAAAAACAATAGCCTACTAGTGTATGGAAAAGTCACCTTAACCCAAGCAGCTCGACTTTTATATATTTCATAAAGTGCGCCCATTATACTATTAAAATTCAAATAGAATGATAAGAATAGACAGTTCTTTATAAGAATCTCATGCAGTCATCTTTATCATGATACTGCCATATTGGGTATAACTTTAATCAGACAAGTTTCAAGTTTCCATATGCAGAATAAAAGGGAAGAAAAGGTTGTTTATGCATGTAAATGTAGCCACTATCACATCTTATTTTATGAAGTTTATTTTGGCTGTTAGTTCTGTGGGTAAATCTGCAATCTCATTAGATGAGATCGAATTAGATTTTGATCATATATACAGTATATTACCCTTTACTCTTTGATATGGTTTGGTTCTCATCCATATTCACCAGCTATGATATGTTGTCTGGTTGTCAATCTAAAACTTGGACTATGGACTAATAGCAAGAAAAAGGGAGAAACAGTTATACATGTGTGATACTCATGTATGATGAGGAATGATCCATGTGATGGATCTTGAGCTGGCAGCACTTGCCAATATGAGGACTATTATAGAAATTCAACTATGTGAATAGTAGACAAAGCAACCAGTACTGGTTCAGTGTGATATTGGGGGGTTTTTTTTGTACAAAGTCATGTGATGAATATTTTTTTTATTTTCTTCATGAGTTTTATTTATTTGTTTTATACTTTATAACACCATTTCTTTCCACCATATAATCATGCACCAGTGTTTGTTGTTCTGCAGATGTTTTTGTAACATATCGGAGGCACTTCAAGTGCTGATTTCCTCACAGAGCCTGCCAACAGAATTGAATAGAAGTGCAGGCTGAATAGAAATGTTTCTTTTCTATCCCAATTATATCTGTCACTTGGTGGGGTATTTTTTTCTTTCAGATTTCATGTTTTGAAAAAAGTTTCCCCTATTTTTACCGCTACATTTTCCTGTTGATATTTAGAATATTTCTTATATTTATGTATATGCATACATACATACACACATAATCATTTGTGTATATACAGTCGTGGTCAGAATTATTGGCACCCTTGATAAATATGGTGAAAATAAATCTGCATTGTTAATCCTTTTATTAAAAAAATCACAAAAATATAACCTTTCATTGAAGAAAAACTTTTTAAAATGGGGTAAAATCTCATTATGAAATAAATGGTTTTCTCTAATACACACTGGCCACGATTAATGGCACTTTTTTATCCATTACTTTTTGCAACCTCCTTTTGCCAATATAACAGCTCTGATTTTTCTTCTATAATACCTGATGAGTTTGGAGAACACCTGACAAGAGATCAGAGACCATTCCTCCATACAGAGTCTCTCCAGGTCGGGGATAGGCAACGTCGATCCTGGAGTGCCGCTGTCCTGCAGAGTTTAGCTCCAACCCTGATATAAACTCGCCTGCCTTTAGCCTTAGTAATCCTGAAGACATTGATTAGCTTGCTCAGGTGTGTGATTAGGGTTGGAGCTGAACTTTGCAGGACAGCAACACTCCAGGACCAATGTTGCCAGATCCTTCAAATTCCCAAGTCTATTTTGATACATTACACTGTTCTCGTCAGTTTATTGTAGAAGTCAGGTCAGGCGACTGCGATGGCCATGGCAGAACCTTAATTTTGAGCTCATTTACCCATTTTTAAGTTGATTTTGATGTTTGTTTTGAATCGTTGTTGTCCTGATGGAAGATCCAACCACGGCCCATTATAAGATTTCTAGCAGAGGCCGTCAGGTTTTAATTTTTTTTATCTGTTGGTACAGTATTTGCTAGAATCCATGATGCCATGTATCTGAACAAGCTAAAAACAAGCTGGACCTCCAGCTAAAAAATAGGCCCACAACATTAAAGATCCAGTGGTATATTAACCTCGGGCATGGGGTAATTTTTTATCCCTGTTTGCACCAAACCCATCTGGTGGGATTGCTGCCAAAAAGCTCTTTTTTTTTAGTTTCATCTGAACATAGAACCCGGTTCCGTTTGAAGTTCCAGTCGTGTCTGACAGCTGAGTGTGCTGGAGTTTGCATTTGGATGAGAGCAGAGGATTTTTCTTGAAACCCTCCCAAACAACATGTGGTGATTTTAGGTGCTGTTTGACCTCACGACTCAAATATTTTCTGCAATTCTCCAGCTGTGGTCCTTGTAGTCTTTGGCCACTCAAACTATCCTCCTTTCTGCACATTAAGATGGTATAGATACGGATTGGAACTTCTTAATTCTTGACCTGATGGTGGAAATGGGAATTATTTTCTTATAGCCACTCTCTATTTGGTGAAGCTCAACAATATTTTGCTGCACATCAGAAAACTTTATTCTTTGGTTTTACTTATTGTGATGGATGATTAACGGAATTTGGCCTTTAAGTTTCCTCATATTTATGCTAAATATAATATATTATATAAATCATGGCCGGATAAATTTATGTTCCTAGTCATCCTGGTGTGCTACAAATTGTAAATATGAAGGAGAATATACTTCAGATATATTATACTCATAAGATTTTCGAGCTATACTAATAATTGTGGCCAACGTGTATTAGAGAAAAACATTTATTTCATCATGTGACACCCCCCCACCACCACCACCACCACAACAACAACCATTATTCAGTTTTACGTCAATTTTGTTTTTTTATTGACCGATCAAAATAATAAACAATGCAGATTTATTTTCACAGCCTTCTTTGATCATATTTACCTTGGGTGGCAATAATTCTGACCACGACTCTATACAGTACATACTGACACTTCACAAATAGGGTACAATTTGGTGTCCAGTTACTTTAAAGCATTAGAAGCTCTAATTCTTTTTTCTTTTTTTTTGTAAGAACTGTTGGATGTTTGAAAAACTATTATCTAACACAAAATTAGCATGAACGACAGACAGTACCTGGTTTCCAACACTTTAAATGTCCCTGTCTCCTCTTAAAAATGTGATTTGTCCTGTCCCGTTCATTTTCAGGCCTTGTTTTGTACCCTATTTGTAGAAGTTTTGCTGTCCACATGAAAATTAAGTTCTTCTCATACTGTCAAAAAAATCCAAGGTCACTTTGACAGTATGAGCTTGGCGTAAGTGAAAAGGCTTCACTGACCATGCTTGGACAGATTTATTTTTCTTTACACATTAAATATCACAACATAATCAGTATTATTGTAAAATACTTTGCAAAATACATGCTTGCTTGTTTGTTGTTTTCAGTATACAGTGTTGGTTAATAAGCAGTTACATTTCTAATCTGTTGCTCTTCCCGGAGCTCGGCACATTTGTAACCCACAATAGTTGTTGAGTTGACACTTTGACACCCTCTCTTTTAAAGTGAATGTGCTTCCTATCAACTTGTTCACTGGTCTTCCACGTCTAAACACTTTTCACATGTATAGAGATACTCTTGTTTATTATCTGAATCTCATGTATTTTTGTTGGGCAACCTTCTATATGTAAAATCTAAAACTGAAGGGACAATGTTTTGTAAGGTGCATTAATTCATATTACGAAACCATTTCTTATTCTCCTTTTGAGTTAAATTTAATCAATTCATTGAAGCTCCGGGCATCAACTTCATAAAGGGAATTAAAAGAAAGATGTATTTCAGGCTCAGTGGACTGTCATTGTGTTTTTTTCTTTTCTTTAAATGTCATTACCATTACTTGAGAACAGTATTGGAAAGGTTGTATGAAAAGAATGTACATATGTTAATATATTAGAAAATACCTTCATGTATATCTTTTCTTTTTTTTCATCCTCTATTCGATAAAAGATCAATTTCTTTGTGAATATATGACTGTGGATTATGCCATGTACACGCATACAATACAATAGTATGCACACACTTTCATTGGTATTAATCTTCATACACGTGCTCACACACACACACACACACTGTACTGTCCACCATGACCACTGTGAGTGAAGCAGGAGGCTCTGGATTTTGTATAAATTGTACATGTGAATGATGTTACAGTTGAAAAATTTGTAGTATTGCTATTGGTTTATTTTCTATGAAAGAACATTTGTGACCCGTTATGTTTTTCTTCAATAAAATATGGAGCAAGGGTCAGTGTCATGAGTCATGTGGTAATTGTGCTCTTGAAAAAAAGTGTCTAAATTATTTATTCGTGATTGTGTTGTGGATTTTGTTCTTCTCCAGCCCACCAGAGGGAGCTTTAGGCTGCGAAATAAGATCAAGGTATGTTGACGTGCTTTTGAGAAGTATTTTGTAGACATGTTTAGCAGCACAAATACTGGAGATCACAAAATGTTTAATATTTCATCAGATCTTATCATCTGAATGTTTGATTTCATGCTGTCCAGGATTAATGTTTTTGTATTTATTTCATAACTTTGTTAGACAGATGGCTTTTTGTCCAAAGTACCATCTGCATATTTCTCTTGGATTAATGTGCTTCTTTAGATGTTGCTCAGATATCCTATTATATCTCGAAATGCCACTATAAATGACGATAAATAAATGAAGATGACTAACTTGTCTTGCTGTTTTCCCCTATATCTTTTAATTTTCCGTGCAGTTCATTTGGAAAGTGTTCTCTACTGGCATCTAAACTCATCCCTCAAAAGCCATTGGCATTTGACCTGCTCTGCCAGTGAAACTGAAGACTTGTGCCTCCCAATCTTGTTTTGATGACCTACTCTTCCACCCAGAAGCTGAACACATGTGAATAAGCTTCTTCAGTGGTAGTATTAGAAAGATTTCGGCTGTGATTTTGGGGTGCTACTGTGTAGAGCCTGAATTCAGACCATAGGTGTCCATTTTCAGTAATTGTTTATTCTTTTTTTCAGGTGATTTGTGAACAGTATCCGACTGATGGTAGACATTGGGAGTGTTCTGGAAACCTTTCTTTTTCAACTCCATTTGGTGATGCTAGTGATTCTAAAAGTTTTAGGTGGCTTACATCTATTTTGCACTCGGAGTCATGACAAATAGGGGTCAAGTAAAGACGCATCAATGGCTAATCTTTGAAACATGATCAAACTGTGCCAGGCCCATCTGATTAGTGTAGTATCACCTTGTTGGCTGCAGTGAAAACAGTGTTTATTTAATACCATGGAATTAGCCACCAACAAACCACACCAAAAGTACAATGAAATATTAATCCTGTAATCTGTACTAAATACGTGGTCGTCTTATTTTACATATACCACAGTGCACTTATATCAACATTAATTGAATTTGTCAGTACTGTTGTGATTGAAAGTGCTTTAATGATATGGCCCAGATTCGTTGATCCCTTGTAGTTAGGACGTCCATGCTGTGCATTCAAGTGGGTGTCCCAGTTTCCGAGACATTCATATTTTGTGACTATTGGTGCTTTTTTTCCAACTCAGACTATTATTTATTTTGTGGCCAGTTGTCTCAACATTGCAAAGGTTCAGCGGGGCTGATAGAATCTTGCTCTTGGGTATGTTGGTGAGGATCATGTGGAGTGAGAGCCCAGAATGCACCTGGAAGAAAAGTGTGTCGCCATGTCCTCAGCCGAGGCTGACAGGTGCTCTTTTTGGGGCCGCTGGCACGCAGTCTTCTTTCCGTGTGTGAATGTGTATATGGGATTATCTCATCTTTCTCTTTAAAGACCCTGGTGAGAGAATCCAAGCTGGATGATCTTCTCCACTAAGCCCGGTCATGCACCCTCCTTGACGATTGATAGTTTGGTTCTGTAAAATGAGATTGAATCAGCTCTGCCAAAGCAAGTCACACTGATTTATCGACATTTTATTGTCTTGCATGCGAGTTCATTTTTTTGATCACAGTAAGTAGCATTGTGTCCTTTCCAGTTGTGTCCTTTCCTGTTGTGTCCCACCCAAAAGCCAACTGTGTCACACAGTATGTTGCTCATGATATTTATAATTTATTCATATGCCAGACGTTAATTGTAAAAGGAAAATCTGCATGGCTTTTCTGACACTTCCATATGCCCTACTGAGAAGATATCCTGAACCTACTGTACCTTCCTTTTCACTAATGAACCTGACATTTGTTTCTTTTACAGGGACACTGGAGGAAGTAACATTTCAGACTAGTTGATATTTTTCAAAGATGTGCCACATAAAAAAGGTCAAAGGCAAGTCCTTTTTTTTCCGTTGATGCCTGCCTGAAAGGTTAAGGTTACAATATGACCTATGGGAGTATTGTGTAATTCCATTGGGCTGTGCCATGCCATTCTCCAGTGCATGTGATGTAAGAGGAAAGCTGTCTGTGGTCACAGCATGTGTTCTGTTTGCCTGGAGATTTACAGCAGCACAGGAGTAAACATGAATTAAGAACACTGAGCGACAAAAATAAACAGCAGCTGGAAAAGCGATGAGTAATGACCGCTTTCATGAACGCACTGGAGAAGAGGTACTGTCCAAATCTTTTTGTATTCCCCTCGATTCATGTAAAATGTGGATGTTTTGAAAGCTTTGAGATTTTTTAGGACAGCCATTCCATTCAGGATATAAACAAGTGTTGATTGTAGTCTGCAGCTGTGACTAAAGAAGGTTTGCATGCAATTTCTGATTTGCAGCATGCAATAGAAGGCAATGATGTTCTCCATTGAGGTTCACACAGTTATTCACACCATCTCTCACTTTCAGGGCAGAAATCTGTATGCGCACAGCCCCATGTTAATCGTCACAAGCATCACCATGGCAATGGAGACAGAATATGAAATAAGACACTACGCAGACTGAATCAAAGGACAATAAAAAAAAAGAAACCGAACGTGATTAAATGCAAAAACTGTTGCCAACAAGTCATTAGCTGTTTATCCAGGGTGGAAGAAGACTTGCAACCACAGCCTTGGGTCAAATGTGTTATTGGCACCACAATTAAAATGTCACCCAATCAAGAACAGAAGCAAATGGACCAAGATACAGATCAGCACATAGTGTACATTTGAATTAAAGAACCAGAATTCCCTTCTGACTGTGGGTAAACCGAGTGGTCTACACCTCCCCTTCCGTCGTCACATTCCCCTCCCCTCTCCATGCCCCCAGTGCTTCGCAGTCTCTAGTTCACTCGTCTCTATTTACCTCTTTGCTAATCCCTCACATCGCGCGCTCTCTCTCTCTTCCACACATTCTCTCGATCGCTGTCTCTCCTCCCCTTTCAAGCTCAGAGCCAGCGGGCTGCCACACGACCCACACTGCCTGCTACATGATCTGGAAAACAGAGCTCCGTGTCTTTGTAGCCACTTGCTGCTGCTCAAGCCTTGGTAGATTGCAATCTAGGAGACAAGGAAAGATGCCTTCGCGACAACCCTGACTCCTGTCATCTTCAGATGCGCCCCTGTCCCCTTTCCTAGTATCTTGCCCCCTGACCCTTTACCCCATCCCCTCTCCTCTACCCCTCTCCAAACCTCCCTCACTTAATCCCCCCCAATCTCCTCCTCACCTCGCACCCTCTTGACAATGTTCTCATGTGTTCGTTGGCTTCAGCCTTTCCTTGCCTTGCTATCCTCTACCTTGTTGACTTGGGGGTATAACTGCCCATCTAGCTGCTTGTGTCCGGACCATCACACCGTGGACTGCACAGGTCAAGGACTCACCCGTCTTCCAGACTCTATCCCTTTGGACATACGGAGACTCCTTCTGTCTGACAACTGGATTTCCTGGATCCCTTCTGATTTCCTGGTTCTCTACAGTGATTTGGTCTACCTGGATCTGAGAAATAACTCCCTAACGAGCCTGGAGCCTGGGACTCTGAGTACATCCTCCAGACTGGTCTATCTAGACCTGGGGAGCAACAACTTGACTGAGATACCCTCGGGAACTTTTGGGGAGTCCCGTAGTCTGATCAAGCTACGGCTGGGGAACAATCCATATTTGAATATGATCAGCGAGGACGCCTTCTTCGGCCTCACCTCTTTACGAGAGCTCGAGCTGGAGAGGAATGCCCTCTCTGGCCTGGACGTCGAGGTGTTGAGCCAGTTACCTTCCTTGCGGATGATACGCCTGGAAGGGAACCCCTGGGTATGCAATTGCAACTTTGCCAAACTCTTCCTGTGGCTGTTAGAAAATCGTCACAAGCTTCCAACTGGTAAGCTTCTTAAATCTTGCTTTCGTGATCTACATCCATCTGCATGCAATAATGTCATACTAGTTTTTCTAATAAACACTAGAAACCTTTTCAATCACTTGAACCCTTCACATCGTGTGGTGGTTCACCTGTGGAAGATTCAAATGGTCAATAACACTAAGGGTGAGAAGTGAGAAGATCTATTTTCTTACTAGGTCATGCATTGGGGGTGAACTGATTTTGTTTGGGATAGAGACAGACTTTAGGTGATCACTAGAATATGCAAAATATTCTTGTGCATAATTCATGAAACATATGCCACACAACATGTTCCCTAATTTTTATCTGTCTTGTTCTTTTGGTTGATGTTAATTTGAGTGGTAACTAAAGGAAAAAAATTAGGGAACTGTACCCTCTTGTATACAGTATCCGTTAGCCATTAGGTCACTTACCACTAGTCTAAGTTTAAGGTCAAGACTGCTACATCATGAATGCATGGGCCGCACTGTCCCTTAGAAGCACAGGTCACTTTTCTCCCCCTGTGTCTGTTTAAGAGACCAATGTCACATTAAGTTGCATGTTACAAACATGTCAATATAAATAAAATATTGTTTTGGTCACACATACATTTATATATTGTATACACTGTAAAAAATAATTCCGTAAAAAAACGGAAAATGTACTGGCAGAAAATTACCAGGACATTTTCCGTTAAATTACGGACAGTTCCTTCACCTCTAAAACGGAAAATTCTGTATATTAACAGTACATTTTCTGTACTATTAACGGATAATCCTTATACAGAAATTTATATATTTATAGAAATTTTATACCATATATTTTGGTAGCAAATAATTCAAGAACAATATATACAAATTGAACATGGTTTATTTTTGTACAAATATTCATGTAAACATTCTTAAATGCATTCAATGAGTAAAGATATATACATATAAATATATATGACAAATGAAACAATGTACAAAGACCCATTAAAAAGTGCTTGTATTGTGGAATAAGTTTAGACATTAAACAAACAAGAGACAGAATTAAAAAAAGAAAACATGAGCAGGTACTTGCACAATATTGGTGTTGCACCAAATAGCTCACAAAATTCTTTGAAAAAAAACTTAATTAACTGTGAAAGTCAAGATTCAAAACATTTTCAAATGCAATACAATACAAATACAATACAGAAAGAAACAAAAGGAATACGAATACAGTTCTGCTGCTTTTATCATTAAAAATAGCTTTAGACTTAGTCAATAGTAGAGTGAAATGTTAGTGTTAATGCCATTTTTCTGTAAGAGAACACCATATTCCTTAAAGTGTTAGTTCACCAAAAAATTAAATTGTCATTAATTACTCACGCTCATGT
The DNA here is from genome assembly GCF_949152265.1 of Phoxinus phoxinus. Lineage (NCBI taxonomy): Eukaryota > Metazoa > Chordata > Actinopteri > Cypriniformes > Leuciscidae > Phoxinus > Phoxinus phoxinus. The sequence goes on from NC_136893.1 coordinate 15,272,929, forward strand.
TGTTCCACGTCCCACAAGACTTCCATTCGTCTCCATAACAAAAATTAAGATATTTTTGAGGAAATCGGAGAGATTTCTGTCCCTCCATTGACATCTTACGCAACTACCAATTTCAAGGTTCAGAAAGGTATACAGACATAAATGTAATCCATGTGACTCCAGTGGTTTAACCTCAAATTTATGAAATAAATGTGCACAAATGTTTTGTGTGAAGAACAAAAATACACATCTTTTCTCACAAAATATAGATCGCTGACACGATCACAAGAGCGTGCATGTGTGCTGCTGACCCAGCAGGGCGAGAATGCATGGGTGAGAACACAAGCCACTTTTATCCTCGTGTGAATGTATCAAAATATTGTGACAAAAGACCATTTGTTTTTTTTTCTACACACAAAGCATTTGGATCGCTTTTTTGGGGGGGTTAAACCAATGAAAATACATAGATTACACCGTGTTCTAACTACACGCAACACACGATAAAAGGTATATTTTCCATGTCAATCTAAGTTTTTGTCCTAACCAGTGACGATTCTATTTTAGAAACGGTTTCTATTTTTCTGCGACATTGCAGCTGGAACACTACAAAAAAAACCTGTCAACTCATTGTGAACAAACAAGTGTATTCTATGACAAAGATTGTTTCAGTCACTCAGTTGTTTAAATGGTGTAATATTTATTAATTTGATTATGTACTTATCAATTTCATTGTGACTGCTGTGCCAAGAGAACCTGTCCACACACTGTTCTGATTGGCTGTGGTTTTTAATTGTTTTTGTCGCTTTACATGGTCACGACGCATTTGGTGTGGACAGAAAAACAGCTTGTTGCTAGAATCTTATCGCATCTGGTTAGGACACCATGTTACTTTAATGATGTCTTTACTACCTTTCTGGAGCTTGAAAGTGGTAGTTGCGTAAGCTGTCAACAGAGGAAGAGAAAGCTCTCAGATTTCATAAAAAAAAATCGTCATTTTTGTTCTGAAGATGAACTAAAGTCTTGCAGGGTTGGAACATCAGGAGGGCGAGTAATAAATGACATTATTTTAATTTTGGAGTGAACAACTTCCGTGAAAAACTTTCCTTCTTCGTTATGTTCAGTTAAAGGTCCATTTTGAGATTTGACAAAAGCTTAAAGGGATAGTTCACTTTAAAATTAAATTTTGGTATGTTTTATCTTACCTGAAGTGCATCCAAGATGTAGGTGTCTTTGTCTCCGCAGTAGTTTCAATTTTGATATTTTTAGGTCAAACCGTTCTTGTCTGTCAGTCATATAATGCAGGTATATAGGCACTGTCTCCAAAAGCATGCAGAGAAAAGTCCACATTAAAAAACTCCCCATCGTAAGTGCACATTGATGGCCTAAGACACGAAACAAGCGGTTTGTGTGATAAAAAGAACAGTATTTATATCGTTTTTATCTCTTTTACACAACGACGTCCAGGCGATCTGTTTACTTAGTCTGCGTAAGCGCCGGAAGGCGAAGTGATCTCTTGCGCGTGGACGTCACTCATTGTTTACACCAGAACCTATGCACAGAACAGAGATAGTAGGTAGGACGGCTAATATAAATGGTACTAGTTTGCACTTATCCGGGATGTTTAAACAAATGTAAAAAAATACATTTACGCAAGCTCGCGCGAACTCATCCGGGAGATCACTTCCGGAGCTTTACGGCGCTTACGCAGACTACGTAAACAGATCGCCTGGACGTGGTTGTGTAAAAGAGATAAAAACGATATAAATACGGTTCGTTTTATCACACAAACCGCTTGTTTCGTGTCTTAGGCCATCAATGTGCACTTACGATGGGGCATTTTTTAATTTGGACTTTTCTCTGCATGCTTTTGGAGACAGTGCCTATAGACCTGCATTATATGACTGACAGACAAGAATGGTTTGACCTAAAAATATCAAAATTGAAACTACTGCGGAGACAAAGACACCTACATCTTGGATGCACTTCAGGTAAGCTAAAACACACCAAAATGTAATTTCAAAGTGAACTATCCCTTTAAACTTTACATGGATTTTCAGTTGTTCATACAGGAACTTCAGCAGTCTTGGAGGAATGTGTAGACGTTTGGTTTCCTTCATCTCAGCCTTTTCGACCTTCATTCAGGATTTCTGCACAGGAAAGTTGCATATGAAGAAAAAAATATATATGTTTTTAGCTACACACGAAATTAAATGAAGGAAATTGAACTACAAAATATCATGCAGACCAGGTTGAGGTTGAAAAATAATCGTACAGTATTTTACGTTCGTTAAATTATCAACTGCCATCCCTAATTCTTTCAAATTCAAACACTGTATTAAATGCTAAGACTTCTGTTTCCAGTGGACTCCAATTGCATGTTATGTTAGCTTGTCTGCTCAACTATACCTTATATGTTTCATTATTTTCAATTATAAACAGTAACAACAACATGCTCTATAAATAATTTCATTAAAAATGTGTTGCTTACCTTTATGAACTCCAGGATAAGTGCCATTTTGTAGCTCACTGCCTCAATAGGGTAGGAGATGTGGTCAATATTAACTTATTGAATGACAGCAATCCTGAAAGCCCATCACCTTAAACAAATAAGATATTACAAAATGAAAAAACTTACACGACCACTTCAGAAAACCGCTCCAAAAACAGTTGTTTAAATCTTCCTTATAAAACGCTTTTCTACTGACCTATAAAGCGTAAAAATCTTTGAAGGGGCTATTCAGCAACCAACTTTTTCTATAAACATTTTTCCTCAGACTTTAAATTTAAATGTGTTTTGCCAATATTGAGTACTCATAATGATTAATAATAATAAAATACTAATAAAACAAAATACAAACCCATAAGGAGCATGCAGGGTGGTGCTTGGGATGCACAGTAACTTAACTTACATCAGGAAAGTCCTGTCAATAGATAAGAAAACAACAGAAACTATGAAACAAACTATAATAAAGTATAATAGCAGTCATGTTAAATGTAAATTATTCTTTCAAGATCATTATTAGGGGTTTAAAGTCATATGTGTCGTGTGTGTATAATGCCTGTGTGTCGTCTAAAACAAAAACAAGACAATAAAAAGTCTAACGTAAACATAACATTAACTAGGGTTGCCACCCGTCCCTTAAAATACGGAATCGTCCCGTATTTACAAGTAAGATGATGCGTCCCGTATCAAATCAATAAGGGACGCGATTTGTCCCGTATTTTACATTAGGCCCACATATAGTTGAATAAAAACATAAGGATTTTGCAGTATGGATAATACTAATAGCAAATATAAAGAAATCAATTTCTTAGTAGAGAAGCTCATTGCGTGATTGCATTTTAGCGTCTTTGTTTCTATAGCGACTGAGTCTCGTGAACATGCGCTGTAAACGTTTTTTAACCCCTCGTGCGCTGTTCGGGTCTTTGACCCCAAATGACGTTTGCTGAAATAAATAAAACATTATATTTGTCCAAATGATGTGAGACTTTGCACGGTTGACAACACTTTCTACATCTACAAAAAAAAATTAAATAAATTTGAATAATATCTGTTTTTTATGTTAGTGTGGGGGGGAAAAGTCACACTTGTGTTGTTTCAACAAAATGTCATTTTGAAACATAATAGTTATTTTTTTTAGGATTTATAGTTTTAGGAGGATTTATTATATATTTTTTTACTTTAGGCTATATAAATAAATATTTTTTAAACAAAAACAGTAAAAAAAAAAAAAGTTAAATTCACTTTATAAAAGACCCACATTTCTAACGTTCATGGATATAGATAATTTGACATGGTTTAGTGTAAGATTTTTGCCCATCTTTTGGAAAATGCTGTTTTAAAAGTAAAGAAATTATCACTTTAGTAGATGGCTGCAGAGCTACACCATTTCCTATTTGACTAAAATACATATTTTCAATAGCTTTTAGTTGGATTCATATCTACATATTATGAAATCACAATTATAACAATAAAAATGACTTTGTCAAAGTTGAGCATTGGGGGGGGGGTGAATGGGTGTCCCTTATTTTGCCACACTGAAGGTGGCAACCCTAACATTAACATACCTCATTTGGAAGAAAACGTGGTGTTTTCCTTTATCCAGCTGTACTGCATCTTCACACACAGACTTCACGTTGTATCTTCATGCCTTTTAAATCAAGTCTTAAATGGCCTTTTCTTTTCTCGACGATTTTATCTGGTAGCTTTTGTTTGAAGCCATTAAACTGCTCCAAAAACACGAGTAACGTTACTGCACTTCATTCTGGTTAACGGGTGCGCTCGGCACGAAATAAACCGCATCACCGACCAAATAAAAGCCAATAAACCAGTTACAACGAGGACACTATAACACATACAACCAGGGGAACTTCCACGAGTGTGAAATAAATATTTCAATGTGTGACGATAAGCATAAAATGATAAACGCGACGGCTCCGACATTCATTTGCCTAACAAGCCGGGTGGCAACCAAATAACATTACGTAAACAGCTTATTTGACTCTTAGCTAAATATAATTTTCGGTTTTTACCACAGAAGTGTCAGAATAACTTCCACACATCCGAAATCCGACTTTATAAAGCAACGTTGGCCGCGGTCATCTACGTGTGTAATGGCGCTTGCGTCTCAAACTTTTCGCGCCGATCAGGTTCTAGTTCCCACAATGCAACGCGTAATTCAAAATACGGGTAAAAGTCCTGTAAAAGACAAATACGGAAAATTCCTTTAAATTAATATGGTACATTGTACCGTATTTTTACGGAATTTTTTTACAGTGTACTGTTGGAAACTTAACCAAATATTATGCCCATTTGAGAAACATTACTTTCTTAAATCATAGTTATCCTCATATATGTGAATCTTTCTGATAGGATTAAAAGATTTGCTTAATATTCAGACTATTTGAAGTTTATTTGAATAATTCTGTAGCTTATGATTTGAAGCAGGAGTCTGAGATCATATATGACTGTATTGTTTTTACATATTTTATGCTTGTAACTAATAAAGCAGTTCATTTTCAAAGTAATAATATTAACTCAGTTCTATTTGTAAACAATAACCTTTCACCCATTCACAAATGTTTGCAGTCTATTGACCTTGCACAATCTTTTATGAACAACACATTTGTTAACTGACTTGTGGGTATTCACTTTGTGTTTACTACTACTTTAAATCCTTATGCATCTATTTAAAAAAACAAAATATTTAATTAATATTTCTTGAGGGATCTTTTCTTCAAAGAATGTAGTCTACACAATATCCCAAAGTAATCTTGTCTTACCATTTATGTTCATTTAAATCGTGTAATTACATTTTGTATTGATGAACAAGTGCAGAGAAGAACCAGAGGAGTCTATATTGATTAAAATGTGCCAAGCTGTTTTAAACAGTCCAGATATTATATATTTATATGCATACATTTGGCAGACACTTTTACCGAAATTAACATTGCATTCAAGGTATACATTTTATCAATTCATGCATTTCTTGACAATTAACCATAACCGTGGTGTTATGTACTGCAGCTACATAAGGATATAAATGCTGAGGGGTTCGATTGAAGGAGAGAAAAAAAACGATAATTTTTTATTGTAATTCTAATAAAAATGACACCACCATAATGTAGTCTTTAATTTAGATAGTCTAGTTTAAACTCCCTTACAGTGTTGTAATTCTTGCACTTGGGTATGGATGAACACGTTACATCCATTATTCAACCCGACATTGAATCTGATACTGATGATAGCACACCTCGGGCACACTTTCAGTTGCCTGGTAATTTGATATTCAGGTGGATAATCAAGAGCAAGAACCAAGATTTCCACCAAAATGTAAGCCATGCGTGTAGTGACATCCACATATGTGACAGACGCACACACAACTCTTTAAACCACCCTCAAAGGTCAACAGACAAAGCCTGAGAGGTTACCACAAAATATAATATCACAATGAAGTGAACAAGTTATGTATTTACCACAAGATAACACATGCACAGTTATAGCAAAAAAGGATGGAATTTTTCCGGCTCATGTAGCCTATAGGATGTTGAGCACACTAATCAAATGTATTGAATTAATTCAGTGTAATCTGAACGGAGAGACCAAATGATAATGAGATTCATATATTCAGCTTTATTACACCAGAGGTGAAGCTTTGATTCATTTCATTGTTGCGAACACAAGAACATGGCTCGCGTTACACATATGTGGTGACAGCAGGCAATACGACACTAGTCGGCTGACTGAGCTTGTGGCCGCTGTGAGAATTTTCTAAATGGGTAAAAAGCATGTGCTGCACGCGTGTTAGTCATTTGTGATTTTCGCTTTGGGGATCTCCAGTGTAAAACACTGAAGCTCTAGCATGATGAAACGTCAGATGAGCTCTTAGAGATGCAAACGGCCACGTGACAGACTCAACAAAGGAGGCTGAGGTCACTGAATCCCCTGCATGTGGAAAACCCCTTCTGGATGGAGTGACTCATCCACACTTACTGCCTCACACATTTGATGATGATGATGATGTCAACTGACTTTGGCCAATGACATACAAACATGGTGACATTGTATTATGACATGAACGGTTATATATCGATGAGAATGGCATTTCTTTTATTTTAATTTAAAATTTCATTTTCTCTCTCTCTCTCTCTCTCTCGCGCTCTCTCTCGCTCTCTCTGAATCACAAGGGGTTTTGAGCGTGAACGCAATTAAAGGAGAGCTGGGGCTGTGTTGTGTCTGTCTGTCAGCGTGGCTGTATTACGTAGGCGATGTTCCGCTTTAAATCTGTCATCTGGTGTCCGCTGATCACACGGCTGAAAGGAGATTAAAACTCCCTCTGTGAAAATCCAAATACAAACCAACAAGGAAAATTTCACAAATGTTTCCCATAAAGAGAGGGGAGGGGAGCGGGGGATTGGAAAGCAGCCCATCTCACATCTTATCATGCCGTTATGTAATGGGAGTTTTCTGAGTCATATCTGCCGTGTTTTTGCTAGATACAAACATTTCCAAATAATAATACCACTATGCTACAGTATATGGCATATTTCTGTATATCCTATGATTATATCATAATATGTTGATTTCTGTAACATTAGCCCTCTTCATGTAGTCTTATTTCCTATAGATCACGTGTATACTATTTTTGTGTGGGAACAAAGATTTGGCATTAGTAGCCTAATGATATTAAGATTTTTATTTAGATAATTTGCAGAGGCCTTCGAGTTTATGTTGTGGCTAGGTTTTCAATAAATATATATTTTTTTTACTTGATCTCAAACAGATTTGAGCACTTTGTGCAACCATGAACTTGGAAAACAACCTTTTTTGTAGGTGTAGCTTACCCATCATAAAAGCACTTAGGCTAAATGAAATACTGTTATATGTTATTACACATTCATATAGCCTTGAGTGTGTGTGTGTGTGTGTGTGTGCGTGTGCGTGCGTGCGTGTGTGTGTGCGTGTGTGTTAATGAAGTCCGCTTGCTCATTTATTATCCTTTGAAGCGATACACTGTCTGAATATGTGACCATCAAATGGCATTTAAAGAGCTGAACAAAGAGAAATTAAATGGGGTTTTAAATGGGACATATAAACTGAAACGGGCAGTAAAATTAAATAATAAGTTTAAAAACAGCTGACCTGTCTTTAAATTATCGATACAGTTCATTAAATATTTTTAAAAGAATATATACTCACTAAGACTGCATTTATTTAATAAAAATGCTGTAAAACAGTTATATTTTGAAATATTAAACTGTTATATTAATATTTGATATTAATATCTATATTCTAATATTTAATATTAAAATCTCAATTTGATATATTTTTTAACTATAATTTATTCCTGTGATGCATTTTTGAATTTTCACAGTGTAATGTTTGTACATTTTCGTGCAAATTGGCTTTCATTCGATCATAATTATGATGTAATGGATGGTTGATATTTTTTAAAATTGAACTTTGTTCAAACTTTGATAATGTTTGTGCATGATATTGTGCAGCTGAGGAAGCTTGTGACATTAGTGAACTGACATGTGAGCTGGTTCGGAAACTCAAACAAGTCCGGTAACTGAACACTGGTCATGCGAGACCAAACTAAATGTTCCATGGACTCTTCACCTAAAGATTCACTGTACCTTTTTTTTCAAGGCATTTCTTTTTTTTAAAGCTGTCATATAATGAGAAATGACATTCATTTTAAGAATATAAAAATATACTGTATATTGTATCATTCTAAATTTCCTCCCTATAGTCCAATAACACAAAAATAACACAATATCAAAAAAACAAATAGCCTAACTAAGCTTGTCTGAGTGGGGGGCCTGGTAAACCCTACATTATGGGGACAAAATGTCCCCACAAAGATGGCAATATCCATAAAAAACATTGTCCCCATGAGATTTTTTTTTTTATCTGCATGGAGTGTGCTTTTTTTTTTTAAGCAGCATCTGAAGTCAGTTATTGTCCTGCCTCATGTCCGTTGCTAAACTGTATACAATGTTAAAGACATTCAGGTCTGGGCTGGGGCGGGGAGCATTAAAACCATTAATAATGTTTATGTGTGTATGTATCTGTGTATGTATCTATCTAAAGTGAAGTGGAATAAATTTTGGATAATTTTTTTCCTCTCCGTCTGTCTCTTTTACAGGGTTAGAGGGTATGGAGTGCTCTCTTCCAGTGGACGGGCGGCAGGTGTCCCTCAGTGAGCTTTCTGAGGACAGTTTCCGGGAGTGTCGGGGATTGCTGACTCTCACTGATTATCTTATAGTGATTTTCTCTGGAATTTGTATTTCAGTGGCAGCCATTATTGCCAGTTTCTTTTTGGCTTCCACTATCCACTGTTTCCAGCGACTCAAATCCAAAAGGACAGATGAAGAGGAGGCAGAGGAATGAGGCGACTTACTGGACAGAATGGAAGTTACAAATTACCCATAATTCAACACAGGGAAAACCAAGGGTTTGGATAAAGGCGTGAATCACCTTATTTCCATGACAAAAGAACCCTGTATTAGGCCCCTGTGCAACTAAGGTGAGGCTGCTGTCTCGCATCTCGTGATTCACAACCTTCATCCGTGTTGCTTGCGAGAAGCATCATATTTATATACTTGAACACCAATGATTGAATTGAGCCTTAAGACTAAAACTGTTCCTGAACATGCAGTATGAAACCACTGTCTCATGCCCCTGTATTCAAAAGTAATCAGCATTATATTTTGACATCAGACAGCAACAATGGTCTTTTTATGAGATGTGCGAGTTAGTATTTTCTACATGAGTTATTTTTGGTATTGTGTACATGAATCTTGCTCTGTTGTAGTAAGGTTTAGCTACTTGCACTTTAAAGTACAGAAGACATTGCACACAATCCCAGTGAGCCATACTGTAAGCCCTTTTTCATAAACCATAATGGTACTTATCACCAAAGAATTAACATAAAATGAGCATACATTGTAATGTAAATGTTTTTCATGAGAAGGGTTCAAAACACAATTATAAATATTGTAAGACATGTTTGGCTGTTGTCTGTAACTTACAACAACTTCATAAATGTCATACTCTTAATATAGTAGGTACAGATGGGTCAAAATTATATATCAAGAAAATCAAGGTATTTTAAAGACTAAATTAAAAGGGAACTTTTTGTCTTTCATTTTATGTCAATTCTGTCTAGTTAATTCTTTCCTTTTTTAATTTATGTTACGACTAAATAAACATTGACGCCAAAGTGTTTGAAATGATTACTATCATGTCTTAATCTTTTTTTTTTTTAGCATATATAACTGACTCCATTTCTGATAACTTAATTGTAATGGTATGAAGAAAACGCAGAAGGACGATTGACTCCCATTTAAACCATACAGAGATACGCACCAGCACAAAACATCAACACAAGATCATGAACAGAAGATAACTAAGGGTTTAAATACACAGTGGATGATGAGGAACAGGTGAGAGATGAAACAATGAAACAATGAATCACTATGACAACCAAGCAAACAAACTTAACAGGAAAGGTAAACTATTAGCAAAACGGAAAATAGTCCCAACACAGACCAAAACAGTGACTATATTATTTCATTCCATTATACACTTGTTTTTTTTTAGAGCTCAAATCATTATTTTCTATAAAATCTCCTCTTCATACTGTCTTAAGCCGAAGCAGTCCTGCTTTCTGCCACCAAAATAACAGCAAGTTCCTGCAGGTGCAACCAATGACATGATATATCATTCCTCCTTTTCCTTTGACCCAGAAAGTCCTGGAAGCTTTCAAAGTGCAAAGCAAACAATGGAGCAAATGCAGTTCCTTTATGTAATCTCATTTTGCATCTACTGCACATAGAATTTAGTTTTTTTAGGTTGATGCTGGGGGATGTTTTTTTTTCACAATGAAAGCTTCTAAAATCAAGCTTAATATATTTGCTGTGGGTGTCAGCTATCATGACTGAGCAACAGTGACGTTTGAGTTCTGCAGCGTCATTAATGAAACCGACGAGATATAGTAGACTCCACTATCATCCCTTGAGATGGAGATGAGAGAGGATGGAAAACATGTGTGTGCTCATTTCTCCCCACTCATTTTCTAGGCGAAGTTGAAAAGTTGAATGAGACAGAGGGAAGAATTTGTCAAAATGAGGCTACGATTCTCCAACATCCAGATCTTCTTGTTGCTATGGTTACGTGTCTGTGGGCCAGTTGAGTTGAATTCAGACACCGCTACTGAGGATGGGTTTTGAATATTTGACTAATCATGTCCTATCCCTTGCCATTGCTCAGTTCCTCTCCTCAAAATTGCCTTGATTTATAGCATGTCCATCTTCTGTGTTTGTATTAACGTTATGGAACTAACATTCCTGTGTTTTTCCTTACTGTTTGATCCTTTCCTTAGTTTGATTAGGATGGCCATTCTTTAGAAGAGAAATAACAAAAATAAATATTAATAATAATAATAATTATTATTAAAAATAAATATTAATGCGCAGTCACATATTTTAGTAGGCCTATTCATCATAAATTAGGAATCATTCAAAAGCTTACGAATCATTGATTCGCATTACGAATCATTGATTCGCATTACGAATCATTGATTCGCATTACGAATCAAATTGGTCGTTGCGTTACCATTAAAATGGTGCCCGGCGGCGGTGTCAGGTTTCATAGTACAAATTTGATTTACTTATTAACTTTACTGTCAAAACCTTGACAAAACACATATCGTCGGAAAGGTCTGAGTCTCAAGGTTCCATATTTTGTGACTGTTTTGTGATAAAATTTAAATTTGGCCAGAAATATATTAATTTGTTACAGGAGAATAAATAGGCTAAATAAAAATCAATGAAATGTGGGTGACACCCGGTGGCTAAACAAAATCTCATAGGAACTTACATTTTTGTGATATCAACTTCAAATTTGGAAGACAACTTGGTTAGACATAATGGCTTTGATGTTATAATAATGTTGTAGTAAAAATTATTAAAAATATATATATATTTTGTAGGGTTTTGTAGAGTGGAGTGAATGGGTGCCGTCAACTGTCTGGTTACCAACATTCTTCAAAATAACTTATTACAACCGAAGAAAGAAATTCATATAGGTTTGGAACAAATTGATTGATTTTTTGAGTGAACTATCCCTTTAAAGGAACACGCCAACCTTTTGGGACTTTAGCTTATTCACCATATACCCCAGACTTAGATAAGTCCATACTGTACATACCCTTCTCATCTCCGTGCGTGCTGTAACTCTATCTGACGCACCCACCGCTAGCCTAGCTTAGCACAAAGACTGGAGGTAAATGGCTCCAGCTAGCATACTGCTCCCAATAAGTGACAAAATAACGCCAACATTTTCCTATTTACATGTTGTGATTTATAGTCACAGCGTGTACAAATAACAAGGTTACATGAGACACAGCCATCTTCTAACCATGTACATATTGGGAACTTTATTCTCAGAAGGCGAAGCACTGCTACTTCTGCGTAGTGATTGGCTCGCAGCCCCGTGGTAAATCCGTCAGAGTTACGGCACGCATGGAGGTGAAAAGGATATGTATGGACTCTGGGGGATATGGTGAATAAGTCCCAAAACGTCGGCGTGTTTCTTTAAGACTATACCAAAATGCAACTTTTTATTTTAACTGAATGCAACTTGCACGGACATATCTTAAAATATATCAGTGCAATTATTTTGTCTCAAGATGCACACCAGTAATGTTTTTTTTCCTATGCAAATTTAAAAGATACTTAAATGTCCTAATTTAACTAAGCCCTGGCTTAATTTAAGCACTGTCTGTGAAACTAGGCCTAAAACTCATAAATTATTTCTATCAATTCAATTTTAAAGGGTGAGGGACAAAGGTTAGAACAGCATGTCTTATGAACACGAAGGCATATGTAGGTATGAAGGTATGTGTCAACTTGTTTACTTGAACAGGGGCCAAGATTGTTTTACATTCAGGGCAAATGAAACTGATCCTCCAACTGTCCACTCAACCAATGGTGGACTATGACCTGAGAACGAAATCCTTTACAGATCCCTGAAAACAAGAGCAACATGACCCTGCATCCTGAGCCTCTTCACTATTACTGACACTGATGCTGGTCAGTTTACAATGATGAGTGTGATTACAGCAAAGCAACAAAAAAAAAAAAGGTCTGTCAATACTGGGTAAAAGGGGGGGGGGGGAATACATCTTAATCATTTTATGTGGTTTCTAAATCCATTGCCAAGTTTAAAATATATATTATAAAAGTATAATATATATATATATACAAAAAAAAGAATGCAAAATGCAGATAATAAAATACAACTAATGATATAATTGTGCACTTAGTTTTCTACTTTTTATATGCTACTAACTTACAGGGAACGAGAAAACTCGTTGCATATCTTTATCATAATCCAATGTTCAATGTACACTCTGACTAATTAATGTATTTTGGTATTGTCATAACCAGCTAACCAGTACAGGTTGCATCCCGAATCCTCATTGTTGCTTGTATGCAGTTAATAGTATGTTTGCATCTCATAAAGTAGATATATTGTTTGATATATATTTTTAAGATATTCCCCAAAAATTGCCAAATAGATTTTATATAAATATAAGATATTTATATAAATATATTTTTGATAATTTTTTTGTCATATACAGTATATATTATCCATATATTCATTTATAATTGTTCTCTGTATTAACTCTATCTTTGAATTCAGGTACTCATGTATTAACCTCAGATATATTCAAGTTTCATTATCTATGTTTAGCGTATTTTATTCTATTCCAGTTTATCAACGTTTAATTCTCATGCATTTCCTAATATTATGTTATTCATGTACTCACGTGTTTATATACTTTAAGAAATATATCTTTGTTACTTCTGCTTTCTGTTAGATATTGGATGCATTCCAATGACTGAATGAGAATTGACAGTATTCCAGGTATTTGGTATTTGAATGGTATTTGAAAAATGCTTGCTTTGCTGTCTTTGTTCTGAAGGTGTCAAAACCACAACAGGTATATCTATTTTGTCTATTTTTGCAGCTGTAACATTTGACTGGGTCAACACCGACCAAGCTGCTACACCAACGTCTGACATAATGGATAGACCACTTGACATTTTCATATCTGATTTAAGCACAGGTATAGGATGATGTAAGTTCTCTTGCAGGCCTACTTATTCCCTTAGGCACTCTTGCTCTCTTATTCTCTTTTTTGGCAAAGATTATCATACTCAGATCATACTCAAATCTCAAATCAATTTCAAATATTTATTCCTACTATGGAAGTACATGGGGTCCAACAACTGTCTGGTTGCCAACATTCTTCTAAATATCTTCTTTTGTGTTCAGCAGAAGAAAGACATTCATACAGGTTTGGAACAACATGAGGGTGAGTAAATGATGACAGAATTTTCATTTTCAAGTGAATTATTCCTTTAAGGCCTGTTCACACCGAGTATGATAACTATAACGCTAATGATAAACTAATAGTTCATTGTTAAATCGTTCTAAATATAAAATATGGTGTGGACGCTAATATTTTTTATAGTTATCTAGTTATAGTTCCTGGTGTGAATGAGCCTTTAGGCTATGCATTTGTTTACTTAAGTTTTCTCTCATTTGTTTCATTCAACATTGTACTTAATTATTAAAAGTTTTATTATCATCTTCAACAATCCACTCTTGTAATTCTTTTTATTCCTTATTGAAAATAAAAATGTATTTCATCCTCACTTCTTCGTCTGACTGGATCTCACTCACTGCATCATAAAATATCAGTATTTGGGAAAAATTTATTTTGCATTTACTCAAAATGTATTATAAAATTAGAAATATACTTTCTTGCCTCTTCATGACCATTTTGTGTGTTTTAGTAATTGAACGTTTAAAGAAAATATATTTTCAGTCTAACAAACATATTCATGCAGTTTACAACATATATTTAGCATTTTTTTTTAAATATACTTTGGACAAATAAAAAAAAAGTGCCATATTTGTTTTGTGTAAACTACCATTTGATGTCCAATGCAAAATCTTGATTCTGAAGCAAAGCCATTGAGAACCACTGGTTTAGATTTTGATAAAAGTTAAAGTCAGATTAGGTTATACAGTCTATTCTGTAGAACATTACCTTCAAAAGAGACATTTATATATAGACACACTGTCAGAAAAAAAGGTACAAAAGCTGTCACTGGGACAGTACCTTTTATACCTTTAAGGTAGGCTACATATTATTACCTAAGTGTACATGAAAATAACAAAAGTGTACCGTATTGACCCCCAGTGACACCTTTTGTACCTTTTTTTCTGAGTGCATATGGTATCAAGAATCTCTGTAATGTATGATTATGTTGAGTAAGAATATGAGTGATGGAATATCTTCCAGTAACTTCAGAAGGGGAGGAGTGAGAGCACTGCCCCCACTCCACTGTCCAGATGTGGAGTTTTAAAGGGCTATGAGCTGAACAGATGGCCCTCTATTCTATTGTAGGCAGGCTGGGATTATGTGGTTGCACACGACCAGCCAGGGGGATGCAGAGCTCCACATGTGCTGGGATTATTGTTATTTTATGTGCTCGGCAGAAGAGTAGTGTATTTCATGATCTTCATCTCAAGATATATGGCAAACAGTCCTTATGTCTACTTGCCGCTGAAATGTATGGGGGGGGGACTACAACCTGGTGTGGCCGGAGATTACACTGGATAGGGTGTGCACGGATTACAACGCATTTTGTCAGATCTAATGAATTCATGGGATAGCTGTACTGAACTTCAGTAATTAGAGATGCATGAACATACTGCTTGGCAGCAGAGATCAAATGAGGCAGATTACAAAAATATGGGCCAATAAAATGATAATGCTTCATTAAATAAAATAACCATGTAAGGAAGACAAGTATACTGTAAATACAAATAATTTACTACATTGTAAAATTCGGCCATTCGGCCAACTTGTTGAAGTTGAATAGTCCTGTAAAAAACCATAGACAGTATGTAAAAAACATCTTCACGTGCAACTCTGCCGCCCTCATATGTGGAAAACATGAACTGCATTAATAGAAACTCATGTTACTACACACATAATATTCGATTCAAATATCTGATATCGCCTGGCGTTTTACTATTATATAGAATTTCTCAAGAGCCCATATTTGTGCCTTTGCAGATAAATAGCCCAGCCCCAGCGCCGGTAATAATGTATTATAATTTCGACCTCCAAACGCTAGATGTCACATGACATGACATGTCATTTCTCCTCAATGACGTAAAAATCGCTTTGTTTTGGCACGTGACCGGAAGTGTCGCGGGTTTCAGGAAGCGTTTCATGAATTCAGTTTGACATGTTGGAAGTTGAGAGATGAGCGCAGAGGACCCACAACAAATGGTGATTACAGATCAGGGTGAATTCCGCAAGATACTCGGACTAAAGCAGAACTAAACTACGGGCTGTGACCGGTCACTCTGACCAGGTGTTGGTCATGTTTTAAAGTTGTCTTGCAGTGCTAAAGGACGAGCGCTCATGCTAACGCTGCCCGTGTCACTGGCGTTGAGTCACAGAGAGCTGTGCTGTTTTGTTCGTCACATGCTGCAGTTTGTTTTCGTTTGTGGTTGTCAGCTGCGGCGTGTGATGTAAGGATCTTTAAAAATAAAGGAGATAATTTACTTTCTCTTTAGCCAGCAAGGACAGCTTCTCTTCCGAGGGAAGGACTCTGCTAGACTTGGATAGTGGAGGACTTACATTTATTTGGACTGAAATGATCATAGACAGCGGTTGACCGAGGAACAGGATGTTTCATAACAATGGTAAGTTATTAGTTCACCAAAATCATTTAATTCTGTTTTCTCCCCCCTCATGAGTTGTTAAGCAAAATGACTGCCTCGCTTTCACTTTCATTGCATGGAAAATTATGAACGTAACAAAATTATAACTGGCTATATAACGGCTATCAACCCCCATGGTTCTTGTTCACATCTCATGTACAAACTGTAGACATTGTCTAGCTTATAGTCTGAAAAATCACTCGCTGTTTATGTTGGTGTGTTCAGGACAGTGGTACTCAACCAGGGGACCGAGGCCCACTAGGGGGCCTCAGCAAACTTGCAAGATGATCAAGTGATGATCAAATCAGACAAAACAAGCATTGGGGTCATAATTGAGATTCTCGGCGGGTCAAAAGTGACTGAACAAAATAAGCATTGATTTCATAGTAATTAAATAAATACAGTATATTTTTTTGTTTTCAATGCAAGTTTAATTTATATTTTAACACCGTTTACTTTTCCATGATTCTAGACAATATTCACCTGTAAAGTATGCTGCTTTTATGTCTACATAAAATACAAATATTAGATAACATATTTTATATTATTTTTTAATTTATACGGTTTAAGTAAATAAAATAGAAAAGGTAGTTAAATGCACGCAAGGCAGATTGGTGCTAACTGGTGGGAGAAATAAAGAAAATGTATGTAACATCATAGTGTAACCACTAAATGCCTATATAGACCTATAGATAAATACATTAAGCTGTGGATTTCCTAGTTGCTTATACGATTATTTCCAGACATAATTACTCACTTTTATTAGGTTTTGGGATATATGTTTAGACCGTATTAAAGACTTCTTCATTGTGGCTGATTTGTTGATAGATCCCCTTAAAATTGCTCTTTATTTTCATATTTTTTGTATCACCCATTATTTCCTATCTTGCTCAATTATGACCGTGAAGATCACAAGTGTGACTATTTAAAAAAACAAAAAAACATTTAGCCTTTTTTAATCATTGTGTGTGTGTGTGTGTGTGTGTGTGTGTATAGCCTATAGCAAATGCCACAATAATGGGGCCTCTCACTTTTGCTGTGTAAAATAATGTGAGGCCTTTGATTCAAAAAGGGTTTAGGAAAAACTGCTTCACATTTGTTGTGAGATCAGATGTTAAGTTTGTGTTTCTTTGACTCCTCAGACTTCAGATGACTGGAGTGAATGCTAACTGTGAAGTTCATTGCCTGCTAGGATTTACCTTAACTGACTAATCCCAGGGCACTCTTCCCTTCCTATAATGTTGGAGGGACTTGTTGCCTGGGTGCTCAACACATATCTGGGCAAATATGTGACCAACCTTAACACTGACCAGCTCTCCATTGCTCTTCTCAAAGGTATTTGAATTTGTTTAGATTTGTAATCAGAGTTGACTGTCTGTGTTGTGTATCATTTTGTGAAGTATGCATTTTGTAATGATCCAGGGGCAGTGGAGCTGGAGAACCTCCCACTAAGAAAAGATGCTCTCCGAGAATTCGATCTGCCCTTTGAGGTCAAAGCAGGTGAGTGTTATTCCAGCATTTGGACTTTAATGTTAACAGTTAAAGGTTCAATAACTCATTTGTTTGTTTTGCATCTGGCTGATACGATAACAGCCCTGGACTTTATACTACACCTCTTGGTGTGCTCTTATGGAAATACCCTTTTGATTCATTTATCAATCAACAAAATAATAGGGACAAAAATAATCAGTTATTCAAAAATAAACTAAATAATCTGATACTAGGGATGTCTTTCAAGATTAAGTCCTAAATAGTAGTATTCTGCTGGTCATGTAATCTCAGCATAGCTGCTGCTGTGGGATGGACTAACTGAAATGTTGTGTTATTTTCATTTATAGTATAGTTGTCAAAAGTAATATGTTTCAGTGTAATACTTAGTTATTAATGCACATTTAAACCTAAATGAAACTCATTGGCTGTCTGCACAAACATCAAGCCTAATGTTAGGGCTGTAAACGATTAATCGCGATTAATTGCATCCAAAATAAAAGTTTGTGTTTACATAATATATTTGAGTGTATTGTGTATAATTATTTTGTATATATAAATACACACACACATGCATGTATATATTTGAGAAATATTTGCATTTATATACTGCACATATATTTTTATATAGTTTATATTATATATAAATTAGGGCTGTCAAAAGATTAATCGGGATTAATCGCATCCAAAATAAAAGTTTGTGTTTACATAATATATGTGTGTGTACTGTGAATAATTATTTATATATATAAAAACACACACAATCATGTATATATTTAAGAAAAAAAATATATATTTATATATAAAATATTTATATATAATATAAATTATATAAATGTATATACAGTATATAAATGCAAATATTTCTTAAATACATACATGAATGTGTGTGTATTTATACATAATAATTATACACAGTACACACACATATATTATGCAAACACAAACTTTTATTTTGGATGCGATTAATCATGATTAATCTTTTGACAGCCCTAATAAAAATCTAACTATTTTATATATAAATAACAAATTTTTCTTTAATATATACATGTGTGTGTATTTATATATACAAAATAATTATACACAACACACACACATATATTATGTAAACACAAACTTTTTTTTGGATGCGATTAATCGTTTACAGCCCTACCTAATGTCATTTATTCCATCTTCTGAAGGTTAGCTATTTGCGTCTTGTGATCTTAATTGTGGGAATTAAGGAAACCCTTTTACAGCAGTCTGTCAAAAAGGGATTATCTGGATATTCTTGTGCAGTGACATGATGGCACTTGCAAAAGTTTTGTGTCAGTAAGATTTTAATACTTTTATTCAGCAAGGATGCATTATATTGCTTAAAAGTGACAGCAGAGACATTTTTTTTATGTCACAAAAGATTTCTATTTTAAATAAATGCTGTTTTAATCAAAGAATCCTAAAAAAAACTGTATCATGGTTTCTTAAAAACATATTAAGCAGCACAGCTGTTTTTAACATTGGCAGTAAATGTACAGTAAATGGCAAATTCTCTCAACTAATGCTGTAAACTATAGCCTACAGGGAGTCAGTTGTTACTACATTACTATCAAATTGAAGGTTAAAATTAACTGATTTGTATACAATCACTGAAATGACACTTAAATAAGTTTTTACAATAATGAAGGTATAATACTAACTTTATAATTACATAATTATGTTTCTACTCCAATAATTTTTTTTTATATATATAAAACATTTTAATGGGGGCTGTCATAAAAACTTGACAGATTTAGGCTATCCAAACATACATTAAATATTGAAGAACAGTAAGAAAATGTATAGTGCATATAATTGATTGAGCGATTGCTTGAAATATGTTCAATTTAATTCAAATTTATTTGTATAGCGCTTTTCACAATACATATTGTTTCAAAGCAGCTTTACAGAGAACTTTTTTAGAAATGTACATTCAAAAATACAGTTAGTTATGTTACGGATTTTGGTAAGTTCTACTATGTTTTAACAAACCTTCTGATGTTCAATCATGTTTATTCTGCTGTAACTAGTAAAGCAGATAAGATGATCAGTTCACGTGTGCTTTGCTTCGCTTGATCTGAGGTGGCAACAGCAATCTGTCACGCCACATTAAATGGCAACAAAACGGTATTTATTGTTTGAGTTTCATAATAAAATGGGCAGAATTTGATATCTGAGTGGTATCTTTTTAATGATTGTAAAGGGAGCGCTCTTTGCATGCTATCAAAGATATATATATATAATCCATTGAATACAATTTTTTTTATGCTGCTAAGAGGACCGATGGCCAATTACATGGTGTAAAATTTCGGATTCACTCTCGATTTTGCAATTTACATAGTGATAACTAGCATAGGACAAAAATATGGCATGTCAAATATGCGCAATGTAAAAATGCAGACTAATAAATCAATAGAAAAATATTTCAATATACAGTATTTTTGATATTCCAAGTATTTGTAAAAGTAATGACTTGTAAATAATCTTAATGGTCTCACTGTACATTGCTATTCATTTTATGGTTGAGCTGTTGCTGACTAATACAATTAAAATGTATGAATCTGAAAAACGTTCAAGAACCCTGGAATAAAAGATCGTTTCTTGGGACTTAAGAATCGATATCTGGTCATAGAAATGAGAATTGATATTTTTTTACCCAGCCTTAATTTAAAAGTAAATACAAATAGAAAATGGTTATAATAAATCGTAATAATATTTCACAATATTACTGTTTTTAGCCTTGGTGAGCATCAGAGACTTCATTCAAAAATATTTAAAAAATCTTACCAATTCCAAACTTTTGAATGGTGATGTGGTGTGTATGTAAAATTGTATATGTAATTTATAAATATTATGTTTTTCAGGCGTCATTGGGAAGATCACTCTCCAGATCCCCTTTTATCGACCACACAGTGACCCATGGGTCATCTCCATGTCCCAGCTCAACCTGATTGTCGGCCCTGCCCCCCCACAGGAATATGATGAGGTGCGAGAAAGGGAAGTTGAGAAAGAGCAGAAGAAGCAGCTGCTCAAGGCGCTAGAGGACAAGTGGAAGGTACAGTCTGTTTGAAAATAGCAGCAGAAACACCTGTGGCTTGATTTATTTATAAATCTACTTCTATAAAATCACTTTTCAAAAAAAGTTGAACTTTTTACTAATAGAACTGACAGGCTCCAAGCATTCCCATTTGTAAAAAGATTTTAAAGATATATGTTTAATTTAGCCTGTCTCCTTTCCTTCTATTAATTTGTTTTATGCTATTATTGTCTTTTTTATTAAAAATATAAAAAAACAAAATTAGTAAGAATTTATATGTTTTACCAGAGTGAATGTGAGCAGAAGGGAGAATCTTATTGGTACTCTGCCACAGCATCTGTTGTGACTCGAATCGTTGAGAATATTGAGGTAAATTTCACTATTATTTTGTTTACTTCTTTACTTGCACTCTGTTGCTGTTATAGTTTAATGTTAGAAATTCAATTTTGTTGTGCTATTTTCTGCATGTTATTAGTTGAAAATTCAAGGTGTCCACTTACGTTTCGAAGATGATTTCTCCA
This sequence comes from Phoxinus phoxinus, assembly GCF_949152265.1. Lineage (NCBI taxonomy): Eukaryota > Metazoa > Chordata > Actinopteri > Cypriniformes > Leuciscidae > Phoxinus > Phoxinus phoxinus. The sequence goes on from NC_136893.1 coordinate 15,294,290, forward strand.
ACCCTGAGAAACCATATGCCTTTGGTGTTTGTATCAACAATGTTTCCGCACAAAATTGCTCCACAGAACCAGTGAGTTGTCCACATTATTTGATATTTTCATGAAGTGGCTTTATCTTTACATATTGGAACATGAAAGGTAAACTCTTCACATACAGGCACAGAAGCTTATTCGGCAGAAGAACCTGGAAATCAGTGAATTCAGTGTGTACTGGGACACAGAGTGCACCATACTTGGAGATCTTCCCTCAACAGAAGTACAGGTAGATTTGTGATAATGTCAGGACACTCAATAGCAAAATGGCTAGAGCTTCTTGTAAACTCTTTTTTTAAACAATTGTCTGTTACAGGAGCTGATGAGTAAATGTATGCAGAACCATGAGCATCAGTATATATTTGAGCCAGTATGTGCCTCTGTGCTGTTGAGGAGAAATGCCTCTAAAGAACCACTACGATCTCGTAATACACCTCGCATTGAGGGCCAAGTGCAGTTGGAACCCCTCTCACTACGTCTGTCACAGGTAACATTTCTCAAGATTTTTAAATCTTCCAAATCTCTTGGACCTTTCCTTTTAGAGTGTTTTTTTCTCAGCTTATTGAAGCACTCTAAGCAATCCTGGGAGGTATAATGTGTATACTTGAAAACTTTTTGTGGTTTCATTTATTAGTGCAATGTTCACTTAAAGTTTCAACACCAAAAGTGCTTGCCCCTTCTGAATAACTTTAACTGAACTGGGTTTGGTGAATATAAAATGTACCATATGTGAAACCACCCTTTGTTGACTTTTACAGTTTAGTTTTTTTTTTTTTTTTCATGTAAACTAACAATATGATTTGAATTCACATCTGATTACAGGTTCAGTATCAACAGATCATGGCATTCCTCAAAGAACTGGAGCGGCGAGAAAGGGAGGTTCTTTTTCGAAAGTGGAGACCTAAGCTTCACATTTCTGGAAAGTAATGAGATTTATTTTTTCTATGCCTATAAAAAACAAGCAAAAATATGTTTTGATATAAGATTTGAATCCTCTAAATAGGTAATGTTAAAATGTGATAAATCTTTTGTTTAACAATGGTATTATTTTTCTAGAATAATAACTCTTCTTTATTGTTGAAGCTGTCGGCAGTGGTGGATGTTTGCCATTAATGCCAACCTGCATGAGATCAGAGAGCAGCGCAGGCAGGGAAGCTGGAACTTTGCTCTGCACAGGGCGCGTGATGCCAAACTCTACACTAGCTTGTATGTCCAGAGGCTTAAGGGAGACACTTTGAGTCCACAGGAGGAGGTAAGATTATGGTCTTAGAGGGTAGAAGGGTATTCACTACAAAGTTAGATTGTCTCAAAGCTTCCTACCTTTGTGTTGCTCATGAGTTTGGGAAAAAAAGTATTCTTTTATAATTTGTCTCTCACATCAATAGAGTGAGTTGGAAAGGATTGAAGATGAACAGACACTGGAGGAGCTGCAGATTCTCCGGGAAACTGTTTATGTCTCCTTCCGCAAACATGAGGAAATCGCAGAGGCAAGCTGAGATTACTTACTTTAGTGCCCTAGTTGTGGGCAAAATGAACATGTTAAAGTGAAAAGTCCAGGGTCATACTGTGTTGCCTAATACTGAAAAAACTATATAATATATACCGGTAATATATATTTCAATAATTTTCACGGTCTAAACATTTGTTAAATCTAATCCCACTCTAAGTAATCTTATATTTAACTCATCCCTCATATCCATTTAGAGTCTACGAGAGCCCATAATAAACGAGACCCTAGCCACCTCTCCCTCAGACTCCATACCTAAAAGTGGGAGTTCGGGCATGATCCAGTATCTGCAGTCTTGGTTCCCAGGCTGGGGTGGCTGGTATGGGGGTACTGAAAGAGGGCCCGATGACCTTTTACCAGGCACTGCCCAGTGGGAAATTCTTGGTGAGTTTTCCAGTTATGCTTACCGGAAAAAGAGGTTTATTATAATTATTTAATATAATTTTATATAGAACATTTCGATTCTATTATGCACCGTGTATCAAGACACCTCTCTCCTCCAAACAGCTGAGACAGATGATCTCTTTGATCCTTTGGAGGATTCACAAACACTGAATACCTTTACAAGAAGGGATCATCTCTTTGCACGACTGGACTTTATCCTTGAGAAAGCAGCTGTCACCCTGTACCATCAAGATAAAATTAAACCTCTTTTGAGTGGGGGCGGGGTCATTCAACTGGAGTTTTCAGGTTTTTTATAAATATAATTCACTTTTTATTGAAATAAAGTCTCCTTGGATCAATTTTGAATGTTGATTTTGTTTTTTTATTTTGCTTTACAGGTGTGAAGATCGGTGTTGAGTCTCTTCCTCGCTCTGAGTCCTCTTTACTCACAGTGCAACTTGGTGGGCTGTTTCTCCGGGATCTCACAACCCAGGGCTCAATCTTTCCTTTCCTTGTTTCACCAAAACCGGTATGATTTTGCCCACAAGTTACTTGGTGCCCTAGAACTGTTATCTACATGTACTATAAATATCTGTGACAAAATGTAAATGTAATTATAGATTTCATATAACTTTTTTCATTTAAGGATAAGGTTGTTGTTGCTGTCAGTCAACCTTTTGGCCAGACTAATATCACAAAAATAGGCAATCTAGGTGAGTAATCTACATTTGCTGTATGAAAACAACTATGTACAAATAAATGTCAATGAAGACTGAATAAAAACTTCTTATTTTACCCTTTCTTTCAGGCTCTGTTGTAGAATCATCAGCACCTCCTGTCTTTGAGATGATTTATGAACGTAATCCAATAAGGAGCAAATTTGAGAGGAGACTGGAGGTCAATACCAGTCCTCTCAATATCATTTATAACCCTCAGGCTATCAAGAAAGTGGCTGAGTTTTTCTACAAAGGAAGGGTCCACACCTCGGGTGTGTATTGAGGATAAGCATCCCTCTTAAATTGGTTTAAATTGCTTTTGTGAAATATCAGTTTATTTTGGTTTACACTACATTTTCCAGGGTTTGGATATCAGTCTGAGTTAGAGCTGAGAGTGGCTGAAGCAGCCAGGAGGCAATACAACAAGCTGAAGATGCAAACCAAGGCAGAAATCAGACAAACCATTGATCAGCTGCTAGTCGGAGAGTTCATTGTAAGAGAAGACTTTATTTAATAACATTCAGTTACAGTTTCAGTTAGATATTTAGTTTTAATTATGTTGTGGGTTTTCTTTCACAGGAAAACAGTAAGCACTGGACTATGAAATTGGATATATCTGCCCCTCAAGTCATCTTCCCGGATGATTTTCAGTCTGAAGACCCCATGCTAGTTGTGGTAGACCTTGGCCGTATTCTTCTTACTAATTCCCAAGGTAACTGGTACTGGTCAAATCTAATTTTCTTCTGTAGCCTTTTCATGCATTCTGAATTTATTGCAGTTGATGGCCACTTGTGACAGTTTTATTTCTGCTCCCACAAAAGATCATAAAACAAACCATAAGACTTCTCAGACAGAAGGAGAGAGTGATGAAGAATTTCAGACACCATTAGCAACACCTCCTGGGACTCCACCTCCAGAGCAAGAGGTGGATGTCAAAGGTCAGGAGAGGCCCAATGATATCACCAGCCTTAAGTCACCAGAAGGTGCCCAAATTGTCAGCAGGAACCTGTATGAGAAGTACTCCTTATCTTTCAATGACCTCCAGATAATGGTTGGCCACTATAAAGACAACTGGAAGCATCTACAGGAGAGTGAAGTGGGCCCCACTCATGTGGTTGAGAAATTCAATGTCCTACTGCAGCTAGAGCAAAGACTGCGATACACATCAGACCCTCAGTTCCCAGGGGCTGTTCTCTCAGGAACACTACCAGACCTGAAAGTGCACATCAACCTGGAGAAGATGACTGCCCTGAAAAGCTGCTTGGCTAGACTGGGTAATTCAGGGGCAGATGAAGGTGACAAGAAGGGGGAGAATCTCAGATCCCCTGACCCTCTTACACTTCGTCATGAGAAGATCTTCCAAAGGGAAGATAGTGATTGGAAGCTTCAAGGTTCTGATAAAAGTCTTACTAAAAGTGTGATGACACTTGAGCAACATACTCGAGAGATGCTTGTGGAATCTAAACTACTTCTTGTGGAGTTTAATATCAATTACATGCAACTTGGCATTGAAAGTGGGGGACGGTATATTTCTGTCCTGAAAGTGTTTGGAACAAATGCACATTTCGTAAAGCGGCCTTATGATGCAATGGTTTCCCTCACAGTTCATGGGCTCTACCTTGTGGACACATTGCAGACGTATGGCTCAGACTTTGATCTTCTTGTTGCATCTCATAAACACCTAAGTTTTGATGTACCTACTGGAAGTCTTCGCGAAAGCCAGCCCACGTCACCTGTCTCACCAGAGAGTAAATCACCAGAACTGCCAGATCTTGCTTTTGACAGGGGATCTCCACGGGGCTCTCCTCTGAGAGACCAGGAGGCTCTCATTAAGTTGGAATACCAATTTGTCAGCTCAGACTGCCCCTCCATGAACTTGGACAGCTCTCTGCAGGTAACCTCCATGCAGGTCAACAACCTGGATATCATCCTTAACCCTGAAACTATAGTAGAGCTTCTGAAATTCCTTCAACAGTCTTTCCCCAAAGAAGAAAACTCCCCAACACAACAGCTAGCACCTCTGCCTAACGGAGAAGACAACGATGAGACCTATCAGTCCACTTATGTCCAGAATAAGGAGTTAACTGTTGAAATTCACAGGTTAAACTTGCTGCTTTTGCGAACTGTTACCACCGGGACTGTTCTGGGAGGTGAGAAGAAAGGCATGAAAATTGCAACGGCCAGTATAAATGGGACAAAAGTCAATGTTTCAATGGGAAGTCGATTGGATGTCAATGGCTCTCTAGGATGCATTCAGCTTGTAGACTTGACTCAGGAAGGTGGCAAAAGTCAGTTTGTGGTCAGTATTGGAAGTGTAGAAGACAGCTCCTCCACAGATGGTGTGGCATTCTTTCCCATTGCCGGCATGGTTCCCTCTGAAGCTTTGAGTTTCCGCTTTATGGAAAAGTCTCAGGGAGAATGTTCCCTTCAACTTCAGATGGCATCTTTACACTATAACCACTCAGCAAAGTTCCTGAAAGAGCTCAGTTTATCAGCAAATGAAGTGGAGGACAACTTCCGGTCTATGCTGAAGACTGCAGCTACAAAGGTCTCCACTGTATTGGCAACGAAAACAGCAGAGTACAGTGGTATGGTATCTCTCTTTGAGAACCCATACAGAAGATCTAGGAGGCAGAGTCAGTGTAACTCGACATTTGACCTTTTTGAGGAAGATGATTTCTGTGTCCCTGAAAAGGACCCAGGCTTGGATTCTTTTCTGGTCAAGCTGACTCTAGATGTCAGTATAGATTCCCCAGTTGTGTCTATTCCTAGAAAGCCTGGTCACCCTGAGCTGCTTGTTGGACATTTAGGGAGCATACGAATTCAAAATTTTATTACAGGGCAAGACTCAGAAGGGGAGAAACTGCAGGTTGAAGTGAAGAATATAAGACTCTATTCTGTCAACACAAACTTGGTTTTAAGGAAAGGAGCACGACTTAACTCCACTTCTGGACCCTCACCCTCTCATGGCGACAACATTAATCTGAATGAGCCCCAATTTACGCGGCATGACTTCTTTGAGCATTTGAGCCGAGGAAAAGGTCAGTTTTTAAGTTCTCAAAATGTAGGGAATTTTTAAAGTTTTTTTTATATTCATATTTGGTTAAGTTATTTCATGGCACATTTCAACATCTTGTCTTTTCCTCCTTTTAGCATTTCATATTTTAAAAGATGCCACCATCAAGCTCACTGTCGAGAAAGTCCCTGTTGATGAAAACTCACACTTTACCTTTTTGTCATGTGAAGAACCTTACCAGAGCACTGGGCTAATGAGAGTGGAAGGCAGATTTGTTAATGCTGTCCAGGTAAAGCACTATTAAAATGCATAGCATAATTTTATTTATTTATCATATATAAATTCTAGAATTTTAAGTTGTCATATTTTTTCTCAGGTGTGTCTCTGCAAGTCTGTGTATGAGCAGGTCCTTCAAACTCTCGATAATCTCTCCTTCATTGAAGATCAGCGAGTAACACCAAGTCAGCCCCCTACACCGCCACCTCCTACGCCCTCTTCCACTAAACCGCATCGCTTCCCTGATCTGCAAGGTGGGCTCTTTGCCCGTGACCCTCCTCATGTCGGCTTTCCTTACTCCTCATTGTCATCCTTTCCAGCAACACTTCCGCTGCAAAACGAGAGCCCCCCTCTCCAGCCTCCTTCTTTTACCGAAGTGAAGGCCATCTTTCGGGTCTCTGAGCTGGAAGTGCAGTTGAGCGGAGACCTGAGCCAAGGATCTCAAGGGTTGGTCAGTCTGCGCTTTCAAGACCTGGAGGGAGACTTCACCAAAGATCACCCCCATTCAGTCTCCATCCAACTAGCCCTTCACTCATTGTTAATGGAAGACCTGCTAGAGCCAAACCCTGAATCAAAGTACAAACACCTCATGGTATCCAGAGGGGCTCCAAAGCCCTCCACCTTCAGTCCAAAGGAATACCTGTCACAGTCGTGCCCAATAACGTCCAATGTTCCGTACCCAGAAATGTCACGCTCCCTTCCAGCACAATTTGAAGAAGCACAGAATGTTTTCCAGTTCTATCAGAGGCACCCCAGTACACCATCTGCATCCAGCCGAAAGAGCAAAAAGGCTGCAGAGTGCCCCAGCACCCCTCCTCCATCCCCATCCCGCCAAACTCCGTCTCCACACCCACGGCCAGACTTTGATGACTCTTTGGTACATATAAACGTGCTAATGGTTGATAGGCGGCACCCTGAGTTTAAAACGCGGTATGGCAGCATTGGCCGTAGTGTGGACGTGGACTTCAACTGCCTTGATATTCTCATCACGCTGCAAACTTGGGTCATGATTCTAGACTTCTTTGGCATCGGCTCTACTGCTAATAACCATGCTGTGAAAGTGCCTACCACCACACCTCAGCCAATACCTGAACACTCAGTGGAAAATAGTGACCTCAGCGATCTTGTAGATTTGTATCCAGAGATTGAGGAAAGGGTCAATACAAAGCTAGATTTAAAGGTACAGTAGAATAATGCAAGAAATTATAATAATTATATAAATTAATAAATGTTTTAAAAAATACATTTATAAAACAAAATATATTTTCCTACATTAAAACAATTATGGGCAGTATAGAGTGAATTAGTGCCCGCCCAGTTTTTCAGTGATGTTGGTCCCGGAAGTATTTTTTCCATTCACAACCGCTGAAAGATTTATACGCTTTTGTTAAAAAGTTTCCTTATGGAGAAAATGAATGGAGTTTTTAATTACGGAACTTGACTATTGCACTCTACTGTATAATCTTTAAAAATGACTTGTGTATTTCCTTCACAGGTTCACGCGTTATCACTGGTTCTGAGGAAGAAGACCAATGAGCTTGCTAAAGCTAGTGTCTCTAAACTGTTTACACATATGGAAATGATTGGTGTGTAGAAGTATGATGACGTTTGTTAAAATCTGAAAAAAGGATTTTTCAGAAAATGACATTTGCTAAATTTATGTCACTTTCAGATGGAGATCTAGCATTGCAAGGAAGTCTGGGAACTTTGTCACTGAGTGATTTGACACCCCACGGGGATCTATACAGAGAGCGTTTCACAACGCGCGGTGGAGAGGCCCTTGTCTACAACATACACAAGTATTTTCTCACATTTATATAATTTAATTAATGCATATTGAACCAGGGTTACGCAAGTAACCTAATGTTACACATTTTCACATTTTGTGTGTCTGATTTAGTTTTGACATTGCCTCTATCTCCAGGTATGGAGAACCTGACCCCTTATTGCAACGAGAATATGATATGAGGGTATCTCTTCAGATGGCCTCAGTACAGTATGTCCATACCCAGCGCTTCCAGGCTGAGGTGGTGGCCTTTATCCAACACTTCACACAGCTACAGGATGTCCTGGGCAGGCAGAGAGCTGCCGTTGAGGGTCAGGCAGTAAGTGGACCACTTTAATTCTGTTTGTTTAGTGGTAACCTTTAGACAGAATAAGTTGAAATGTTGAGATAGCACCCTTAAATATTTATTTTTCCCTTCTTCATGTGTGCTTCTGTACAACCTAGTGTAAATGATGCATACATGCCTGGGAAAACAGATCAGCCAGTGCTGCTCAAATAACCGCTTGCCATTTGAGTGATCAGCTGGCTGCCCTCAATCCTTCCCTACAGAGACAAGATAGAGTTAAACAAGGAGTTGTCAACACCCATTTCTTTCAAACTGGAGTCACTGGTGATGAGGCTGGACACTGAGCTGTCTGTCCTTTCTTAATCCCTTCTTACATAACATTGGCTAGAGATCAGCAGTTACCCATTAGGACACTATCCTGTCTTGCTCGCATTCTTTTTTCCTTTACACTTTGCATTAACAAAAGCACCAATATTTGCATCTGTATATAACATGTTGTAATACCCAGATCTATATTCAATGAGGTTTCACAGGTTTCGGTGCAAATCTGGGTTTGTTAGATAACATAGTATGTTATCATGCAATCTTATTCAAGCTGAACAAAATCTGGATTTTTATTATATGTTATTATTATTATTATTATTTTTTTACCAGTTAGTGCTGTGCTAAGATGTTATCTTGCAAATTTATCTTATCTTGTTTCATTTGACCATTTTAGCTTTGACAATATAATGTCATATGCAATTAAAAATAACATGGCTGTCACCTTGCTAAGCATTTGTGTGTTGGTAATATAAAGTGATATTTCATTTCAAAGACATTAATTATCATATTTAATGATTGATTACACTCGATTCTGTTTTGTGGCTAAACCGAATCTAGATGTGAACTGCTATTTATTATATAAAACAAAAATGAAATGGACTTGATGAACACAAAAGTCATTCTAGTGACCTTTGTAGGGGATTGTTTAAAATTCACTTTCTACCCTACAGGTGCGTGATCGCCCGCAGCGAGCTGCTCGTGTGCTGCTGGACATTGAGGCAGGTGCCCCTGTCCTCTTGATCCCAGAGAGCTCCCACTCTAAACGCCTCATAGTGGCCAACCTAGGCCAACTCCGAGTGCGTAACTGTTTCCTGCCTGCTGGCTCTCATGGCACCTTCTCTCTTAGAGATAAGGTAGAGAAACTTACAATGGCACATACCTTTTTCCCCTCTCTGGTGAGTCCTACCATCCCCATATAGTGTACACTACATCGCCACTCTGCAGCTGTGGGATGCATTTAAGGAGCATTTTATTGTTTGCTGCAATCTGATAATGATTCAATTAAGGGAAAAGCAAGGGGGTGGGGATAGCAAATTGTATCTTTCAAACACGAATTGAGGAAAGTGCTTCATGGATGTAGTCCCATTCTTTATTGTGCATGGTTAAGGTCACAGTTTTCCAGTAACATTTTATTTATTTTGGTTTAATTTAACCCCTGTGTGGGAATATCAGACCTAAATTAACAGTTTATGAACATTAACAATCATCTTATCTATTTTTTTTGTTTGTTTGTTGAAGAATTTGATTTTGCATGCTAATTCATACAAGGATCCCTCACATTATAAGGTATCAGGGCATGCTAATCTGATGTGTGTTTCTTATTGGGTAATATGATGGTGTCCCTTCTCTATTTACTTTTTTCATGACCGATAAGAACAGTTTCACATTGAGTAAATTCCATTTTAGCATAGTCTGTAGGAAATACAATAATTCGAATACAGTTGTCACCCAAAAATGACATGTTTATTCATTCTTATGGCATTCTAAACCTATATACTGATATATTTTTGTAATTGAATGTCAAAGATCCATGTGAACATAAACTCATTTTATTATATTGGAATGACAAGAAAAAGTAAATAATGAATCATTTTTGTTGTGAATGAATTTGAATCATTTCTGGGTGAACTGGGTGGTATTTTGGCTGCAGTGCACACTGAACTAGGCTCAAAGTTTTGCCAGTATCTTTTCAATTTATATATTGTAAGAACATAACGTTGTTTTTCCTCTGTCTTCTTTCCAATTCAAATTTCTATACTGATTTTTTAAAGAACAAGTAATGTTTTGGATGCATATATGTGTGTTTTTCTAACACTGTAATCATTCCTGAAGGATCGAGTGAAAGATGCCCAGTCTGCCTCTGATACTGGAAAGGCTAGGGAAAAAAAGTCTTCAAGTTCCAGCACAGCTTCTGGATTTATCCTAGGCAAACCCCAGCCCAGCCTTGGATGCATCCCAGAAGCAGATGTGCCTTCAAGTCTAGGTCAGCACCCAGAATCTGGAATGCACTTATTGTGGGAAACTAATTTATAAATGTATAAATAGGGTGAAACTGATCTCAATGCAGGTGTTGTAATTCTGAAGTAATCCCTAACTTAAATGCTAAAAACATTTTTATCAGTAGACTTATTTTTCTGGACTCTGGTGTTTATATTTACCCAAACTTGTGTGATAATTGACTTTTTGATAATTGATAATTGACCTTTTATTACAGAAGATCATGTGTGTCTGCTGGACTGTATAGCTCTGGACCTTCAGGAGATGGACATATTTGCAGCAGAGCGGATGCCCTGTGAGCCATGGGACAGTGTTGGAAAGCATCTGGAAACAGACTTGGTCTTCCCATCCTACTCAGTGCGTAGAAGTGGAGAGAGCCTGCTAAAGGAGCGCTGCCGTCTAAAGCTGAAAGTTGAGCGCAACCTTGACAAGTCAGTCAATTGTCTTAAAAAAAAAGCCTAAGCTTTCCTGCCTTAATCGAAATACTCTCAGTTTAGGTTTCCTTGGTCTTTGTTATTAACATGCATTTCATTTTCTCATTGTCTCAGGGAACTAAGTCATACCGTCCCGGACATGTCCATCCACGGTAGCCTGTCTTCTGTACACTGCTCCCTGGACCTGGAGAGGTATCAGCTGATCCGCGGACTCTTGGATCACAATCTGGGCGAGCCTGTGGAAGAGTTCCTCAGACCTTACAATCTCCAAGACCCAAGCACCTATGTAAGCTTATTACAGCATCTTTCCTGTCTGTTAGTTTTTTGTTTCAATTTTGAACAGTTTTATGGTTTAAATTTATAACATGCAGTTGTTTATCATTTGACTTTTTGGCTTTTAGAACAATATGTGATATAAATACAAAATTACCACTATCAATAAGGGTTTCGAAACAGTGGAACAGTGATTAACAAGAACATTTTTAAATGGCCCATACTGTCAAAAATATTGCTGATCCCTGTTATAAATTACGGAGAATGGCTAATTTGTTTATAAATCAAATTAGGTAATTTCTTGATTCTTCCCCCTTTGCTTCCTGTCCGTCTTCTATAATAAAGGCAAAAGCCCCAAAATGCAATTATTAAAATAAAGATAAGAATTAGGGGGGAAAAGGAATTAATTTGCAGGCTTTGTAGGCCTGGACAGTGTATTAATGGAAGTGTCATCATGCAGACCGTGTTAAGTGGTGATGTGTACACATCCCTGTCTCTTCTGGTGGACATGAAGGACGTCAGTCTGGAATTACTAGACAACCCTAAATCCACAGGTCATAACCGCTCCTTGGCCAGGTATATCATTTGTTCAAAATTCTTTATTTCTTTTTTCTTTTTCTTTTTTTATAGATAAAAAGTATAATTACTCTTTCTCTCCCACTAGGTTTGACTTTATGAAATCTAAGCTCCTGTTTGAGAGTTTCTCTAATAGCTCCAAATCTGTGAACCTAGTGTCCCATTCACTCCTGGCCCATGACACTCGATTCACTGGGTGCAGTGGACCAACAGAAGGAAAACACAATGTGTTTGACTGCGTTCTGCAGCCATCCAGGACAGGCACCAACCGAGCCTCTCTGCAGCTGGAGCTACATTACAGGTCTGGGCCCACTACTAAAATTACATTTAAATGCATTCCATTGGTCAGCAGCTATCACCGTGTAGCCCAAGACTGGTTGCCCACTGAAGCTAAGCAGGGTCTGGATGGGAGACCCTGGGAAAACTAGGTTGCTGCTGGAAGAGGCGTTAGTGAAGGTGTTAGTCTGTGGGTCCTAACGCCCCAGTATAGTGATGGGAACACTATACTGTCAAAAAGCACCGTCCTTAGAATGAGACATTAAACCAAGGTCCTAACTTGTCCTTCAAAAAAAAAAAAAAAAAGTAGGGGTGTAACCTTTGCATCCTGGCCAAATGTGTCCAGTGGCCTCTGTCCATATATATATGATTGGCTTCATCACTCCGTCTCCTCTCCACCAGTAAGCTGGTGTGTGGTGGGCGTTCTGGCACAATATGGCTGCCGTCATATCATCCAGGTCGATGCTGCACATTGGTAGTGATTTAGGAGATTCCTCCCTTCCATATGTAAAGAGTTTTGTTTACCCAGAAAAGTGCTATATAAATGTAACAAATTATTATTATCAACTGAAGATAACTTTTTCTACTCCATATTCTCTCTGTCTCACAGATCTACGCGGGACTCCTCATGCTTCACTGTGGTTTTAAACAATCTGCGAGTTTTCCTCATTTTTGATTGGCTGCAGATGGTGAGGGACTTTTTGCAGATGCCTGTGGAAAAAGAAGCAGCGCCTACCCACCAGCGCTGGCCAAGTGGCAGCAGTGACCAAGGCAGCACAGCGGCTGTCATGCCCAAAACTGTTAAGAGTGGCGTGGTCACTAAGCGATCCACTGTGCCGGTCACTCAAGATAAATACCTGGAGGTCAAACTCAATGTGACAGGTAACATCTTAACAATATTGTGTTACTTTCTAAAGGCAGATTTAGGAATTACATTGGGACATTACAGACTGTTTGATGGCAAGGAAAAAAATGTATCCTCCAGATTTGCTTGTGAAGGACCTCCTTCCTAAAACATAAAAGCAGCTATATATTATCATGTTTACAAACACAAATTATTTAAAATAAAATAAATAAATAATAATGTATATACAGTATATACAGTACTGTTTAAAAGTTTGGGTTTGGTAAGATTATTTTAATGTTTTTTAAATAAGTATCTTATGCTCAGCTTCATTTATTTGCCTTTAAAAATATATTGTGATAATATAATATTATTACAATATTAAAATAATCCTGTGATTCAAAAATTAAAGTTAATAAATTCAATAATCCTGAATTTTCAGCATCATTACTCCAGTCTTCTGTGTCACATGATCCTTCACAAATCATTCTAATATGCTGATTTTCTGCTCAAAAAAACATTTGAATTATCAATGTTGAAAACGGATGTGCTGCTTAATATTTTTGTAGAAACCTTGATAAATTTATTTTTTTGGAATCCTTTGATAAATAGAAAGTTTAAGGACAGCAATTTACTTGAAATAGAAATATTTTGTAACATTATAAATGTATTTTCTGTCAATTTAATTCAACGTTGCTGAATAAAAGTAATAAACTACATTAAACAGTTTGTAGACAAACTTTGATGTTGGCTTGAAAAAAAGCCTAGCCAGAAAATTGTAAGTAGTTTTGATAGATAGATAGATAGATAGATAGATAGATAGATAGATAGATAGATAGATAGATAGATAGATAGATAGATAGATAGATAGATAGATAGATAGAAATATTACATAGAATGAAAGCTTAAATAAGTATATTTTTTCCTCCAGGGACAGAGTTTGTGGTCGTTGAAGATTCTTCATGTTTGGACACCAACGCTATCATTCTGAAAGGCACTACTGTGCTGACATACAAGCCTCGACTTCTGGACAGGCCTTTCTCTGGCAGCTTAGCAGGCATTGAGGTAATTTCCCTGGACATCTGTGATTTTACAATATCCATGACATAAAAGAAAGCGTTGTTTTGATTTGTTTTATTTTTTATTTTTTAATACCTGTTTAGGTATTCTCATGTCGGCTGGGCAGTGAGCAGGAAACAGCTTTGTCCATCATTGATCCTGTCAATGTGCAAATGGAGCTCTGTGGCAGCCCAACGTACCAGAGCAGTTCAGGGCTCCTAGATGCCTTCAACATAGCGGACTTTCCGCCTCTCTTGGAGGTCAGTACTGAGTTGAATTGAACCACAGGTCAGGATTGAACCATAAGTGCACAGTTCAAGATTTTGTTTCCCCCACAGATCCAGTTTCCTGCTCTAGACATCCGTCTTTCCTACAATGATGTGCAGCTTTTCCTTGCAATAGCTAAGTCCATTCCCACCACAGGATCCACCGGCCCTTCAGACACTGCCACAGAAGCTGAGAGTTCAGCATCCACTGCCAGTACAGACCCAAAGCACAGCTTCAGGCTCAAGACTGAGGCTTTACTGGGTTTGTTCACTAATTTAAAAATATGATATATTTATATTGTTTTTATTTCAATACTTTAAAATATTAAAATATTGTCATTAACTCACGTTCATGTCATTCCAAACCTATATTCCTTTTTTTTCTTGTTACCTTTTCCATTCAATTGCAGTGATTGTGAGTCTTTTAAGATTAAAAATGGAAACAACAGTTCTATACAAGTATTATAAAAGTGGTTATTTTGACACATGTGCTATATTCCAAGTCTTCTGAAGGCATATGATAGCCTTGTTGTGATCATGCACTAAAAACACTGACTTCCACAAATCGTTCAGACTGTTTTGGTCGTGTCATTGGTTTAAAACAATACAAAACAAAGTCAGAACACTGTTTCTCCCCATGTATTGAGCTCATCAGAGCACTACACTGTGACATTTCGAGCAGTAGATCTCTTCATAAGGAAGACGCCACATAGATTGTGCATGATTTCCATTGGTTTGAAATGACATGAAGGTGTGTTCATTTTTAGGTGAACTATTCCTTTAAGTAAATGTGACGTTTTTAGAAAAGAGCTTTGCTGAAGTTTCTACTAATATTTCATTGTAGAAGGTCAGCTTAAGCGGTTACAGGACCTTGGGTTCAGGAAGGAAGACTGCAGACGTGCACTCATTCACTGTAGAGGTACAGCAGTGCACTAGTCTACCAACATTGCAAAAGACACATGTGAATCCAAGAATGGTGTGTTGCATTGTCTATATTGGTGTACGTTGAATTATAGGTCAGTTGGACCAAGCTGCCACATGGCTGTGGGAGAATGCAGAGATCATGTCGAGCCGAAGCCGAGCTGACTCCGACTCCAGCAGCCACTCGGCTCATCCCCTATCTGGAGTGGAAGTGAAGGCCGAGAGCGTGTGTATCTGCTTCATCGATGACTGTCTGGACTGTGACGTCCCTCTGGCAGAGCTCACCTTCTCACGTGAGGATGACCGCATACTGTGATACTCCATATGTCACATATACTGTAGGCAGGCAATTCTGTAGCGGCTTTTCTCTTCCATCGCAGGTCTTTATGTTCTCCAGCGGATTGGGTCTATGCAGGAAGGCAAGGCTAGTTTCACTCTGTCTGGAGATTATTACAACAGAGAACTCTCAGGTGAGATCTCGGCATGCGTGTCACCCTGGATCTGGTACCTTCTCAAAATGTAGCTTATTCTTTCTACAGTTCAAATAACATTTATCTTACTGGTTTGGAGTCATTTTGAAGTATTGGATTTGAGTTCAAAAGTCTGAGACCACATTGGAAATCTAATTTATGCCTGCACTGTATGCACTTAAAATTTTGGCTATAATACTGAGAAGGCCAGTAACTGATTAATGAATGAAAAATTAATATTCATTTTGAGATTTGCTAAAAAAAGTATGTTAAAACAGTGTTATTAAATTACTACCGGTACTCTTTTCAAATATTAACTTTAAATGAGTGTTAGATTACGATAAAGGCAATTTACATGTAAAAACTGGACAAATGAGCATAAACAATTTACGGTTGCTATTGATAACTAAAATGAAACCTATTGAAAATAAATATCTCTAATAAAAATAAGGCTAAAATAAAATATACATATTAGATAAAAAAACATAATAAATAAAGTACTAAAATGACTAAGACTAAGAAATAAAGACAAATTAAAGTTTACTTTAAAAATAAATCAAAGTAGCAATCATTTAATACAACAAAACTAATAATAAACAGAGCAATTCCAATAGGGTCCTCACACCATTGTGCTAAAATCGGTGCTCGGCCCTAAAAATGTCATAAGCACATAACAAAATAACTAAAACTTAAACTAAAATTAAAATTGCAAATATAAATGCTATAGTAGTATACAAACAGTACTAAAATAACACTGGCACAATTAAATATACAATATTGACATATATAACTGTTTTCATAATAAATATGAGGATTCTGC
Organism: Phoxinus phoxinus; assembly: GCF_949152265.1. Taxonomy (NCBI): domain Eukaryota; kingdom Metazoa; phylum Chordata; class Actinopteri; order Cypriniformes; family Leuciscidae; genus Phoxinus; species Phoxinus phoxinus. The sequence continues at coordinate 15,310,555 of NC_136893.1, forward strand.
AGTTTCTAGGCCATTATTAAATGAAGGATTTTTTTGATGTTGACCATTTTACGTTTGTTGTGCCAAATGACTGATTTCCGAGGAAAAAACATTTTCAGGCATTGAGTTCAGGCATTGAGTTGTGAAGTAATTGTGAACGGAGTGTAAACCCTACACTATGTATTTCTGTGTACATTCATAAGCACACACACTTGTGTCTGCCGGTCTACAGGCTGGGAGCCATTCATCGAGCCTTGGCCGTGTTTCCTGGATTGGCAGCGACAGGCGGCAGGCCGGCTCCATCCTCCTCGGCTGAAGATGGGAGTACGAGCCAAGCAGAGGCTGGATGTCAACATCACCTCTGTCTTACTGGGTACATAGTCTGGGTCAAACACACTCATAGGCCTCCATGCTTTTCTCTAACTGTTTGCTTCCATATTTATAAGTGGTATGTTAATATTGACACCCTGCTGCGGGCCTGTCGTCCTGACTCACAGAGCAGTACAGCACCACCAAGTCTTCGTGGTTGGCAGATTACTGCAAGGAAGACGAGCAGTCGCCACAGCCCTCCACCACTCTGTCTTGGATGGGGTCATCAGTGGACCCCCCTTCCTTTGGCCAGAGTGAGTATTAGCCGTCTGCTTAACCTGTACTCTCGTCCAGCTCCTAAAAAAGATGAACTGCTCTGGAGTTACGTACCTGTCTAATAAATCTTATACTTCATTTTTTAAAGCTGAAGTGTGTAATTTAGGCACCACTAGTGTCACCAAATATAGATTACCGGTACTGTTCAAAAGTGTGTTTTTGAGAGAAGTCTCTTATACTCACCACACATGCATTTAATTTGATAACTAATACAGTAAAAACAGTAATATGTGAAATATTACAATTTAAAATAAATGTTTTCTATTTTAGTATATTTTAAAGTGTAATGTATTTTAAAGTTTTATTTATTCCTTTCTTATCAACCTATATTATATAATATAATAATTTTGTGATGAATAGAAAAAAAACAGCATTCATTTGTAATATAAATCTTTTACTGACATTAATTGCACTGTCACTTCTGATTAATTTAATGTATCCTTTTAGATAAAAAAAAAAAAAGTTTAATTTTTTTTTTTTTTCCAATCCTACTGACCTCACACTTTTGTAGGCTAAATTTAACAAATACAGATTTTTAATCAGGGTTTCCAAAGACTCTCCATGTCCGGAAGTGAAAAAACGTGAGAAATCAAACTACAAATCATTTGCTTATAGTTCTTGTTTCTGCATTTTAAGCTTGGATAGAACAAATCTAGGATGACAGGATAGTCTTTTAACATCTTTACAATCACACACTTCAGCTTTGTGAATGTTGAATGGTTTGAAAATTAATCCTTCAAATACATGTATTGTAAAATACACAATTCACAGAGTTTAAACCCAGAAAACCACAACAAATTTAAATGTAAATCTAAATATCTTGCTGAATTAGTGACTAACAATTAGTTCTATCTGTATTTTTAGAGAAGATCGCAACATATACTACCATGATGTGTGCAACTCATTCTAGCCTTCTCTTTGACCATATGCGTCTCCGCTCCTCTTCCTACAGCCTCCTAGCATGTCTCTCTCTTCTCCTTTTCTCTCTGCTGTCAGGTCTACCTCTTGCCTACCTTAGAACTAGAAGCTCTACCAGCTTGACTTGTCTCGAGCAGCAGATTCATGCCCGAGGTACAGTTCATAGACGCGTAGCCAACTTTAGAGAAGTCAGAAGGCCGTCGTGTTTGGCATCGTAGAGCTTAGGATACCATCGTTCTCTGGGCTTTTTTTTTCTAACCCTAACTCATGATTTACCCCTGATTTACCCCTGACCCTAACCCATTACCATGTATGCATATTAAATATGTTTTGTGTGAAAAGGTTTATGATACCATATTTTTCTTTAAATTATGCTGTTTATGAGTTTATGAATGTGTTGTGAAATTGTTACTGAATTTTCATTTATAGTCTTTCTTTTCTGTGGCATCTCCGTTAATGTATGATTTGGGCCATACTTTAGGGAGGAACATTTCTAGCTCATTTTCCACCAAAATATTTTTTTGGTGCACAATACCTGATATAGCTGGCTTTGTTCACAATCTTGAGGGAGACCTGTGGCTGATTTTTATATTCATGCCATGTTTCAGCGGATATGAAGCTCTCCAAGAGGAGGCAGCCGTTTGTGCCCTATGCATTACGCAACCATACTGGCTGCACTATGTGGTTTGCTACTCTTACTACCACACCAACCAGGTCAGAAGAGCTCACACTACAGTATTTAACTACATTTTATATTTTGTGAAAATACATGGTGGTTCTGCTGTGTCCACAGAGTGGCACTATCTCACAGCAGTAGTGCCGACTCCATATCTGAAGTGAATGGGCCTGGAACAGATGATACGCACAACATCAGCCAGTGGAGAGAGGTGCTGCCAGGGGAGGAGCTCCCGTTTGAGTTTGAGGCCCGGGAGAAACTGAGACACAGGTAGCATAGGGTGTCTCTTTTGTACATGCTTTGAATGTGCTAATGTTGGACAGGATAGTCTGTTGAAATGTTTTTGCTGTACTGTATTGTGTTTTTGCTTCTCAATATCTCATTGATTTTACTTTTCATCTCTTTGCTGATAATGTGCTCTGACCTCAGACACACCCATGAGCTGAAACTCCACCAGCTGCTGGTGCGTGTTGTGGGCTGGGAGCAGGTGAAGCCAGTGTCAGTGGACAAGGTTGGAGTGTTCTTCCGCTACGCCGCCCCTGATCGAAACAACCCCTCGAGCACTGTGAGTTAATGGGTCAAACATTTTATAATTGTGGAAATTTTGTAGTTCGTTATGTGGAGAAGGACGTTTTTTGACCTTCGTGCGAACTATTCAAATCATTAGTAATTCATTATATTAGTGTTTCTCTACATGCATTTTGAAGTCTTGGATTTCTCTCATGGTTTTTTTTAAATTAATGGGGGGTTTTTTCCCTCTTTCGTTATTTGATCAAAATACAAGTTCATGAAAAATGGAAATAATGCTTCATAAAAATTTAATGACCTGGCTTTTCTAGGTTGGCAGCCCAATTAGCAGAACCAACATCATACACCCTCATGTATATGTAAGTATTTGTACTTCATACCATTACACCGAATTATTCTAGAGTTCTTTGTACACAGTCTATAATCTCTGTTCAGTTCTCAGCCTTGCCGCCTGTTCGAGTGGTTTTCTCTATCACTATGGAGGGCAGTGCACGTAAGGTCATTACGGTGCAGTCAGCGCTCACAGTTAAGAATCGTCTTGAGGTTCCCATGGAAGTGCGACTAGACAGCCCTTCGGCTCCAGACAGTAAGTGTCTACAAACCCACACACACACTGTTTGCTATGGTTTACCTGTGTTTGTTTATTATGGATCTTAATTTAACTGTTTACCTTCTATAGAACCTGTTGTCCTGCCACCCATCCTGCCCGGAGAGGCCTTGGCCATCCCTCTCCATCTGACCTCTTGGAGGCTTCAGGCAAGACCTAAAGGCTTAGGGTTGTTCTTCTGTAAGGTGCCCATCCATTGGACTACTGTGGAGCGGCCTGGTGACGTCAGCAGCAGCAAGAGAGAGTGCCAGTCAGCAGACTTTGATGAACAACTCAAACGCAACTTCAGGTAAAAACAGGCTGGGAGGAGAATGAAAATATCAAAGACAAATGGAACTTGAGTTGTAAACCGTTTTGTTCTTTTTTTTTTTTTTTTAGGTTTTGTGTCGTCATTAAGAAAGAGAACTACCCTGAACAGCAGCCTGCCAAAACTGTGGCAGGAGGTACAAAGCAGATCTACCGCCAACCAGGTCACACCATATATCTGCTGCCCACCCTAGTGCTAGCCAACCTCCTTCCCTGTGACCTCAACTACTACATCAAAGGGACCTCAATCAAGGGAACCATGAAACCGGGCAAAGAGGCCGTGCTGCATGCTGTAGACACATCACAAAATATAGAATTAGGTGAACTGGAGTACATTCTACATTTCTTTTACATATTTAACATGAAAATGTACCTATTTGCTTTTTTAATCCACATAAAGCATTCACAAGCATGCTGTTTGTTCTTAGGTGTGCTCCTAGAGAACTTTCCTGTTTGTAAGGAGCTACTCATCCCTCCCGGTACACAAAATTATGTTGTGCGTATGCGGCTATATGATGTCAACAAACGGCTGCTCTGTCTCACCATTCGGATTATTCTCCGAGCCCAAGGAGCATTAAAAATCCTCATCTCTGCTTCTTACTGGCTTGTCAACAAGACTGGTATGCTTTCATATCTAAGCATTGACTACAGATTGATGATCTGAATTCAAGACTTAAATTATACTGCACCATGTCTGTAATATTTTCATTGGTTATTGTGTCTGCAGGGCTGCCTCTGATCTTCCGCCAGGACAATGGGAAAACGGATGCCGCTGGGCAGTTTGAGGAGCATGAGTTAGCCAGGAGTTTGAGCCCACTGCTCTTTTGCTACACTGACAAAGAGCAACCCAATATGTGAGTGCAAGAGAAGGGGAAAAACCAAAGAACAGTGTGTGTTCACACCATGCCCACCCATCAAATGCTTTTTAATAAAAAATTATCTCATTTAATTAGCCTGCAAAATTTTCACAGCAAGAGTTATTTATTTATTATCCAACATAGCAGAAATGTAATTTAATTGCATAGCTACCACTTATTAAAGCGCTCTAAAGTCTTGTCCTCTTTGAACAGGTGCACCATGCGGATCGGTAAAGGGATCCACCCAGATGGTGTTCCAGGATGGTGCCAGGGTTTCTCTCTGGATGGGGGCAGTGGAGTGAGAGCACTCAAAGTCATCCAGCATAGCAACAGACCTGGACTCATCTATAATATAGGTAATAAGGAATGATTATACTATTTTAGGAAATGTTTCTCTTGCATTGTGGTATCTGCTAAGTGAGGGATGTCTAATACTGCTCCTAGAGGGCCAACATCCTGAAGAGTTTAGCTTCAACTTCCCGCAACGCTCCTGACTGGAAGTTTCTAGTAATCCTATAGACCTTGATTAGAAGGTTCAGCCAGGTGTGTTTGATTTGAATTAAACTCAGCAGGACAGTGGCCCTCCAAAAGCAGGATTGGACACCCCTGTGCTAAGGTGATTTAATAATGGAATATAATGTTTTATTATAGGAATAAATGTGAGGAAGGGGAAAGGGCGTTATCGTGACACACACATTGTGACCTTTGCTCCACGATATCTACTTGACAATCGATCATCTCACAAGTTAGCTTTCTCGCAGAGGGAATTTGTCAGAGGAAAGGTGGGAGTTTTGTGTTTGTCTTTGTGCTATATTTAAATGTATCATATAAGACAGGAAAATACATGATAATGTTTTGTTTGTTATGATAACCTTTTGTAGGGTATAGCAAATCCAGATGGATATATCTCCACCCTGCCAGGATCCAGTGTGGTGTTCCACTGGCCTAGAAATGACTATGATCAGCTTCTCTGTGTCCGTCTCATGGATGTACCCAACTGCACCTGGTCTGGAGGTTTTGAGGTCAACAAACCTAAATCTTTCCACATCAACATGAGGTACCTCATGCCACCAAATTCACTCTCTAAGGATGGCTGAACAGAACAGAAAATGACAGAGGGAAAAGTTCTTGATTTCATATACATATATTCCTCTCATTATGTGTTCCATAGGGACACTTTAGGGAACTGCTTCTTCCTGCGTGCTGAGATTGCTTTGAAAGGGGCAACGCATCAAATCTCATTCAGTGACACTGACCAGCTGCCCCCACCCTTCCGTATAGATAACATCTCTGAGGTAAGTCCTCAGAGGGTACACATTATCAAGTATTGTAAGGCAGTAGAATGGTTCAGAAGATTTGAGACTAAAGAGTAGCACTAGGATGGTTGGGAATATGCCCTGGCCTTTATTTGAACCCGGGTCACCCATGAGAATCTGTCGGAGCACATGAATAAGAATTCCGTACTAACCGCAATCCCAAACCTAAGTTGTTTAAGAAATTTTGGTGCTGCTCTTGCATTTCAGAAATGTCATGACTTCTGACTTCCTAAAATACAATATTGTTTCCTTTCAGTGTTCAATTCTGGACACAATAACATTCATGAAAGAGTAGGCATAGCAAGATAAAGCACATTCTACTTAAAAAGTGTACCTGTTATTAATATCATCCTGTTATCTGGGGTTTATTAGGGGATTTGCAGGTGTGCACATTTTCCATCACCTTCCTCCAACCCCAAAGCCACTTTTCCTGTCATATGATCTGTTGGTGGTTTTAAATTTACTGAGCGAGACACCATTCTAGCCATTACAATAGGTGGATATAAAGCTTTTGTTAGCTCTATATAGCTCTTTTACTCCCCCTGGCTTGACTTAAGCAATCGATTCATCCGCCAAGCATTGAATTCACACCTGGCAGCTCTACGTCCGATGGGTTCTCTGTCTCATCTGCTTCTCAGTGTTTTTTTAAATCTGCTAATAATTATTTTGGGCAGACATTTTGCTGCTCTTTTTGTGTCAGTCTTGATATTAAACAATAAAAAGTCTGTTGGTGCTGGGATTAGACACATTCTCAATGATTTATCGTGGCTTTTCAGATCTTTCATCATCAAACACTCTTGTCCAGGATAGAAGTATCCTAGATCTTCCTGCTTGCACCTTGCTCTACTGTCACTTTCAATATGTCCCTCTCTACTCATAGGCCTACTCTAAAAGCTTTCCCTTAGGCGCTGTGAGCTCCTGCTTTTACTCAACCATCATCTTTTTTTTATCTCTGACACCAAAACGTCAGGTCTGATCTTGCCAACATATTGAGGGAAATTAGATGTTTTCCCAGGTCCACTGTCAGCTGACAATTCCGTCCCATGTTATTTAGTTTTATTCAAGCTGATGGATAGCTTTGATTTTTACTTCTGGTATATTATGATGGCAGTGTAAATGGCCTCTAAAATGGTCTTAAAGCTTATTGCAGAACCACAATCTCCACAAACTCTTTGGTTACACTTACTTACATGTCCTCTTTACCTCAGGTGCCTATCCAGTTCTGGCAACATGGAGTGGCTGATATCCGGTTGCACACAGAGGTAAAAGCTGGGGCAGTTCTGGACTACGCTTGCGATGAACCTATTCTTCAACCCTACCTCACCCTCACTGTGAAGGGAGCCGGATCTTCAGAGGTTACCGCTGACATGAACTTCTTTAGAGAATACAACAAGCTCTACTATGAGAACTTCATCTACATTGCTGCGTCCTTCACATTCTCAGAGTGAGTTCTCCACCTTTAATTTTCCCAAAAAGTTTACTCATCCTTGGAATTGGTAATTTGACCAATTTCAAGCGGAAAACTTTCCAGTGGCTGACTCACTCAAATATTACCTCTTCAAACTGGTGTTTGTAAATATAAGTAAATATTCACTTGAGGTTGACATTTTGATTTGATAACAGAGATGGAGGAAAAAGGCCAGTGGGGAAGAAGAGGGTGGTCAGCTGTGCTGAACTGGTGCTGGACGTGGAGACGAAAACACAGAGAGTCATCCTAAAGAAAAAGGTCTGCTTATATTCTTTCTCAGCCTTATATCTGCCAGTTTCCCCATTTCTAGTTTGTTCTCAAAGGTTCTCACATTTATTTGTCTGTTTAGGAGCCTGGAAAGCGCTCCCAACTTTGGCGGATGACAGGAACAGGAATGCTCTGTCATGAGGGCTCATCACCTCCACAGAGCAAACCTTCTCAGCCTCGACCCCTCACTTCATCTTTAGTGCTTGACATCGCTGGACTGGCTGCAGTGACAGACAACAGGTTACTTAAACTCTTCACAGCACAACAAAGGACAACTTGTGCTGTCTATCTTAAGCTTGTTCTTGTCCCTGTGGAGAGTAAACATCATCATGGTGTGCGGGTGTCATTTCTCACGTATCTTGCATTTTCTTTTTTAGCTATGAGCCTCTGATGTTGAGACGGCCAGACAACCGCCGCAGCACCACCCAGACATGGCACTTCAGCTCTGGCATGTTGACCTGTGGTTTGCCCAGACTAGTCGTCCAGGTCTGTCCTTCTTTCATCCAAATTTTTTTTTTTTGCTCCTCAATCGCTTTTTTCCAGTATGAAATCATCTCTGGCTCTTTAAAATATTGGATGTGCTGTTTTAGGTAAGAGGAGGAGTATCTGGCCTGTATGATGGTGCCGAGGTGGTACTGGGACCAGACTCTGGTGTTTTGGACCCGACACCAGAGCAACAGTTTATCAACCAGAAAATGAGACCTGGCTCAGGTGTACTGTCCGTACAGGTCCTGCCTGATGGGCCCACACGAGTACTACAGGCAAGACACCTCTCCTGTCTCGTTGTTATTGAATTACATGGTTGGGATAGCATGCTATCTGAAACCATATGAAATGGAATCAGTTCTTATCTTTCTTTCACACTTTCTAATATAATGAGAAGCTGCATACCTCATTTCAGATCAGTGACTTCAACCAACGGCGCATGAATAGACCCTCTCCCAGCACTGAGGAAGACCAGAATAAAGAGAGTGCCCAGATGAAAGTTCCCGAGGAGGAGCTTGAGGTAAAAAACATGTTTTTGTTTGTCCAGCAAATTGATTGATGTGGAATTTTACCATCATTGTGTTTCCAGTAAAAAACGAATTAGCACAGTGTTATCAAATATTGATCTTGGAAGTTCAGACCTCCCTATTCTTGCTCTTGTGTAGGTGTTGGTGAATCTAGAGGAAGGAGTGGGTCTATCACTGGTGAATAAGCTCCCTGAAGAGCTAGTGTTTGCCACCCTGTCTGGCATTGATGTGCACTTCACCCGTACCGCTGCCAGCCAGGTACTGGAACTTACAGTGAGAGACATTCAGGTAAGCATCCACAGACCTAAATGCATTCATCCAATGTTTGGGAATTACTCACTTTGGTTTAGGAATGGCTCAAGATGGTTGACGATTAATGAGACTAATTAGTTTATCTAGATTTTTTTCTGATCATTCACCATGTTTACTGTCATCAGCTTTTTATAGAAAAACACATGAACAGAGATACCAAGAAAATGCAATGATCAGTGGATTTGATCCATACCAGGTCCCAGAAAACACGTTACGGATCTCAATTAGCACAGACCCTACCAAATCTAACATTTGTGGACATTGTGGACCTTTAAAAAAAAAGCCAAATTTAATCCAGTAGACAGGCATGACAGTTTCCAAAGAAGCTGTATCCTTTCCCACAAATCTTTCATTCTAAAGCAAACATTTCTGATAGATGTGTCTGTACTCTCTCATTTATTACAGGTGGACAATCAGCTCCTGGGCTCCACTCACCCTGTTTTGCTGTCTGTGACTCCAGGCTCCATTGAAAGTACTACACTGGACTCAGGTCCTGCACTGCAGGTCAACGCTGTTAAAGTGCCCAGCAGTCTTATGCTCACAGACCTTTTTAAGGTGAAAGCAGTGAACTTATGGATTCACTTTCTCACCAAAATGCTTCAGGCTTATCTGTACATCTTCCTTTGACTACAGGAGTTTGATTATAGATTTTACTCTCTGCCTTGCAGCATTTGATGGTCACAGCACGCCGCTATACTGTCATCATTGAGGAAAAGCTCTTGATGAAGCTGCTCATATTCTTTGGCTACGGTCAGACAGAGGGAGGTGCGTAGTGGTTATCCCTCTGGTGTGTAGTATGGGGAATTTACTTCATTATGCTCTGCTAAGTACATGATTTTGTGTTTCAGAGGTAGAGAAGCTGGATGAGAACCTCTATGAGAAAGCCAGCGAAGATGCAGGAACTCCAAAGCGCTATTATTTTGAAAACTTGAAGATCAGTGTCCCTCAGGTCAAGCTTAGCGTCTTCACCTCTCACAAGTTGCCCCCTGACCTCAAGGTACAAGAGCCACAGTTAAATCAAATGTAGTACTATAAGTGCTTCACTGGTTGCAGTTTTATTGTTTGAAGTTTGCATTGTGATGTGGTTGTCTGCATAATAATCAAGTGTTGTTCTGCACAGGCCTTGAAGGGAACCCTTGGGTTCCCACTCATTCGGTTTGAAGATGCAATCATTAACATGTACCCCTACACTCGAGTCCATCCCTATGAGACGCAGGAGATGATCATCAGTGACATCCTCAAGCACTTCAAAGAGGTCATAAACATTCTTCATTCTGAATTATGTTTACATTATATTTTCATACTGTACATTGTGGTATAAGCGTTTGCATCACCACAGTGTGATTTCATCAGCTCTTGGACTTGTATCTTCTTTCTGTCTTTCTGTAGGAGCTTATCAGTCAGGCGGCTCAGATCCTGGGCTCAGTGGACTTCCTTGGCAACCCCATGGGCTTACTGAACGACGTCACTGAGGGTATGAATGAACTCATCAAGTACGGCAACGTTGGAGGGCTCATCCGCAGTGTTACACATGGTGTTTCCAACTCAGCTGCCAAGGTAAGAGAATTTCACATTCTTGCTGTCGACTTCGCCAGTCCATCTCACAACGATCACTTAAGTATTTCACAGGGTTATTTGAACTATTCCCAAATATATGATATATGATAAAGTCCATCTGTTTAGCTGCAAAGTTCCAGAGCTGTAACTGCAAGACATGAATTCACTGAGTGCAAGGCCAAGTCATAACGAAAAAAAAAGCAAGAGAACTATTTTTCCTCTGTGATCGGATCTGTTCAAATGTAAATTAGAAGCTGAAGTTGTTTATCTCACAGACTTCTTATTGAATGTTTTTGAAGAAGCGTCCAAGCAGTGTGCCTGAGCAGAACACTAGAACTAGCCACATGTTGTAATTTGATGATTTCCAGGAGAAGAATGGGAACAGCATTGGAAGTGCAAATGCACATGATGTTCACCAGCAGAGCAATCTGACCTGATTTTTCTCCTAATATGCAATAAAGTGGTAAAGGTTCAGTTAAGTTTATTAGTTTTCGTCTCCCTGTGTAAACAGGCAGGATTCTGCATGTTTACAGAATCATTGGAACACCGGCAGTTTCGTCAGCATAAAAGTTGAATATCAGCCCTGTAACTTTCTCATGAACATTATAAGAAGTTTGTTTGAGCAGATGGAATTGGCTCATGGCACCAGTGTGTGAATGTGTGTACTCGTATGTGGCTGCAGTTGTGTGTGGTCAGACCTGAGCCTCCACTTCATGTCCTGCAGCCAGCTCTCAGCATGTCTGTCTAACAGGCCATCGCACCACGTCCTTCATTGGCAGCCAGCTCACTGTCAGACAGCGCTTTGTATGCTTTTCCCTCTGTCCGCTCCCTCTGTGCTCTCATTTACTTTCCTTCCAGCCACACTCGCCAAGCTAATGTCTTAAGTACTCATAGCATGGGACAACACTATGTCTCAATCAGCACTTTCACATTCGCACTTGACCCGTTCTCATTTCACTTCGCTGCTTTTTAGCCAAGGTGAGTTTGTTTAAATATGCTCATCATACTGAATAATTATAGTTGATATTTGCAGTCCATTTCTTTGACTTCAGCTCTACTTTTGGCTGTAGTAACTTTTAAGGTCTTTGCTCATTACCCGCCGAACTGCTGAACAAATGCTTGGGTTTGCTTGAGAAAAAATAAACGTTCTCTGTTGGCTGCTTTTTTGCGACTAATTCAATTTCATGAGTATAAACAAATTATTACTCCCCCTGGAGAACTTCCAGCAGCATGAATAAAAATGTTTTGCCAAAATCATCCACCAACTGTATAAGGCTCCATGTCGTACCGCTTGGGGTGGAAAAACTTTAATGAAAGATATAAAAGGCATTTGAGAGCTTTGGTTTGATCAAGTGCCTAGAAAGCTTGAGGTTTATTGTATTTGCAAAGATTACTATTAGTTTTTGTAACTTATGTCAGTGGCCACCCAGAATTTATTTTGGAACATGTGCAGACAGAATTCTCTGTTGTTAGTTTTACCTTTATGGGCGCCTGGGCCTTTTTTAATAGGTGTTTCAGCTAATGCACCCTCCATTGACTGCAATGTGTCTGTGTCTGTGCCTCCAACCTTCTCCACAGATTTTCTTTCAATAGCACCTATACTTTAAACACACATTTGAATTCATATTGAGCAATGCATTAGACATAGTTCAGCAAAGTTACCCCCTGCTACGCAAAGCTGGTTTTTCCATCACTGTTTCCATGTCTCGTACAGCCTTAAACTCTCTTGCTGTGGGTCAGGATTTACCTTCATCAGCTTGTACAGTTTTTCACATCTCTGTCAGACTCAACCACTTCTTGGCAATCACTTTATGGTTTTCATTCCTCTACATCTTCTTTCTCACACACACTGGAACACATTCCCGCTCACCTCTAGGGGCCCTGCTTTGAGATAGGATGGTCTAATGGCTCAAGAAGGGGTGGTGTGGGGGGGCCATAAACTTGAAAGTGTTCTGATCCTCCTCTCCCTCCCGGAAACTCATATCTGGTAAATGTATTGGTATAATTTCACAGCCAAGCCTAAAAAAAGGGAAGAGAGTGAGAGAGAGGGAGGTGGAAGAGGAGGAGGAGAAGGAGGAGCAGAGAATCTGAGCTGGCCTTCAGATGAACTCACCAGGGACTTTGCTTGGAGGGGTCATCCCAAGTTCATGCCTGGCTCTTGCTTGAATTCTGCAGAATGTGCCTGTGTTTATAAAGTGCTCTGGCTGCAGTAGGGAGCTCACTGGGCCTGTAACACAAACTCCCTTCCAGGAGGCACCTGCAGGGGACCTGAGGGGGGCCACTCTGGGCAAAGTCAGGTCAACTGTGCCAAGAGGGGGGAGCACCACCCCATTAGACAAATTACAGCCTGATATATTTGACAGCTGGATGAGATGGTGTGTAAAATCAGTTATCTGTAAAATCGATGCGTTTCCTCAGTTCAGCAGTGGAAGGGTTTGGGAACCATGGTGGTTGCCCAGAATGTGGCTCCCTTGCAAATCAAGTTTGAGTGACTGACTGTAAGACATTAGAAATAAATTAGTCACATGAACTCATAGGAAAATAGAATAGTTGATTTGCATGATTTTGTTTGACTGCAGTCCACAGTTTAAACAGCTGAAGAGCTACATGAACTTTTGCTGAAATTGAGACGGGAACCACAATAAGTCATTGATGTGTCCTAAAGTAGACAGTCCACTCCTTAAGGTCAATGCAGGCAGTCCACTCCTTAGGGTCACTGTGGGGGGTTTCCACTAACTGAAAAGACCAGTGTCAGCAACCGTTCCAATTCCTGATGTATTGACAAATGTTTGAATAACAAATTCAAATATTCTGTTTAAATGTATTTCATGCCACATGTGGTTTGGTTTGTTTTCTTATTGGTACAATTAACTTATTAATAGTGCATAATTATAGAAATGGCTTAATTATATAGTTATTTTCTTTATTCATTTAAGTGGCAATGCTTCTTTCTGGTATGAGAATTGTTCATTTGTAGTACATGTAATTTACTATTATTTTCTTTTGTTGTTGTTAAATGTTTATCTTCCTGTGCAGTTTGCAGGTACTTTATCAGATGGATTGGGCAAGACAATGGACAATCGGCATCAGACTGAACGAGAGTGCATTCGTTATCATGGAGCCACCAGTGGAGAGCACCTTGTGGCAGGGATTCATGGTCTTGCTCATGGTACATCAAAACATTTGGCATTTCATATGCTCAATATTAAAACACTTATTGTATTATTGTACCAGGATTTGTCCACTGAACCTAACTTGCCGTTTCATTACTGTGTAGGCATCATTGGCGGTCTGACCAGTGTGATAACATCAACGGTGGAGGGAGTGAAGACTGAGGGGGGTGTCAGTGGATTTTTCTCTGGTCTGGGGAAGGGATTGGTCGGCACAGTGACTAAACCTGTGGCAGGAGCTTTGGATTTTGCCTCCGAAACAGCACAAACTGTCAGAGAAATGGCCAGCCTAAGCAACAGGTATTTTCCACTCAATTGTGTATTCAGGTTTTTTTTTTTTTTTATGGAAAAGGATGACAGGCATTTCAATGAATGGCATATCCACAGCCTTGTTCATGGCTCTAGGGTGTCAGAGCCGGTGTCCAAGATGGAATTAAAAACGGAAAAAAATCAGTCAGAAGAGGCTGATAAACAAACAACAGAAACAATGCAGTGAATGTCACATTGCTCAGCGCCTCCAATCACCTAATTTTCAACGTCTGTCTAAAACAAAAAATATTTTAGATATATTATTACTATCAATTTACTATAAATGTTATGTTACATCTACTAAACATTGCATCAGATTACTTTTAAATTCTTAAAACTACTGACATTAATAGTCATAAAGACCATAATGCAGCTTGTTTGTAGTCACGCAGTCCTTTACTGTTCATTGTACAGTGATTGTTCAGCTGGAAGTCAGTGGTATAAATCCCCTTGTTGAGCACTGGCTTCGGCACGGAAACATCACCATTTCAGTAGAAAAGGGGTATCTATGGTTCAATGTTTATAGCTCTTACAACTTTGCAGAGCCTTCGTGACCTCTCTGTTGATGTGCCCATAAATCCCACCTGCCTTTTGATGAGTTTAGCTTGTGGCTAGCCAAACTCTGCACTAATGAACACCTGCTAATGATCCAAAGCACAATCCAGAACTAGTCGAAGAACTTGCCTACTGTTTTAAGAGCAGCCTTCAGGGTCTCACCTTCACTTCATCCTCTAAAGCCAGCAGCTCTACCTGAGGTTTTATGAGGGGGCCCAAAAGCAGGTCATATTACATAGGCTGTCTGGTATGTAAAGCCATTTGTTCTTCATTTGCCTATGTATATGTGCAGTGGGGAGTGTTTGTGGTTTTACTCCTCCAACTAAAGGAGGAATGAGTTTCAGGTCCTCTCACCATTCCCCTTGAATGGAGAGAAGTTGTGTGTGTGTGCGGAAAAGAGACCTGCTGGTGAACTGTGCAGTGAAGAGCTGGGGGAGTTTAAGGGAGAGGCATTCGGAGCGTGCCTGCCACAGTGCGGCCAAGAGTTCAGCCAGAGTTCACACCGAAAATGTGCAGGATTCATGGGTCACAGCGGATGCAGTCTGACCCAACTATTACATGTTCTCAATAACACATTTTGCAGGTAGTACTTCAGCAGCAAATCTTCACATCCTCTCTGTCTTGAGGGATCAATCTCTATCCATCAACAACTTGATCTGGTGATTTTCCCAGTTGAGCTTTCTTCTCTTTCAGTCTGAAATGTTCATGATGTTTGCCCCGTTTTGCACGTTCTCTTACAAACCATGTCAGTAATGTCACTGTAGATTTATCAGGTTATGTTTGCCTCTTGTTGGTCAGTTGTCAGGAGTATGTGTCATATGTATTCTCTCAGACCGCAAACAGGAAATAAACAAGTAAATGAGGAGCAGACTTTTGTGAGGTCAGGAATAGTGGAGGTGTCCACACAATCGTTTTTGCTCTCCTGCCCTGCTAGTGAACTCAGCCTCCCACATCAGTTCCCCGGACACCCCCCCCCCCCCCACACACACACACACACACACACACATGCACACACACATAATATACACCATTCCCAACTGCACTATGCAATCCAGGCAGGCTTCCAGAGGCAGCTCAATTACAATCTCAAAACAAAGGCAAATAAGTGCTGGGGGTTGGTGGGGGCAGCAGTAGGGGCTCAGACTTTGACTGAATAAGCATCCTGTTCCCCACCTTTAGCTGTCAGTTCAGTTTGGAAAAGTATGCATTTTCTTTTATTAAAAGAAAGTCCCTCATCTAGTTGGCCTTTTGACAGTCTGACTTCACTTCGCAAGTTTTTGAACCTCAATAAACCTCAAATTCCTTCATAGTAAAAGATGACAGTTACTTGTTCTATGCCATTTAATCAAGACAACCGCATTAATTCAACTGTGGTTCATTTCCTTGCTGTTGTGATCAAGGAGCATGTGCATTTTTGATTATTTTACTCTTCCTGCTAACTCAACATTTTGGGAATCCGCATACAAAATACAAATACATTACACAGTTGACCCACAATTGACCCAGTAAACCAAAGATAAAGATCATAAAGATAAACAAATATTAGTCAGCCAAGGATTAAACATCCCAGATGAGCAAACTTGATGTCTCACCACAAGTCAAAGTGTTTATATTAGGGATGTGAGAGACTAGTCGACTAAACAATACTACTGCTGCTAGTGGACGCTGGAAATAATATTTGTTTTTCTTTTTTTTAGCACATTTTTACATTCATTTTAATGTTACGTTTTAAAAATAATACATTACTTTAAAAAAGTCCCCTCGGAAGACGAGCAAGGTGAAGTAGTATTTTGACTTATAAGAAACGGAAAAGTTTTGTGCAGGCTATGTGAGTCTGGCATAGAATATTTAAGCCTGCTTATAGTCTTGTTATACTACCGGTTATAAGGGGAAATACCAGTATGATATATTGTACTGGTTTAAAGTGGAAACATTATGAATTAAACATACTTAACAACAACAGATTTTATATCAATATCCTAATGAATAGAATAACCCTAGATAATATAGTTGCCTGTACACGTCAAGCTTTTCCTGTGATTTTTACCTCCTTTCATGTGTACAGATACTTTTCACTCGTGACACAAATTTCACAATTTAATTCGATTTCGATTCACAAGCTTTCGATGTGATTAATTGAGGCCTATCAGGTAGACTACATGGTACATTTCCTCGTGGAAAAATCTAATGCTGTAAATTATAGTGGGAACCCCAGTTGATACATCACTATAATAGTATAGGTTGAAATTAACTGATTTGTAGGCTACTTGCATTTAAATTACACATAAGGAAGTTTTTATAATAACAACGTTATAATAATACATTTTTAATGACATAATTATGTTTCTACTTGTTTTTTAATATAAAAGTTTAAATCGTGGATTAAAAACATGACTTAATATCCAAACATTAAATATTGAAGAACAGGTGAAGTAAAAATACAACGAATATGCAGTATGGTGCATATACGTATTTAGCAAAATTGTCCTCGAGTAAATTTTTCAAGCTGCCTAATGAGTTTTGAGTGGCTTTTCTGAGGTAAATATACTCAAAAACCTGCTGCAACTCGATTAATACTGCACATGTGACATATATTTTTATTGGGACAACAGAGATGGTGCCTTAATTTTCTTAGTCCCAAAAAGCATGCCTGCTGGAGTATATGTCAGTGAAGAACCAAGTTAAACACCTACGTACAGCAGCCTTTCACTTTACGCCCGCCCTCAACCCATTTTGCTCATGATCTTTCTCGGAAAGGAGCAAGAAGTAAGAGCTGTTTGTTTGCACCCATTGACGGCTGACTGGCCAGGCTCCAAGCCCTGTGCCTGACCTAGAGTTGAACCCTATTGTTCCAATCCCACAATCGGGTGCGGGGCATTGTGCTTGATCGCCTCCAGAGCAGTGGGAGAGGCTGCAGAGAGAGAGAGAAAGAGAGGTTAAGAGTCTCCCTGGGTCTGTTACAGTCTTGTCATGCACAGGGCCAGATCTCATGACTTACGGTTATGATTATGAACCGTGGCTTGCTGTCAAAACGAGAGCGAAGTCCATGTGGAAGTTCTGGCTTTTCTAAGGAAAAAACAACACCGCAGTCTCCTTAATATGTCATAATGAAGTAACCAGTCGCTTCAGAATATTTGATTTAGTTGCTAATGCTAAAATTTGCCAGGGTGCTGCTGTTTTCTTTCCATGACATCAGTAGAGTTTATAGCGAGTTCATTGAGTCACTTAGCTTTTGTTTTCAATATTATATGCTTGATGTGGAATGCAAAAGGGGTTGCAAATACGACCCACTTTAAGATTTTCGGTTTGTCCATCCTTGGTTATCCTCTCTCCCCCAGCGCCTTGCATTCTGAGCTCTTGATGAACAGAGGCAGCTGCATTCATCCGGGCTTCACTTTAAACAGAACTGAGAAATGCAGTACACTGCCGTCTTTGTGGATCAACTGGAAACCATCAGCTCTAATCAAATGCCTGCTGGCCCAGATTCAAGCCAGATGTAGGAATTCCACTTGGCCCACCAGTGGCAGCCAAAGAGAAGAGAGGGGTTGTTTGCAGGAGAAGCGAGACCCAAGCTTTGCATTGGCACTGCAGGCTGCTGGCTAGTCCCATCAGCTTTGGCCAGGACCACCAGAACTCTGGAGCTATCATTCCCCTGACCATCGAGTGAACCGCACACCTAAAACCAACATGGTGTGTTTGAATGTGAAACAGAATTGAATGATATTATATGGCAGGAGTCTAAGTATGCACGGTTTTTGGATTGTGCCACAACAGGTGTTATTTCAAGAGACTCAGTTGTTCTCTTTAACGGGAAATGGGGGGGGGGGTCTAGTCTTTCCAGTAAAAAGGTGCTTCATTCCAACTTGGATTCCCCAATGTTAACCCTCTTAAGGCTGTTGGTTTTGTAAGTAATGATCCTTGTGTGTTTTGTGTGTGTTTCAGGCTGAGCGTTCAGCGAGTAAGGAAGCCGCGCTGCTGTAAGGGCCCTCAGGGGCTTCTGCCTCGATTCTCCTCCCTACAAGCAGATGGACAAGAACAGCTCTTTCACTTAACGGATAATATCCACTCTGAATCGTGAGTATCCTTTCTGATGGTAAAGTCAGGTTAGGTCGCTTTGTGAAATTGTTCTTTTCTTAGTTATTGAATGTAGGAATAAAAACAAACAAAGCTAATTTTCCAAATGGTTCTTCTGGTTCAAGAATCACATTGAAGGTTTTCTTTGGGAAAGGGACACAGGGACATTATTTTTTTATATCGTATTTGGTTGGAAGCGTCAGGGCTTGTTTCTCTGTTGAAAAAGTGAGACAGAAAAGACATTTATCACCAGAGAGGCTAATCCATCCAGATCAGCAGACCCCTGTTGGCCCACCTGACCTTTCTCCTCAGAGGTGCCACACAGGCCATTAGTCTCCTCCGCTGCAGCCTGCACGATCTGTCCTGCGCTCTCTTACACACGGGAACTGTCTTAATGTTGTCTGCTTAATTTGATCTGCTAATCTTTTCTTCTCTGATGCATTAAATAGCAAGCTTGACTTAATCCATTTTCAGAGGGAAATGTATTGCAGAGTACAAATTTGCATCAGAATCCTTGGGCGAATTTGGTCCGATTTGAATCATAATACCTCTGCTGCACCAATTTAATACAACAAATTGAATTAACACAGATATCGCCAGGACTTAATACTTTCTACCCTTTGTAAAGCAATGGTGTACTGATCGTATGCCTATTTTCTTCTGTAGTTTCATTGCCGTGGAGCCCATAGACACATACTGTGTGCTGATCTCCTCCAAAGTGGTGTATTTCCTCAAGCCGGGAGAATTTGCGGATCGTGAAGCAATCTTTTTAGAGGTCAAATATGATGATCTCTATCATTGTCTGGTGTCCAAGGACCATGGGAAAGTATATGTACAGCTTACTAAGAAAGCAGAAAGCAATAGTAGCGGAGTGGCCATTCCAGGTCCATCACACCAGAAACCTATGGTAAGTGACCTATCCCTCCGTGTTCACATGCACAATTGACCGTTCGCAAAGACCCGCCCCCTTTAGTTACTGTTGCTATGTCCGACAAGTCACGCAGTGAAAAATACATCGTGGAGCAGAGAGGACACTGACAACTCGCTGACAGACAGGATAGACCAGGTTACTTTTGGGCTAAGTCTCACTTTAAGTCTCACCAAATTTGGTCACTTTTTTTAAAGAAATTTAAAAAAATAAATAGTTTTGTGGCTCTTTACTGTGTCTGACAGATCGCTGTAGAGCCTCAGTTAAAGCTGCTCTCTTCCTTCTAGTTCATGTATAGCATCAAATAAACATGAATGAACATAAGAAGGAATGTTGCTTTAACCGCGGAAAGGCGTCAGTACACTCCGTTTTTCAAATTCAGATCCTCCCATGTTAATCTACTAACTCTCCTGACTGCTTTGTCGGACAAAATGGCGGATGGCCAAGTATGATTGGTCAGATCACCTGTCAATCAAGCTCCCTGCGAAGAGTCAATTCACATGAGACTTATTATTTAGTCACCAGATATTTTTAGAATAGCAAAATATAGATATTACTACATGGTGCAATATGAAACATTTGGGGGGTGCTTTTTCAGCAAATAATACCTACAGTACATGATTTTGGTCTTTATGACCACTAGTAAATATCTCATTAACATTTCAAGGTACATTTTTCTAATTCCATTCCAAATGTCATTTGTTGTTTCTCATAGGTCCATGTGAAAAACGAGAACCTTGCCATCAAGATTTCACAAGAAATCAATTATGCCAAGAGCCTTTACTATGAACAGCAGCTCATGCTGCCTCCCAGTGAGAATGAGGATAGCTTATTATTAGACTCTTAACTACACTGACCCGCAGGTGTTTCTCGCTCGTTTTCCAACAGCTACTTCCTTTTTTTCCGTTTCTGTGAAAGGACAGTAATAAATCAGCCGAGCGTAATCATCCACTTAGGCCAGTGTACGGGACATGCTCACAGCATGTGGTTTGTTCAGTGATTCAAACTAGTCTAGAGGGGCTGTTGTAAGCTCTGGCAAGCACAGATTTCACTTGAATATGCAAGTATTTTAGTTTCCTTGCAATCCTCAGAAGTAGAATTCATTTTGTTTGTTTTACAATTGGTAAAATAACTGGTGTTTGTCGCTAGATGTGCACAGCTAGTCTGACACTGTACAGTATATGTTTGTGTATAGAGCCTCTATGTACATATATAGGCACACCAATAGGACTATCTGCCATGTATATAAAATGTTGAAATTAATTATATGGTATGAAATTATTCTTGGATTGCTGTACAAAACTGCCTTTAAAGGAAAGTTAATTTTTGCTCTGAATATGTGTGGTTGGAAGTTATGATTGAATTGCACTGATACTAATGTAGGGAAGTTAAGCTGCTCTCACCATTCACCGGTGACAACATTAACACACACACACACACACACACACACACACACACACACACACACACACACACACACACACACACACACACACACACACACACACACACACACACACACACACAACATAACACTACACACAAAAAGCAAGTGTTGGAATTACTGACATTGCATTTTCACCTCTCCATATGCAGTCCACTCTCAAAAATATCGGTCTGATGTTTTCTACTCTCCGTTTCTTATTTTCTTGTCTTTTCTATATCCGATTTAATGAAAATAATGAAATTTAAATTCTGAATGAAAAATTTGATGTTTCTTCAGTGTTCTAGTTTCTCCTGTATTCTGTTTCTAAGATCTTTTAAAAGTTCATGCTTCACATTTGAAACACATTTAACATATTTCAACAAATAAAATGATGGTACTCTGTAGTGCACTCTATTATGATTCTCTTGCCTTTAGTGCTCTTTATGTGTCATACAATCAACATAAAGTTTTGTCATCTGATGTTTTTACATCATAAAGAGACAATAATCTCTTTTATTTCTTTTTTCCCAATCTCAAACACTTCTTATTTTACTCACCGTTTTAAATTGAACATTATCATGGAATACCGTAATTGTTTCACTGAATGAAACGATTAATTTTAATTTGTTACAAGTTGTTACCAAAGATCAGACACTACAAATGTTTTCTCTTTAAAGAGTCACCTTCCTCGCTTATCTTAGCTGTGTATATAGTATGCTGGTCTATCAGAACAAAACTTAGATTTTTAACTTCTGTGACTGTGCCTCTGAGAACACTGGTCAGTATAATTTAGGATAATATGAACAATACATCTAAAATGTGTTTTCTAAGTTGTCTATTATTTAAATACGGATATGTTGTATAGGCTACAACCCTACAAAGCTCTATAACTGCACAATATGCAAAGTAAATATAGTGTGTAAATTTATTTTGTTGTAATATGCAAATGTATGAAGGCATAATAATAAAAGTTATGGTTTAACACAGCATTTGTATTTATTGTGTTTTACGATTGTGAGTAATCTGTTATTTTTTGGTTAAAATAAACTTTCCAGAGTGTCGTCTTTGTGTATCAGAAAATATTTCAACATTTCATATTAGATGAAATTCCCTTGTTCAGCTGTCCGTCTGTGAGACTGATGTTCATGCTGCTGTCAACAAATTAACTGTTAATTTAACAGGCAACAGGCGGGAACTAGTTGGCGCACCGTGTTTATTATCGCAAGATGCAAGACGATGATTTGCTTGTAATGGAAAAATTATATTTTGTCAACGAAACGAATATAATATGAGAATCTCTGGCATTAAAATCTGTGGCTTATGAAAATTAACCATGGTTTTGCTACAAATAAAACCAAAAAATACGATTCATATAGTTTAACCAGAAAGGAGCCATAGTTTAACCATGGTATTTGAAGTAAAACTGTTGTTATACTAATGGTATTCAATCTGCCAAAAAATATGGTTAGCCTACTTAATTTTTTCTAAGCCATGGTTAATTTTTACATGGTTGTTTCTTTAACTTTTAATTTTGATGTTTTAGGTTTCAACTTTTAGTTAAATAGGGCTACATTTCTAAACACAGATGCTACGTTCAGACTGCAGGCAAATCAGATTTTCTTCTCAAATTAGATCTTTTCAGGAAGACTGTCCAATCTATTAATGGCAAATGATCAAATAAGATTTGTGTATCCAGACATTACCAATCTATCTGCATGGGTTGCTTTGGTAACAACGTAGGCGTACCCATGTAGTTTTGCAGGAAAAATGGCAGTGCCTCATCTCGCTCTCCAAATAAGCGGTGCATACAGTAACTCCTCCATCGCACTAGCCTGGGAAAACCCAGACCACTTCTGGCAAATTTAGATTTGCTCTGCAAGTGGGTCTGGCAAAGAGCCCATTGAAACCCATTTCCAATCTGTCGAAATCGCGGCACCAATCAGAAACGTTGGGGCGGGCTTTATACGATGACGACAGAGCAGAGACGGTGACGCAGATTTTGTACATTACAAAGATGGATGCCGCCGTGGAACATCACAACATCACTTGTTCGAATCAGCTATCGCGTCTGTTTCAAGCGATTTAAAATAGTCATTTTCGTTAACAAACAGAGAATTGCTGAGAGTCTCGAGATGTTTCTCCGTCGCTCCGCATACGTCATGTCATTCATCGCTCTGATTGGTTTTAGATCTATTCGACGTCCGTTGGTGACGCCCCTGTGGAAATGAATTGTCTATGGAGCTTTGCCAGACCCTAACTCAGTTACAACTGAGAGTGGTCTGGGTTTTCCCAGGCTACCATCGCACAGTAAAATGCCACAATCTTTGGACATGCCGGCTGCGTCCGAAATCTTAGGCAGCTGACTTGTTGCCTCGCTGCCCTATCAGGCAATGACTTTGCAGGCAGCATCTGCCCACGAAGATACCTCACGAAACGGTTTTAATGATCTACAGCAAAATAGGGCGAGCTTTGGCGAAAACTAAGTGAATATTTAATGACTACAATAGTAATTTCCCGGTAGAAATGACATCAGGTGGAAAAACGTTGATCAGACATGTACATTTATACACAAACTGATGACCAGCCGCAACTTTCGGACGCCATCTTTATTTTTCTAGCTCAACTGTCAAAGAATGGAAAGCACAGGATTGTGGGATATCAAAGGCAGCGAAGGATACATCTTTGATGCCTTCCGACCTTGGAATGCGTCCTCCGAAGGCAGCATTTGTCAGTTTTCGGACGCAGCCACCATTTGAACACCGTATACTTACGGCATTTCCGTCACCAGTTTTGACGTTATCGCTGCGTTTTGTTAAGAGTGACACATTAAAATACAGTTTGAAATGACTGTTTGACTGCAATCTGATTGGAATCGCATTTCAAACCACCGTATGTGTTTTTTTTTGCTCTCCAGACTTTCAAAAACCCATCTGGATAAAATCTGGATATGCCAAAAATCAGATTTTTGCTGGCAGTCTGAACATGGCCTTAGTATAGCCTACATTCTTCTTCTTGACTGACAGTGTGATGTCAGATCAAAGGTCTTTCCCTTAAGGGCGACACACTCATTAGTTAAAGATGGATGTGCCGTGGCCACGCACCCCACAACTCTGTGTTGCTAAAACTATAGGAACAACAATGCCAGTGCTAACATTGAGCATAAGTTACCATGTGCCCTATCAATACTCTTAGTACCCAGTTCTACTTTTCCACCTGTGCTTGGTCACATTAAGCGGCTCTTTTCCCCGGGTAAAGGGTTCATCACAGGGTGAGCTGTCTGTCCAACAGCCTACTCAGATTTATCTACTATTTGGCTAACCTTGCTCTGAACTCACCCCCTGAGATTTGAGCTGACTTCTCCAACACACATGCACACCATGACACAGTTTCGTGTCCTGATCCCATTCTCAACAGTGTCCATCATTGCAGTTATACGTGCCAAAACTCATTCTTCGGTTTTTGTCGTTTGGGCTGTGCAACATTTTTGGTGATTATTCCCCCAGCCCCGTATATTATTTATTTGATCAGAAAGCAACCTTCTCTTTCAGTCACAAAATAACAGTTGAATGTGTAGAATGTGAATTGGCAATCACATAATTGCAATAGCTGCTTTGTGCCTGTTGTGTTTCAGTTTCAGTCCCCAGTGTGCTTTGATAGCACTCTATTGTCTTCTAATACCGCAGCAGGGATGCACCGCATGGAAAGAATTTGAAGGAGAGACGCCAAAAGAAAAAACATCTGCCTGTAGATTTGATTTTATGAGGTTACACGGTCTTAGATCTCGCATCCAAATTGGCAAATAGAGGCGTAGGAGAAAATTGTCAACAGGCGCTGAATTACCCACCAATCTGTTGCGATACAGCTGTATCAAAAGCGAACATCGGTTATTCAGATAGGTGTGAGTGACAAATCTGAACCAAATGACAAGTTCTAGATTTGTCTATTAGCCATCCAGTGGCTGACCCCTCTCCAGTGTGCTTTCCTGTTAAGTGGAGTTAGTGTTATGACAACCCTGCCTAGCGCACAATGAGTTCATGATTGGCTGGCCTGCAGCGGTGGAATGCTGACCATGAAATGCCTGTGAGTTTTGGCAGAGACCGAACAAGCACACTGCCAGGGACCGACACTTCCCTGTTTTCAAACCCACATGAACACCCACAAAATAACACTCACCGGGTTTTTTTTTAAGATCAAATACTGTTTATTTGTGAAGTTGACGTTAATATGAAGGTAGACATGTCCCATACGGCAAAAAAAAAAAAACGAAACATTTTTCTGTTCTAAATATATTTCAAATATATGCTAAATATGAGGTAAACGGCACCGCTTAACAAAATACAATTTTGTTTAAACCAAAATCATTTCCAATAGTATTTCAATGTGCAAGAAAATACATTTTACAATTTGAAAATAAATTTCGGGTAAATGTAAAAATGTATTTTTGAAAAAAAATGTTTTGGACAATATTAATACACAGTATTTAGATTGAAAAATAAAAAGCGGCCAATAACTAAAACGTACTGAATTTTTTTAGCATCTATATTAGCAATTTATTTTGAAATATATTTAAGAATATGTATTTGCCGTATATGTGTTGTTACAAAAAAAATTCTTAAAATCAGTGAAAATCTATAAAACTCCTAAGGGCAATATTACAAGATCAAAAAACCCTGATGAAAACCTCAGAGCATTCTAAGAACCGTTTCTTTCTTAACTCGATCAGTCTGTGCTCTTTGTCATCACAATATCCATGGAAGTCTTTCACCTACATGCCTGTGTGCAGTCCAGTATAGGGCAACCAAATCCAAATGCATCTACGTAAGACTCGCAGACATAGTTCTTGGGAAAACATACCATCTTGATACGCTGTTTCCAGTGACCCTTTCACAGTCTTTTTTTTTTTTTTTGCGTCCACAAAGCAACAGATTGATGTTCCTGGACGTAGTGCTTGCTTTGCATGAAAAATTGGTTTTGAGGATTTTTCACAGTCAAGCTGTTCCTGAGTTTAAGTCCGTCCTTTGAATGTGTTCATGCAGGTGTAGCTTCCTGAAAACTTGTGGATATCTTCCAAGGCAGACTGTGGCAAAAGGCTGAGAAGGAAGAAGAAGAAAAAAAAAATAGTTATTTGCTAAATATTGAAATTGTAGAATTATGTAATAAAGTGGGGTCGAAAAGTAAGCGCATTTGACTGAGATATAGATATATTTTTGAGATCTAGACTGTATGTAGCCCCGCACTTTTGAGCGTTCTGTCTTCCGGTTTGTATTTCCACAGCATGAAGGTAAGATCTTATGGATTTATGAATGAACCGCTCGTTTTTAAATCTTCCCAGTCTGCTGACTTTTATGACATCCGCTTCAAACATTACAACGCTCATGATAACTTTCGATAACTTGACAAGTAAATCCACTTCACCAGCTAATTACTGTTCGACAGCGATGCCATAGAAATATAGAGATTCTGTAAAAACAGAAGTTCAAAGACAAATTCGAAAGATACCATGATTCTATAGCGCATAAGATATAATACATTAATACATTACATTTTGAAATAAACAGACAAGAACAAAGAAACTATTTAAAAATATATATATATTTATTTTTGCCTTTATTCAGATACAGAGGACAGGAAGCAAAGAGAGAATTGCGGGGTGGGTTTGGGATTCGAACTCGGGTCGCCCGGAGCACAACTGCGCTACATGCCGCCCATCCCCACGAGGCTATCAGCTCTGACATAATATAATAAAATAATATAATAATACATTTGAATTAATTCATGAATAATATGTTATGTATATGACAAAGTGTTATTGCTCTGATTCCTACAACAGTGACAGTCTCACCTCTTAAGGATGACAAGAAAGTGCATGGTCCATGGCAGGACAACGAAGGCAGTGTTGGTCCTGACTGCATCCACAGTGCGCTCGGCCACCATCTCAGGATTCAGAGGAGGAAACAGCTTAGGGAACCTAAGAGGTGATTTCATGAATTATTGAGCGCTTGAATTCCACCTAGGTCTTGTTTATCATCAGAAGCAGCAGATCATTACCTCACTCTCATGCCCTGGAACATCTCTGTGTCCGTGTGGAAGGGAAGCACTGTGCTACAGCCCACTCCAGGGCAGTCCAGCAGGCCTAGCGTCAGGCTTTCCATGAAGGCATAAGAAGAGGCCTTGGACGTGCAGTAGTCGATGGCTCCAGGGATGGAGGAGAGGGAGAGAATGGAGTTAATGCACACCACGTGGCCGTTGCACAGCTCCAGCATGCGAGGCAGAAACGCTTTCGTGGTCTGTGGGGGAGACAGACACAATTACGCATTGTTCTGTTCCCTCAACCATCTTCTGGAAAATCCAACAACAACAATGAACGCTTCAGAACTTCGGGGTCAAGAATGCGTTAATTGTCTAGGATTCTCTAGGCTACCTTTGGTGAAAGTCAACAAGCATATTTTGACCGGCTCAGCAGAAACATGAGCCCACATTCAGTGTTTGATCTGATGGCTTCTATGCAAAACTCTATTTAAAACTGGCATTCTGCAAACGCCATGTGTTTGAAATTAGAGCAACAATATATTACAGCAATCCTCAGCGTGAGCTCCTACTGCAGCTGAAGCTTTAGGTGATCAGCTCTTGTTCTCATTGAATATGAATGTGTCCTAAAACGCACGGTTGTGTAGCCTAGATCTTCCGAGCAATGCGTTTCCTTTGAAATATTGAACTTTCACTTTTCCCCTAGTTCTTTTAGAATCATTCCTTTGCTTTTGTTTGTGAATATCTCTTGTAGTTTTGTCTCTGACTGTTCTATGTGAGGAATGTTGCGTTACTTTTTCTCTCTTGGCAAAAACACACTTAAATGATGAGGAACGCTTCCAAGAATTACCATGCCAAGTGACTTAACGTTAAGTAAGTGAAAAATGTTCTGCAAAACACAAAGGAGTATCTAGAGTTCGTGTTAGGGTCAAAGCGTGGTTACTGTAGTATGGCTGCGCTGTAATAAATTGACAGTCATGAGAGCAGCGAGTAAGTCAAGAAATTGATTAGTCTCTTACCCAGAACTGTCCAAGTGTGTTTATGTGCTGGGTCTTCAGCAGTGCGTCATCGTCACTGTCCATTAGACTTTTCCCATGAACAACAGCTGCGTTATTGACTAGAATGGTGACATCCCCAACCTGTGTGAGAACACATTGCGTTCATTTAGAGCAAACTTCATTCTATGGGCGAGTAAAATTACCATTTTATTTCTGTTACAAGGAAAAGGAAAGAGAATGCAGGGGAAAATATAATAAAAGAAATAAAAAAATAAAATATAATAAAGTAAATAATGTAAAATAAGTCAAGAAATTGTTTATTGAAATCTAGGAAACAACATGGTACCACAATAGATACAAAAGCATAGACGAAAAAACAATAATAATATCAATATAGATAATATAATCTAATTCAATTATTTAATTTAGGAAACAACATAAACAAGGGTCCCTTGCAAGGAGATTATATATGGGGGTCTTTGGCATCAACAGATTTGAAAATACCTAGCCTAGCCCCTAGCGGCCAAAAAGGGGGCACTAGTGAGCACCTTTCTGAAGCCTAACATGACAAATGAGACCCTACGGTCTTGTGGATCGACGTACCTGCAGCAAAAGCTGTTTGAGACAGGGTTATTCCCTATAAAGTCCTTTTAGAGCTCTTAAAAGAAGACATGTAGAGTGTAAGTATACCTTTTCCCTGAGCACTTTGGCCTGCTGGTACACCTCCTCTCTGTTGCCCACGTCGCACACAAAGTAATGACACTCTGTTCCAGTCATGGAGATCTCCTCACAGGTCTCTTTTAAACATTTCTCTGTGCGGCCCCACAAAATCACCTGAGGGAGGAAAGACATGATTGGTTTAAAGCATATGCAGAACATCACTTTCCAAGACAGGAAGTGGAATTTTTACATTGTGAGCTGACTCTCCAACTCTATGATGCATTATGCATGATTGCTACACATTGATGTATGTACAGGCTGAGTTCTCTAAGGAGTTACTGAATAAAGTATTTCCTTATCGTATTATTGTACACGAGGTTTAGGGAGAGCGAGTGAGAGTGATAGAGGACAGGGTCAGGCTGTATAGGTCGGTTCACTCTCTGGCTATTAGATCCATCACTCAGCAAGGTCAGCGAGAGGTAATGAACACAAGCATGAGCCCGTCCCCTCCCCATCCTGTCAATCTCAATCTACCTCATAAACAAACATACACACATAAAACGGTCACATGTTCTGACCTTCTGAGGAACCCTTCAGTATTTAAGGCTTGAGTGTGGGGAAATCTCACAAAACCTGTCAAGAACATGTCCGGGCCACACCAGAAGAAGAAAAAAGTTCTTCAAGAAATGATTTACCATTAGTGTTTTTGTTTTTTTTTGCATTGTCACAGTACATTCCACACATATTATCACTATTGTTATGTGAAATTCTCATTACAATTTAATAATATATCATGTTTTGCATTACTGTAACATACTTCTGCACATTTTAATTGTATTGCAGTAATAAAATAAAATAAAAATCCATCCAAAGTGTTTCCCTACCTATGGCCCAAGAGACATCCCCGCAACCCTACATAGGACAAGCGGTTTGGAGAATAGATGAAATGGAAAAAATTAAATCCATCCAGAGGGTTTCCCTGTCTATGGCCTGAGATGGTTGTCACAATGAAATTAAAAATGGCTCAATTTCTTTATACAAAGCATGAGAGAGAGAGAGAGAGAGAGAGAGAGAGAGAGAGAGAGAGAGAGAGAGAGAGAGAGAGAGAGAATAGGGCAAGCAAGCAACAGATGTGCTGAGTGACATACTGCCTGACTCATGTCCCACCAATGTCACAAACAGCACATGGT
Source organism: Phoxinus phoxinus (assembly GCF_949152265.1). Classification (NCBI taxonomy): domain Eukaryota; kingdom Metazoa; phylum Chordata; class Actinopteri; order Cypriniformes; family Leuciscidae; genus Phoxinus; species Phoxinus phoxinus. The sequence continues at coordinate 15,340,341 of NC_136893.1, forward strand.
ATGTGTCCCATTATCAGTAAAAGTTCAAGCAACAGAGCCACCGGGAGACATAAGGAGGGGCAGCCTAACGCCCCCCTCATTAGTGCTGGCCCAGTGGGGTCAGGCATGGGCCAAAGCCCAGCTGGGAGTATGAAAAGTGCCAGCCTCCATTCACCTTTACCTTCCCACCTTTATCATTTAGCCAACATAGACTTTGTAGAATTGATGAACTTCACACAATTAGTGAATACACACTGAACTGACTTCAGCTGAATAATGACACCATTGTCTTTTTAGAGCTGCTTTACAGCAGAATTCAATTCTGTTTGTCATTGATCATTGTTTTCCTGTTTATCACTGTAAAGCTGCTTTGAAACGATCTGTATTGTATAAAGCGCTACATAAATAAATGTGACTGACAAACTTCATAACTAATGTATGTTTCGCCATGTTTTTATGCTGTCAACTCATAGACTAATGCAGTAGATTACAAGGAAAATATTTTCATCCTATTTTAATCCCCTCACCAGGGAACTAAAAGTTCAATACTACATAGCCTACGTAATCAATATATCAATATATAATTGAGGGGCCCTGACTTGTGTCATGCTTGACTTGACTTTCATACACAGCATCGGCTCTTTTGGCTTTCCATTTGATTCTTTTCCTCTGGGATTCAGCCGTAAGAAGCCCACACAATAACACAAATGACATCATCAGCCCTGCTCTGCAAAAAGCTGGCTGACCTGCCAATGAACTTGGTTGTGGTAACCAATCTGCAAGGTGCTTCTCTGCCTACTACACCCCCTTGCAAACGATCCATTCACACACCTGCACATGTTAGGCGCACACACACACACATGAATGCAGCACATATACACATTCACTCCCTCACACGCACACTAAAGTAGAGCAGCTCCTGACACTTGATGCTCGTGCTTTGGTGTTATTGAGGTTTTCCTTTATTCTTGGAAGGATATATATAATGAGTTGTTATATTCATTGCTAATAATCATAATAAATAACATGATATTTCAGATTTTTTTTTTCCCCCTCACACTCGGGACAGGGAAGTATGAACTTCCCTGGAAGGTTAAAGAGTCACACATGATTTGAGTTCAACAAAACAGCCTTGCCTGTCAGCAGCCCATTGTTGGGCATTTGTAAAGACATAAAGGTTTAGGAAACACCTGTGTTTGTGCACAGGAGGAATATGAAACAGAACTTAAGGCTTCACATGAGGGCAGCTACAGGTCACTGTACCTTCTGTTGACTACTTACTAAAACACACACACACACACACACACACACACACACACACACACACACACACACACACACACACACACACACACACACTGTCTGTGCCCCATCAGAACAAACTCCACCATTTCAAAGTCTAGGCCTGTTTGCATAGCCAAAAAGGTGAGTAAATCAGGTTAACAACCCTTAATGACCCTGTTTGCTTGTCAGTAGCCTAATGCTGAAATAATAAACAAACCAACCAAATAATGTTAAAGTAAAATGTCCTATTCACATTTTTCCATTTTTCTTTCCTACTTTACACTAAATTATTTGTACTTTATTTTAGGAGAGCTGTCCATTTTCATTTATTATTTAATCTGTCTAAAATTGAGCACAAACCAGCGTATATTCTCACCTGTTGCCGCCAAAATAAACGCTAACAAACAGAAGTGGCGTTCGCCAGAGGACGTTACCATAACAACAGTGCGCTGCTCAGGCGCTTACGATCAGTGTAGGGGTTACACATATAAAGTATGACAAGTAGCCTCATAATGTAAAATTGTATTAAAGATCTGCAGATATATCACACAGCTTCAGAGTTTTACTTAAGAACTTTTTTTTTTTTTTAAGATAATTGCAGTATTAGAATTTGCGTTGCGCGAGACGAACCTCAGATTGCGCATTGGAAATTATGCAATCATTTTTAATTAATATAATAATAATAAAAAAAATGTACAAAGGCAAATTCCAGAAATCCCTTTCAAGTAGGCTATAGGCAATCCTTGGAAGTGATTGTATAATTTGCACACAGATCAAGACCGAAATAGAAAGCATCAATTTACACTAGGCTACTAAAGCAAAATGAGTAGAACTTAACATAATACATAATTGCATTACATAATAATTGAATAAAAACGCTAACGCTGCAGTCAGAAACTTTACCTTTCTTGCTCCTTGCTTGGCAAACTCTTTAGCCAGGTGACGGCCGATTCCTCTTCCACCTCCAGTGATGAGGACCACATCGGTGCCCAGATCTCTGCGCTTCTGGCGCGCGAAGAAGCGCACGATCGCCCTCAATAAGCACAAGAAGATCTGGAAAGGAAAAAGCAACGCGCATCCCAGCACCTTCATCTCCATCACGACTTTCAGACAGTCCACGCTTTTTACCGAGTTCTATCGAGTAAAGCGAGCTCGTGCGACGGGAGTGTGTTTGTAACTTGTCAGCTGTCAAAAGGCACGCTGGAGTTCTCTGAGAAACTGGAAATGCGTCCTGCTCTCCTGATCTGAAAGAAGCTGTCCCTTAAAGTGCGAGCAGGTCTAATAGAGGACGTCCATCAGCGTGCCAAGTGTCTTACCTATCTAGGAATGAAGAACTGTCACATGTGAGACGACACACACACTCTCTCTCTCTCTCTCTCTCTCTCTCTCTCTCTCTCTCTCTCTCTCTCTCTCTCTCTCTCACACACACACACACACACACACACTCCGTGCGCTTTATCTCAAGAGGCGGGACGGGACTCTGAAGTGTCGTACGAAGATTGAGAGATCATTTGTGAAACATTTATTTATAATTTATGCGGCACTCTCATTATAAGAGAAGTCATGCTGATCACTGTTACTTAAAGGGGCTCATCGTGCGCGCTGCTGGGAGACTCATTAGTAATGCGCGTCTATATTTTGTCATCCAATTATTCTAACACGCTAGGCGTTTTAAGGAAAGACAACGCGATATTTATTAAAAAAAACTCTAAAACGGAAGAACTGTGATTCAGAAGGTTATTTATTTTAAGCAATATCCCACGAGCACGAATTGTGAAGCGGCCTTTAACGATCGAGCACATGACTGACCAAACCGAGTTGTGATTTTGTGTCGACGTGAAATATGGCGGCAAACAACTTGGTTGTGAACTTGGCTTAGCTATGCAAAACTTATAAACAACAGATTTAAAGTTTGTTAACAAACAATGTTTTTGTTAGATATCATGTCTAAAATAGATATAAATCCAAATAGGCCTACTATAACATAAATGTAAAATATAATAAAATGTCAGAAAACTTAGCTAGGCTATTTACGAAATTAATGCATGACTTTTCCATTTCCTCACTCACTAGCTAGGCTATATAGCAAACACGCACCAAGGTATCGCGGGTATTTAGTGCGCAAAACACTCTTGGAACGCCGATTGGCCAATCGAACTCGAGCTCAGATAGTTCAGACGTTTAATTCTGATTGGATGAGCCGCGTTCGAATCCGATGTAAAATTACAAGACATGCTAAGCTTGAGCTTCTTGATAACCAGAAGCGTTCAGAATAATAGGCCTTAAAGGGATAGTTCACTTTAAAATTAAAATTCTGTCATCATTTACTCACCCTCAAGTTGTTTCAAACCTGTATTAATTTATTTCTTCTGCTGAACACAAAGAAAGATATTTTGAAGAATGTCAGTAACCAAACAGTAGTCTGTACCCATTGACTTCCATAGTATTTTTTTTTCCTACTATGGAAGTCAATGGGTACAGACTACTGTTTGGTTACTGACATTCTTCAAAATATCTTTCTTTGTGTTCAGCAGAAGAAATAAATTAATACAGGTTTGAAACAACTTGAGGGTGAGTAAATGATGACAGAATTTTAATTTTAAAGTGCTATCCCTTTAACGTAACTATTTTGTAAGTATTAATTGGACTGTTGACTTAAAATGGGAAAACATAAAATTTTAAGCCATATGATGTAGGCTACATTTTGTATGGATTTCAGCAGAAAAAAAACAAAGCAAGAGGATTTCAAATTTTGACTTTATTCTTTATCAAGTTTTGCAATAGCAAACAAGCGAACACCTTGTTCGTTGGGTATTCTGTGTAGAAACAATGACATTTCGCTAGAATGCATTACATAACTGTTTGAGGAACATCTCAGTGAACACAAGTCTAAGGGTTTATTGACTTTTTTTATGTAGTATAAAAAGGTGTTCGGTCTTTAGATCTACACTGTCATCTAGAGGTCATATGCAGTAGGTGAATCTGGTCCTCAACTTTCAATAGCTTCAGCTCTGAAAGCAATTGAGTGATTTTATTCTGCACTCAACAGCTCGCTCGGGTATATTAAGGAACAACATTAATGAAATGACATTACAATAAGCTGTTTAGAATGATGAAAGCTGTAATGTATGTCCAGGATTATCTGTATGTGGGCCAACCCATTCCACTTCACTCTAATCCTTTTCTGCAAAGCAGCTGTGCACAAATACAATGTAGAAAATGAAGTCAAAGCATGAATATGTCACTGTGTTGTGACAAAACAGGTGCGGAACACACTGAGCTGAACTGTAGTCACATGGATGGGGTGGTCCGGGTGGGTTGAGCTCATCGTTCTGATTCTGAGCACATATTTCTCTGCTGCAATCTCAGTCCTGGATTATAGTGTAGCTGCTGGACAGCGAAAGAGATGGCAGAGGAGCTGACATAGTATCATAGAGGGTACTAATGAAAAGTGCATCCCATAGTGCTCATGTTAACTCAAGAGTCAATGACAAAAGCAACATCATCAGCGAGGGTCCAAGCAGGTCTCCGGAAGAATTGGGAACTGAAAATGATTCAACAATCGTTGTGAGAAATTAGAGTCTGGAATATTGTAGGATATTTTATGTGTTGGATGTTTTTGTTCCTTACGGTTCAGATGTTTAGGCTTCTTCTTGATCCTGGGATTTTCTGTTCACACAAATAAATACAATAAATATAAAATGTATTAAAAAATCATAAATAATGTAATCTTAGATTTTTTTTATGTTGAACTTGCTGATATTCTGGTCATCATGGACCTATACTGACACCTAGTGGTGTGGATGCACCATCACACAAAAGTAAGTTTTCAGTTACTGATGCCTATGTACAGTAGACTTGGGCTGTGTCCGAACTCGCATATTCTCTTGAGTAGGTACTTATTTTAAATAAGTATTTAGTCTACTTCACGACCGCTAAATAATGTGTAATATGAATTTATATGCAGTTATGAATGTAATATGGACATACTACATTCGCCATGTTGCCTTTATCCTACCAGCGTCAGTTATGCCGCTTCACTGTCATTCAAAATCCTCTCCTGTGGCCTCATGGGATAGTCAAATGTAATCGTATGCACACCTCAGAATCTCCCCGGAAGAAGTAGGTCATCCAGGTACTTAGTCTACTCTTTTATGAGTATTGTGAATTCAGACACTTATTTTGTCACATACTGCCTACTACATAGTAGGAAAGTATACTTTGCATTCGGCCATGATTAGTCCGCAAGCAAAAGTGTCCAAAAACAGTTAGGATATCACAATTTGTTAAGTATTTGCTGCCATGTGGCTACCGGCTCCATGTAAAATAATTGTGACGATATTGTGACGTATATTCGAGTGAAACGGCTTTTCAGATGAGAAAAGAGTTGACTATATTAATTGGGAATTTATTGAATTGTTGTCGTTTGTTATTTCTGCGGTCTCATGTGAGTGACATGTCGTCTTTCGCGCAAGTAAACGCCATCAGAGAAGAGATTAAAGATTACGACGGCACATAAATAAATAAAATAATAATAATGAAATGCACGGATAAATCATTTATGGTATACCACTAAAAAATAAGAATGGTCGATGTTGATTTCATGGTGACTTTAAGTTACTGATGTGACTGGAGACTTCCTTTTCTTCAGTGAGTGTAGGCCAACATGATTTTAAACATATTTTGAAAAATAGCATATTTTTCTTAATGTATAAAACTTTTAATGAGGAAAAACATTACCGAGTACAACTGTAAGACAGTAAATGGTTGCATTCTTCATTTCAGTCTTAAAGATTTAATGTTATAAAAAATGTACCATAGTATTAAAAATGTACCATAGACTTTGACAATAGACTATGAGTCTACTGATCTAACACTGTGATGCCTTTTGGAATTAAACAGCTTACAGCGATTGAATCTCACTGAACAGTATGGTGCATTTAATTACCGAGTACAAACAAAACACTGTGAGAAATAGGATGTTGGGGAATGGTTTGAACACTTTAAGGCATGCGAGTGCAGGATACAGACAAAACACTCTGAGTGTCAGACGTGAATCCAGCATTGTGAAGCATACACATCTTAGGTAAAAACTGAACAGTATGAGGAGTGTTGGCTGCAGACCATTTGAATTGCTTGTGATGCGTCTGGTACTGACCAAATACTATGAGGCGGGTGTGCGTGTTGGTAGATCCCAAAGGGTTTTGGACCGTGCAGCGATACATCGAGCCGTTGAGCTCAGCTGGGACTCTATCCAGAACCAGTACTTTACCAAATCTCTCTTCACTTCCATCCAGCAGAGGTCCTCCCACACGTGTCCATATGAACAGAGGCTCTGGAAACACTTCATTCTGCAGCACAAAGAGAAAGTCAAAATATGAATTCAACACTTAAGAGATGTAAAACATTGAACACTGAGAGTAGCATATTAAAGTCTGCATTTAAGTCTGAAAAATGACAAACAAAGCTAAAATATTTATGAGAGTATCTTGGGAGTCCTCTTTTTTTAATAATTTATATATATTTACTAAACACCGTTGGCAGTATTCATTTGCTCATATATTTTATACTTGAAGAGAATATTAAACAATTTTCAAAAGAAGCTCTCAAAGACATTTAAGGTCTACTATAAAACATCAAAAGCAACTTAATTATTTAGTGTGATATTTCCAAAAGTCATTGGTAGGCATTATAATTGTTAAACATAAGCTGTAGCCAAAATATAAAACAACATTACATGCATTCAAATTAGAGTTGACATATTTTGCTCATACAAAAACACGAATCACTGCTACTGTCAAGTTGCATTATTTGCAAGTAATGTATTTGCACCACTTCATATTCTAGAAACATTTCTCCTTTTATGATTGTACCGCTTTGGGCCCCATTTGGAATCCCTCTACTTTGATGCGAACCGTGTCTCCCACTTCCGCTCTGCTTGGAGCCATCGAGAGTTTCGGACCTTTTGGAGCAGCTTGTAAACAATGAGAAATGAAGCGTTGTCATTATGTCATAGGAGTGAGTCAAGGTGTTCTATACTATTTGTAGTCTACACAAATAGTACAGAAGTTTAATGTCAACCATAACATAAAAATAATTATTTATATGCTATATATTCTTTTCAAGTTATGGCTAGCATAAAACTTCTATACTATTTTGTCTCAAATAAATTACAAATAAAAGACTAAAATCAACCTTTAAGTCAATGTAGGCATCACTACATTATATTGTAGAGTATGAAAACATTTAAGAGAAACCATTTTCCAGAAACCAAAGCGCTATATAAATGTAACGATTTTTTATTTTAATTGAAGATTAAAGGGTTAGTTCACCTAAAAAGGAAAATTATCCCATAAATTACTCACACTCAAGATATGACTTTCTTCTTTCATCTGAACACAATCAGTTATATCAAAAAATATCCTTGTTCCTCCAAGCTTTATAATGGGAGTGAATAGTACGATTTTGAAGCCCAAAAAAGCGCATCCGTCCATCATAAAAGTAATCCATACGGCTCCATGGTTTAATAAAGGCCTTCTGAAGCGTGATGAAGTGATGTGTTTTTATAAGAAAGAAAAAAACTATAACTTCATAAACTAATCTCTGTCTTCCGGTAACGTCCGTCCGCGCGTTTACGAGAGAGTCGAGTTCCGACGTATGACGTATGGATGTAGCGCAAGCTTACAGTAGGTGAGAGTAGACGCCTCTTGCCGTTCAAACAAATAGTGCTGGACAACAAACTCAAGCTCCTCCCACATTTCTCTTTAAAAATGATAATTTTAGACCTAATTCATGACCGGTGTTTTGTTTTGCTCTATCCTCTGAGCTTCAGTGTTTGTTAATACGTCATGCGTCGGGTCAGAGGTCACTCTTCGACCCGAACTCGACTTGTGTACGCAAGCCAGTGATTCTGGTTTATAAGTTTTAAGTTCTGGATGTTTTTTCTTACAAAAACGCATCGCTTCGCTTCAGAAGGCCTTTATTAACCCCCTGAAGCCATATAGATTACTTTTATAATGGATGGATGCGCTTTTTTTGGGCTTCAAAATCTCAGTTACTTAGCTTGTAAGATAAAGCTTGAAATAACAAGGATATTTTATTTTATAACTCCGGTTGTGTTTGACTGAAAGAAGAAAGACCTATTCACCTAGGATGGCTTGAGGGTGTAAATTATAGGATCATTTTCATTTTTGGGTGAACTAACCCTTTAATCTTCAAATTCAACTGTTAGATGTAATCTTTAGCCAACTTAAAAATGAATATCTACCCATTGAATAACTCACCCTTTAAGTGAGTGTTAGATGACTGCAAAGGTAATCGAAATGTAAAAATGGGAAAAATGAAAAACTCTAATACCAGCTGATAACCAATATATTGTGCACCCCTCAGTAACTGTATCTGGTAATGTACATAAGCTGACACTCACAGAGCGTAACCTCTGCCTTCATGGGCATGGATAGAGCCGGGTGCTTGACTTCACAGCTGAACAGAGCCTCGTTGTCCAGTTGTGGGTTCAGGTGCCAGGTTAGCGTAGCTTGGACCTCCATAGTACCATCGTGAAGCTCAGACTGCGTATGGTTGAAAAAGTACAGTGGGCTTGAGCTGAGCACCCAGCGGGGAAACTCTCGGCTGATCACAGTCTCTGGGATGACCTCTGTAGTGGGACTGGGTTCCTCCTGGCTAGGGGCTCCAGACGTGTAGCTGCGCTGGGGCCGGTCTTTATCCAGACGCACCGGTTCGCTGTAAGGGCCCTGGAAAGAAAGAGACTTCTGCACTTTTGTATCGTCCAGTTCTCGGCTGATAAGCGGTTGGTTATCCTTGGCACCGAGCAAGCCTCTGTTTTCCACTTTCTCATAGGATGTGAAAGGATGGACTTCAATAAGTTCTCCATCCCTCTTGAAGTACACCTGAATTTGGGGAAGAAATAATTGAAAAGCATTTAAAAAGGCAATGGAACACATTTCCATTTAAATAACCTCTGCTTTCTACATGTCCGTCTTTTTTCAGTTTTAATTTAGAGCTGGTGTTTTATTCTTCTACTAACCACAGGGGCAGGTTTTCCTCCAGTTACAATGCAAACAAGCGTGAAGTTCTGAGCCTCGTAGCGATTGAATCGAGCTGGCTGATTTGCTGCCTCAACAGATATTGATTTTGGTGGAGCTGAGAAAAACAATTGAAAACTCATTATAAATCGATAGCACACTACAGCAACTCAAAGAGATAAGGAGAGATGACAGCGCAGCATTCAAAGTAATTATTAGTATCTTTCCCTCAAGGGCTCTTTTGTGCTTCAGACCGCAAGCTAGGAGATCCTCATTTAATGAGCTTTCAGTTTATAGGCAAAGTGCATTAGTAGGCAAGATTAATATCACAATAACCCAATCTCTTGATTTAAGCCATGTGAAATCTTTATGATGATTTCTTAGCTATTAAATGAACTCTACTCGTGTCTCACTTACATGTCACAGCAAATTACTGTTGAAATTTATTCATTTACAAGTGCATGCAGAGGGAATTTGCATTAATACCCTGCTGAATTCCCAGATTTTCATGGGCATGAAGGCACATGCACTGGCAAATAAAAAGAGATGTGCGACTGAGAATTTGAAATCTTGGTTATGGTACCACATTTGGGCCACATTATAATAAGCTAAAAAACCTACTCAAGCAAAATAAGCCAAGTCATGAATATCCTATTATCATTATCACAGATTATCTTTAAAAGCACTCACTGGACTTTTGTTTCAATGATTAAGGTTAAAGGGATAGTACAGTCTTTTACTAACCCTCATGTAGTTTCAAACCTTTCTTTCTCGTTTGGAACACTAAAGAAGATATTTTTGTTCATACAATGATTGTTCTTCAAAATAATTTGTGTTCTGCAGAAGAAAGAGTTATAAAGGTTTGGCATACTCACGAGAGTTAGAAAACGATTACAGAATGTTAATTTTTGGGTGAACCATTGCTTTTAAAGTCTTACGCAAAAGCAGTTAATATCAGTTATAATGGGATTTATGTTAATGCAACCACATACTGAAGCACATCTGCTTTTTTCCAACTATATAATCAACAATCCATCAACGTTCTGTGAATTGACCTGTGAACGACGTTTATAACTTGAACCTACACATGACATTTAGAGTGATACTCCCAGATGCCAAGACCACCTTCTCTCTAGACGCCCTGTCATAGATCCCCACATGGCATTCATATGGTCCATCATCCTCCATCTGAACCTCAGGGAGCCTGGGAACATTGAGGAACAATCTGTCTAAACACATAACAGCAGTCACAAAAATAGCACGGTACGTGCTGAGCGGAAAGCCAAGTAATATCCACTATAAACTGAGCTCTGCTGGGTATAACTATAACCTGACAGTTGACTGGTAAACAAGGTCCTCTCTTCTGCGGAAGTCCTCCATGTGAGAAAAATTGGTGTTGTACATGGCGTCGTAGGTGAAGATTTTCTGTTTTGAGGTTCCACCTTCAGTCACCTGTGAAAACAATGACAGTGTATTCTATCATGAATTGATCAGGGGAAAAGTTGAGAGAAATCATTTTGTATTTACACATTTTTCCTGTGTATATAGAGGATGCTTGATTATTTGTAATAATTTAGTTTAAATTGTCTAGCTGCCACATTTGGACTAAAATAATGCTTATAAATCTGTGGTGCCAGTTCTTATCTCAGGACTAACTTTACTTTTCTGAACCATTTTCTCAATTACTGTAAACCAACCGCAGTCAAAATGATTTTTATCAGATGATAAAACTATGATTATTTTATCATTAACTATGGACATAATCTATTAACATTTACAACCCCATTTTCACATTCAAATTGACGTCCATTGATGTTAGATTACAGTAGCATTTTTATCAGTTCATGCATTCCCTGGAAATCGAATGACTTTGGCTCCTTTTAATTTTGAAAGATATAATAGAAACAAATTGTTGCTGTTTTGTCATCCAAAGCAAAGACATTTCTACATTTTTAATTGTGGCTAAAGTATCCAAACAGTTTTTGGGGTCACTATTAGATTGTGACCTTTGTCTCATTTTCAGAGGAGGAGAGAAGCAGCAAAGCTGATTTTCTAAGTAATTAAATAAGCATATGATACATTGCAAATGATGTGTCAAGAGTTTTATTTAAAATGTCAAGTAAATGCGTTGGCATACTGGTGTGTTTTGATTGAATGTTTTATCCATAGCACATCAATCCCGCCACACTTATGGCTCTGTGTGACGACAAAATGAAAACAGCTTGTCCTAAAATCACTGAGGCATTCAATCTTAATCCTGAATATATTTTCATATTTTTGACAGCTTCTGTTCTCACAACGTCAGTTTGCCAACGGAACAACAACCAAAAAGAGTTTGAAAAAGCACAAAAACTAGCACACCGAAAAACAAGTGATTATTCCCCCCCACCACCACCCCAGGATGCTGAAAAGAAAAGGCTTATCATGCAAAGATGAAGCTCGGACCCCACTTACCCGAAACCACACAATCTCTCGTAAGTTGCCATCCGTCCTGAAATTGCACTTCAAAGTCACTGTGTCCCCCATAACCACAGGAGGGAGAGGCTCAATGGTGACTGTTAAATAACCTGGAAAAAGATAGCATGTGTCACTTCCTGAATGCTTTATTATATTCTCAAATTGCACAGCCCTCCTTTAAAATCCCATTCAAATTACCAGCAATGAGCCCCAGCCCCATTTTAGTGCTCTCCTCATTTCTGAAACTATTAAGTCATAAGTTAGCAAAACCGAGTGCTTTTTGAAGAACCCTATAAACCTCCCCCAAGAGAGGTCATGCTGCAATGACAGTGAAATTATAGCATATAATGAGCTCTTGATCCAAGTTGTGAATATTTCAGATCAAAAAGCATGATTTCAAAAACCAATATAATGTTGTGAGAAGTTCATATAGTCTCAGTGCTATGTTTCATTAATGTTTAATCTCCTCACTTCAAGAAATAACAAACTTTCATCAGCGCATATACCTGACAGGTATCCATAATTATCTATTATTTAACAAACTCTGCTAGTATTGCAGACAATGTTAGTATCAAACGTTTAATCATTATTCAATGTAGCCTAATGAGATTGATCCAGAAAAATGTATCTAAAAACAATATCTATATTTCAGATAGTGTTCTTAGTATCAAACAATTTTTGCATTGTTTTACTGTAATCACTTCTATGATAAAACAACTCAAAACAAAAATAATACATTAACAAAACGAAACGAAACAAAGTAAAATACCATATAAAATAACCAATAAATCACCTCTGATGAAATGAAACAAAACTAAACAACAAAAAAAACAAAGCAAAATGACAAAATATAAAGAATTAAAACTAAGTAAAAGAAGCAAAGTGAAACAAAATGAAACAAAAACTAAACACATAAAACTAAGCAATGCAAAATACACTACGAAAAATGTAAAGTAACAAAGCAAAGGAAAACTTAAAGCAAAGTGAGACAAAACACACACACACACACACACACACACACACACACACACACACACAAAGCAAAACCAAATACACTATAAATCAAACACCCATCTGTTTTCATCTGTCTAGATTGGATTTGAAAAGATGTTGCACACACACATTGTTCAGCGCATTACAGTATTACATAATGGCTGTCACAAGGATGGATTCTTTGTGTGGTTTGATGCTTCAAGAGCTAGAGCTACATTTCATCTCTTCAACGTCTTCCATCCATCACTGCCGCCAGAGCAGTGTCCCTGTCTTCATAAAGAGAAGGGGCTTAGTTTACAATTGTTACTCACATTTTTACCGACATCAGACAGAAAGCATGAAATGCCTCTGCATCCTGAACAACCGTGTAAAGCAGCCGTGTCTTGCTGAGTGCTGCAGTTCCATTGAAAGGGTGCAGGCATCAGAGTGGGAGGCAATCGGCCTATAATCTGTCACAAATTCACTGACCTACAAAATCCCACCGCTCCACCGTATTGGCTTTTTTAACTGTGCCGTCAGTGAGTGGATTATTTTTTTTTTTCTGTGTGTTTTTCTTCTTTCCCTAATCCATGGTATTTTTCTCCATCAACCAAGTAATTCTGTAGGACGCCCCACATGCGGCACAGGACACTGCCTGGGATGTCCTGTGATCCTCAGGCAGTTGCTTCATCATGCCTTCATTTACTGAGCAAATGTTACAGAGTGTCCTTTAGGAGGCTTAGTGAGTGGAGACCATGTACATTTTTAGGGTTTATGTCATTACCACTCCACATAAGCACATTTTACAGACTGACATAATCTTGGAAATCAGAGAAAATCAATCTCTGGTCAAATGTCAAAGTTGGCTGGGAATTTTAATGGTGATGAGCAGGGATTACTTAGGTCACTGAGATGATTTCAGTAATCTGTTTGATTATATAAACATGCATTAAAGCATATAAAAGGTTAGAGTGTATTAAATATGTCAGGTTTACCATTTGTGTTATCTATATGAAGATGATAAATGAATTATGCAATCTAAACCTTTCAGTGATGAGAAATTTATCAAAAATGATGATATCCGTTAAACACCGATTTCTAGGTAACTACATGTATGCCCCCTCACACACATATTCACATTAATGTTCAATCAATATGGGTTTTTAATGACCTATTCTTAAGCCTTTACATTTGAATCTTTCACATTTAGTTACATGTTTGCTGTAAACTCATGCTCTTTACCAAACTGGTACAAGTATCAACATAATTTTACTTCAATTTCCATCAACTTTTCACTCCAACCCTTGTTAAACAATAGCTAAGTCTGGGTACATGCACCATGAATATGATACAAAGCCTTTGATATAAATCAGATCTAAAGGTAAACACTTATAAGGCTTAAAGTTAAACTGCTTTCATATCATTATAAATAAAGAAACAATGCTAATGATGCACTTCCCAAAGCCTCTGTACCTCTGACCGGTGACATTAAGTGCCCGACTCAAGGGAATGAGACATGACAAGATGCTATAGCCAGCATTATTGACTTACAGTAAGAAGTTGCAATTACTAATTCATCTCCAGAATAAGCACTCTTTCTCTCTTATGCATAAGCATGAAATAAAAAAAACTCAAATCACCCACAAACGCAAACCTTCATTAAATAATATTATATACTTAGTCTTAATAACCTTAGATATTCCTGCATTATTGTTCTACAATAAATGACCTTTCATTATTTCAGTAGATAACCCCTCATAAAATGGGTTAGGACAAAAGATTAAGCTTTATCCTCAAAATAACCACCCATCAAAATCATTAGACAAATGCACCTGAGGACAAGACACCTCGATCAATATAGCATGCATAGAGTTGAACAAGGAGGTAGTCCAGATGTGCTTTAGCTGGTTTGGAATTTATAACCAACTAAAATCTTTGAAACTGTACAGCATAAAGTTATGGACATTAATGCGTTGAGTCCAAAGTGTGACTGAGTGGTAGAAAAACAAAACCACATCAATATGGCATGACTTCTCAAAACAACTGACTGCTCATATCATACATAATTCAAGTAAAACTTACCTCTAACGAAATCCAGTAGGTCAGCACACAGGAGCAAAGATAAAGTAATTATACTCATCTCTTTTGTCATATTTTAATATCACTCAATGGCGCAAGTGTGTCAATAGCTATTCCATCTTAATATTGTGTTAATGTCATCCTCCGTACAAAGCTGAAATATTGAGTAACTCGTCGCGATTCTCCCAGTGATTTGTCATGGTGTCCTTCTAAAGGAGCAGGAGCAGGAACAGCATCTCTCTGGGCACCGACGGGCGGAGATTCACCAAAGCAACAGATTTGAATGAATTCATTCTCTCGTGCGCGCGCCCCTGCCCCGAGCGCGCGCAGTCATTAACTCTCATATTCACATTCGCTCTTACACACACACGCTCAATAACCTCGAGCAATCGCTGATGAAATGACTGCCAGCCAGGAACAAACACTTTCTTATTTACGTATTAAGGTTAGTATTAAAACGCTCTTTAAATTATATTTAATGTGTTTTATTAATGTGCAAAAAAAAAAAAAATGATGTGAAAATATTGTGGTTTACTAATGTACAAAGATTATTAAATGCAAAACATACTGCTATAGCAAGCCAAATGGATGGATTGTCAGTTTTAGGCACTCACAACTTAAAAGGGTAAATGACATTTAGATACCCCTCAGTGTATTGTGATTATAGAGGATCAGGTCAGACATTCTTCCATAGAAACTGGGTTATTTTTTCCCATCTCTCTCAGCATGGACATCTCTTCTTATATGTGCGCTGATGAGGAAAATAAAGATGAAATACAACCCTTATAAAAAATATTAGTGTAAAAAATATATATTATGCTACAGGAAAACCTGGTAATTGCATGGTATAGGCTACTACTATACAAAAATATAGTATTTATTCTAATAATAATAATAATAGGAAGAACAAAGGATGAATTACCATAAGTCTTAAATTTTGTTAGTCAAAAAATAAATAAAAAATACAGTGTTCAGTAGCCTATAAGTTCCTGTGTGACATTATTTTTCTCATATGTGTATTGTATGCTGTTTAGTTCAGATTTATATATCAACATTATCTAAAAAAAACTAATGATTATGAATTGTAAGGTGGAAAATTGCCTAAGACACTGTATATTGATTTTTCTTTACCAGACATTTTTATGTATTTAAGAGCATCTAAAATGTTGTATGAGTACGGTTATTGGCACATCCTCCATAATCACAGAGGTGTGAACATCGTGCTTCTATTTAAGTTTTTACAAAGGAGGGGCATTATCTTGATCAAGTCCTTCAATTAGCAATAATGAGTGTCTTGATTTCCCACCAGACACAAAGCAATCAAACATCTCTAATTAGAAGTCTTTGATGTAAGCATGGTTTACAGTTCCTCAAACTAAACGAGACTCCTTACCAACCACACCACAAAAGAAGCGTACTGTCATAGAGAAAAATACCATCCTCAAAGTAAACCAAAGTTTCTCTTCTGCACACATAATAGCCTTTATATTCAATAATGGACTAGGTTTACACATCTAATCTGAGCATGGATTAAATGCATCACAGAAATAGCACAAAATTATTAGATGAGATGAGCGTGCATTCTGCTTACAAAACATTTATATCCGAACGATGAGTGACTGTTAGACAGCTCCTTTAAACCCTGACAGGTCAGTTTTACTCCGCGCCTGCCAGAGATGTGATTTGGCATCCTCTTCACGTAGCACTAGTGTCACAGCGTGCATATATTAACCGCTGAGCTGCGCCATACTGCGTTTGCTGATATGTTTACTGTGAGAGCCGGCAGTGGCTGCGCAGAGATAAAAGGCAGAAAATATGCTGAGATTCAACATAAAATATTACTCGGCAGTATTAATTTACAGCAGGTCTTCACACAATGCCATTTCAAAACCATTTAATGCTGAGTCAGTTTAAAATCAAATGCAATGCTTTTAAATGAAATGGTAATGGGAAAATTGCAGAAACTTCAATCATAGTAAATATGATTTATTTATTTTTAAAAGTGACACTGCGAACAATGGGAACCACCAGAAACAAGTACCTACACCGAAGACTTTGTTTCTCCCTATCACATTTTACACTAGAATAACATTAAAACACATTTAAATAGACTGACTCCAAATATTCAACCTTACTTTTCTGTGCACACCGCTTTGGTGGTGCTGCATAAAAAATATTTTATCATTTAAACAAGAAAGAATTGGGTCACAGCCAATACTCAGATACATACTAAGGATTACTTTATGTATTACATATGAAAAAACAATAACACTTACCCTGATTCCTTGCATGCAGAAGTGCTATAATAAAATTCAGTCATTTGGTGCTATCAGTCATTTAGTGATATTTTCAAGAGGTGAGATTATTTCATATTTAGATGTGGTGCATTATATAGAAGACTGAGCACATGCTATTATTATGACAGACGAATATTGAACAGTGCGGTTGTTTATCAACTTAAAAGAATAGTTCACCCAAAAATAATAATTCTGTCATCATTTACTCATCTTGTTCCAAACCTGTATGAATTTCTTTCTTCTGCTGAACGCAAAAGAAGATATTTTGAAGAATAAGGATAACCAAACAGTTGATGGGCCCCATTGACTTCCATTGTTTAGTTTTTTTAACCATATGAAGTCAATGGAGCACATCAACTGTTTGGATATCCATATTCTTCTAAATATCTTCTTTTGTGTTCAGCAGAAGAAAGAAAATCATACAGGTTTGGAACAACATGAGGGTGAGTAAATGATGACAGAATTTTAAATTTTGGGTGAACTATTCTTTTACAGGAATATTCCAGCTCAATCAACAGCATTTGTGGCATAATGTTGATTAAACTTGCCCCTCATTTACTTAAAAAAAAACTTCTGGAGAAGAAGTGGAATAAATAATTCTCATAAACCATACAAATACAGGCTTACAGTCTGTTTGTCCTTCAATGATCCAAAAATCCTCCATCACTGCAAAAACACCTTATGAAAGCCAAAGGATGATGAATTTATTACTTCCTCAAACTGTAATGGGCAATTGCCAGACCATGAGCGTGTTCTCGCTTGAGTCATGTGAGTTAGAGGAGCTAGGAAGTCGGCGGAACCCTTTTCCACCGGATATAACGGCGGCTGAAGTCACTTTCTCTCTACGTGTTGATTCCTTAGATGAGGGCCCAGGCCCTCTGACCCAAACATCGGGGTCATCGCTCAGCTCATAGATGGAGCCGTCCTCTAGGCTGTGCTCCAGAGATTCCTGGGTCGGGTTGGAGGATTCTTCAGGCCGGCCCGTCAGGACTTTTCCTGGGAGCTGAGAGGTAGAGCGGAGGTGGTACTGCAACAGCACTCCTTTGGCTTTAGCCTCTCCCTGAGAAGAGCCATCCGCCTGCTGGAGCGACTCCTGAGAGGAATTTGTCGCCTCCTTATCTTCACCTCCAATATTTGAATCCGCACCCTCAGTGGCAGAATCTCGCTTCAGGAAATCTTGAGGTAAAACGCTGGAGGTGGCCAGCAAGAATTCAACAGGGCCGCCGTGAGCGTTGAGTGAGGTCATCCCTTTTCCTGATGGGAAAGAGGAACAGTTTAGCAGTTTTGTATTACATTCCAAATTGGTACGTACGTTATCAGCCACACAGTGGAAAATTAAATCATATCCACACCGGCTGGAATGGTTTAGCAAAGAGAACACTTTAGCCCGATGGTTTGTGTTTGTTAACCAAAAGAAGGCTTAGATGCAATACTTTTTTTGTTTTAATTATGGCTCACCTGTTATTTTGGGGATGCCCTCCAGTCTGGGCACTGGCAGGGTGACAATAATGCCCTGAGCTGTGCCCACCCATAGAAGCCCCTGGCAGATGAGCAGGCTGGTTACACACACAGCTTTTTGACCTATGAAAAAAAATTATGATAAATTGTCACATTTCTTATAATTTTTTTGTTTTTTATCCATTTTTTATTATTTGTTATTTAATTATGTATAAATAAAAATATTAATTTTTCAAATTTTGCTACCAACTCAACACATTTTTGTGAATCTTGACACCTGACACTTGTGCCCCCTTTCAGGGCCTGTGTGCCAAAACATCATTCTACTAAAATGAAATCCTGAACCATAATCACATGTTGGACTTGCCAGGGCTCAAATATGCAGAGGGTGTTGAAATGTTGATCTCTTGGAGGTGTTCCAATGTTTCTGTGTGAAACAGACGTAGGGATGATCCCTCTGAAAACGCCATCCACACCCCTCCTCCAGCGCGCACCATGTGGGTCACACTAACCATAGGGTCTGGATGAACTTCAAAACTCTGGCAATCAAAAAAGATACAAAATAATGATGAAAATGCATAAAAACGAGAGAGCAAGAGGAATTGTAGATTTAGGGGGAAAGAGAGAAAAAAAATCATCAAAGTTTAGGCCAACATTCTTTACTCAAAAGTGGGTATAATTCACAGTCAGACTATATACTGCCCAATTAAAGTCGGTTTGGGTATGCGAGGCTGGGCATATTACATCAGAGTGACAACTGTTCAGGAAAACCATAAAAGCTTAATTAGTAAACAATCCACTTACTGTAGATCCACTAAAAATGCTTAGGAAATTGATTATTTGAGTGAAAAAAAGTAGTGGAAAAAAGCACTACAGTCAGAGTAATAACACTAAGAGGTAATTATAATATGAAATATTTGGAATCTGATCATTTTCTAATGTACTCATTTTCATTTTTAATGGGGTAAGTTGTCAACTGTTCATATACACACACCATCTGTATTTTTTATCAAATAAATGCAGCCTTGGTGAGCATAAGAGACATTAAAAACAAATACAAATCATTACCAACCCCAAACTTTTAAACAGTAATGTCAGGTTGGGGCAAGTTGTCACATTTTTACTGGGGTTACATATTGACCATTTAAATTTACAAATTAACCATTTTTATATTTATACACTTTGTTTACAAAATATTTATAAATATTATTAATGTTAAAAAACATTTATTGGACAAAATAATGGTTTGATAATTTTGCACCCATAATATTTAATTGCAAGCTCTATTTCTACAACATAAATCATATGCCCTGCTGTTTATCTTACAGAGCTATTTTTTTCAGCTATATAATAGCAGTGTATGCCAGTACTTCCTGCTCCTTCGCTCTGTTTTACAACAGATATTCTGACCAGATGTTTCCTCTATAGATGCATGCAACTATTGACTCGCAAATGTAAACAGGCTGACGTGTCCATATGAGTACCCACATCTTATCTTCCGGTTGAACTGAACTTCCAAAGCCGAATTTAATCCTGATATTAAGCATCAGGAAGGCAGAGGGAGGGTGCGCTCCTTGCGGCAAAATAGAGAGGTTGGCTCAGCTGTCAGAAGTGATCAAAGGCTAGCACCCTAACATGCTGTTGGGCTTCTACAGGGAGGATACCTTTTATGTGTGGCTTAAGATGCTCTCTCATAATGCATCTCGCACGGGAAGCCGTCTTAACAGAGGAATGAAATGTAAAACTTTGAAATAAAAGAATCATTTCAAGATTTCCTAAACCGACCTTTGTCACAGAACAGATCTCGAGCTTTGATGGGTGACGTGACAGTTCACTCTTTCGACTCGTACGGTCTATTGAAAAGCACTGCGTCTTCATTGGGAAGGTGGTGGAATCCCATTCAACACATTTCTCAGAGAAGGATCTAATGTCTATCACATGTGGGTGTATACCTGAGTCTTGAGAGAGGAGCCCTCAATCACAGAGACCTGGTTGGCACAGCTGGCCCACACGTACTCGTCTATTCGGAGGAGTTTGAGGACGGGCGCACATCCAATAACCACATGTCTGCAGGAATCTGGATCCCACAACCCCTCTGCAACCGCAAAATGCATGCTGGATTTAGAGCTGCGACTGGAAGTGGCTAATATTTACACATCTTTTACAATAGAACACTAGATTCAGAGAGAATATTAAAGGACAAGTTCGGTATTTCATACTTAAAGCCCCGTTTTCAGATCGTTTCTGATGAAATAAAACGGTTAAGATTGAAATTTGGACACATGCTGCTGGCCCGAGAATTTTCGGTTTCTGTGGTAGCACACAGAACTGCACAAAATCGCCCCATTATTAGCCGTCTGTTTCAAATGCTTTCAATTAAGACAGCGATCTTCTGCTTCTTCTGTGTATTCAATGAAATGCCAGTGGTTTGCTTGCAATTGGCAAAGGTGCATTATTGCCACCAACTGGGCTGGAGTGTCTATTATTCAAGCTCTCAACGGAAGAATGTACGGTTGTGAGGCGTTTGGAAAAATAGGTCCACAGTTTTACAACGGATGGTAAAACACCTGTTGGAAAGCATCTTTTGCAGTGATTTTTATGTGAGCATATCAGTGAACACCCCTGACCAAACGAAAGTTTGATGCGTTTTAGTGTTCCAGTGCACCTATGCAGCCATTGTGGAGGTGGGGGGGGGTGCTACCACAGAAACCGAAAATTCTCGGGCAGGCAGCATGTGTCCAAATTTCAATCTTAACCGTTCTATTTCATCAGAAACGATCTGAAAACAGGGCTTTAAGTGTAAAATACCGAACTTGTCCTTTAAGCATATTAATTACAGTTGCAGGACAAAATATGTGAACCTTTCACCTAGAGTTCTAAACAAACTGGACCCCATTGGCTCTCATTATATGGACAAAAAGAAGAAAGAAAGTCATACAAGTTTGTAATGACATGAGGGTGAGTAAATAACAAAAGTAAATGACAAAATTGAAGTTGTTGGATGAACTATCCTTTTAACATTTGTATTTGTTAATAACCCCAACCCTAACTACATAACTATTTCACAAGGTGCAGATTTTGTATAAATTTGTACGATGTAAGATTTGTACTACACCCCGTTGGCTGTAGCTGGTACAAAAATGTGCAAAATGAGATTGTACAAATTAGCCACCATTTCGCCAAAACGTAAAATAGTTATGAATTACCATGAGAGTGTGTTGGCTAATCTTGAATCCCAAAATTTAGAGTCTGGGCATAGAGATGTACCCTATATAAAAAATTAAAAATAAACATTTTAAGCACCTAGATGTTTTGCCAGCCCTACTTGCAAAATATTATGTGGACAGATGGAGCCAAAGGTGTTTGAAAGCAGCTCTTCAAAAAACTGGGATGGAGGGACATCATGGGGCTTTGCAGCCTCGGGATCTGCACAGCTTACTATCAATGACAGAAAAATAACTTCCCAGGTTTATCAGGTCATTTTGCAGGAGGATGTAAGGTCATCTGTTCGCCAACTGGAACTCAGAAGCCGAGAGATTCAACAGGACAACCATTTCAAGCACAGGACTAAATCATACACAAAATACACCATCTGATGTGGCTCAGTCCTGACCTTAAACTCACTGAGATGCTTTGGCATGACCTCAAGTGAGTGATTCACACCAGACATCCCACGAATATTGCTGAACTGAAATGATTTTGTACAGAGGAAACACTTTTTCCCACTCTGCCCTGTGAATGGTTACATGGTGTGGCCAATTAAAACATGCAAATGCATTATTGCTTGTGTGTTATTTGTTTAAGCAGATTGCGTTTGTCTTTTGTTGAAGATTAGATGGAATTATAGGACCAATTTATGCATAAATCCAAGAATTCACATATTGTTTCCTGCAACTGTAAAACCAAAGTAAATGAAAAAAGAATTTAATTTATAAAATGTAACATTGTAAAATTAATTAAGGGGATAGTTCACCCAAAAATGAAAATTATGTAATTATTTACTCATGTCGTTTCAATCCTGTGTGACTATTTCTTCTGCGGAACTCCAAACAGTTTTGGTGAACATTCACTTCCATATCTTTTCTTACGTTGCTCAGAACAGAAAAAGAAAGTCACACAGTTTTGGAACGACATGAGACTGAATCCCTTTCATTTCTATTTACACTGAAAATGACACAACGGAATTATTCTACCTTCACTCTTTCTGTTGTAAATGGCAACTTTTCCGTTACTTAGTCCAGCGAACAGAAAGTTGGCAGAGTGTTTCAGGCACAGAACCGGGCATCCCTCGGGGTTACAGAATGTTAGCAGACAATGAGCAGCGGTGTCCACACTTCCATAAACCAGGATGCTTGAAAAACACACACACACAATATTACAAGCTTTTCCCAGGGGAAAAAAGTTGCTTTCTGCATAAAATTAGCAATGCAAACTCCAGACCAATACAGGTACGTATTCAAAAAGACTCACTTGCCATCCAATAATCCTACACAGATGGTGTTGCCGATCTTGGAAAGAACTTCAGAGGTCTGTGTCTCCAGTTCTTCATCAGTGCTGGGCTCTGGGATATACTCCAGACAAAGCACCGGGGAACCTAGAGAGAAAGTCTTGACGGAGCGTGGAGTGGGTCGGTTAAGGGAGAAAATCTCCACCTGCCCATGAGAGTCGTCACCCCCACTAACCACCTGTGCAGTCGAAGAGACAACAAAAAGAAAACAAAGATGAGAAGGAGGACATCCAGTGCCTGAACTCACTGACATGGCCCTCTGAGAGGCTGCCGGCAAAAAGAGATGGAAGGAAAAAAACGTGGAGGCACAGCCACGAGATAAATGATTTATAGAATGTCTTTTGATGTGGAATACTTGATGTTTGTTTCTAGAGCTGCCTTTCGAGAAACTTTTAATACCACTTCCCTTTTCTTTTAAATGTCGATCAAACTATTCTAACAGTGTTTTTTTGAGGAGCTCCTGCTACGATCACTTACAGGTGGAAAAGCTGTAAGTCGAAAGAAAAATATCACATAAAAGTAAATTTCCATGTAGGAGTTGTGATTCAGTCAGATTTGAGAACTGGTTCATGGCCTCGAAACTTTTTGTTGGAAATTATACATTATACACTTTTCACTGTTTGCCTCCATTTTTAGATGACTCCTTCTGCATGTTACACTGTTATGATGTTATGATCATTCATTCAACTGACCAATTCATTCAGTGACTGTGGACCTGTCCCAATACCCACACTTGCGGTCTTTGCACTTGACCACTTTTCTTTGTTCAATTTGACCCAAGTGTTCAGGTGGGCGTGAAGACAGCAAGTGTGCATAGTCGTTTTGATTTCCAAATTGGACACACTAATAGCACAGTGATTTAAAAATGCAAGTTTACTTAGACGTTATTTGCACATTCAAATAAACTTCTAATTGACTGTTCAATTAGTGCCTATTTAACCGACAGTACAAATTAGTAATTGTGGAGCTTCTAATTAAGTGATTAAAAGCAGTTGCAAATGTTTTACAAAATACACATACTCATCTCTGTACCAATCATATTAGCCACACTTTACGTTTTACTACCAAATAATATGCAATATCTAATTCATTTTACTTACACTGTAAAGTG
Organism: Phoxinus phoxinus; assembly: GCF_949152265.1. Lineage (NCBI taxonomy): Eukaryota > Metazoa > Chordata > Actinopteri > Cypriniformes > Leuciscidae > Phoxinus > Phoxinus phoxinus. The sequence goes on from NC_136893.1 coordinate 15,364,527, forward strand.
TAATGAGTATTCAGAACAACGGCACTCTACCTTGTGCAATATTTCAAAAATATAAACTGAATACTGTGCATTGCAGAGGCAAATTATGATTAATGTGCAAATGTACATAAAATGCTAAAGGTTCAAACCCTGCAAGGATGTGCCTTTGAGCAAGTATAGTGTAGTGTAAGTGAATAAAAAAAAAACATATGCCAAATCACTACTTTAGTTAAAGGATAATTCCGGTATTTAACACCTTGAGTCTATATTGTAGTTTGTTTTGGATGAACAAGAGTGGTGGACAACATTTTTTTGACAATGGTTTCTCTCTCGAGTTTTGGACTATAATAGAATTGGCCATGGACCCATTTAACATTGGAGTCAATGGGCATGTCCGAAAATGTCATTAAAACAGCCAATAATGTTCGTTTACAAAACTGTTAAACTCACCGAGTGGTTAGTGGTGTTCGTTGATGATTATAAACAATATATCGTCGCAATATATGATTCCAATCCGTTTATTTTGCTATAGTGGAACTATTTTTTCAGACACTTCACAACTGTGTAACTTCTGCTCAATATTTGAATCTGAAGCGTTAGCACACTCCCGACCACTTGATGGCGATAACCGATGTTTATGTCTCGCGGGACACTCACGGTCACAGTCGAGTTCAACTTCATATTGCAAGTAACAATTAATGAAGGTTTTGTTTGTTTATTTCGCTTACTCTCCCGGAGCACAGTTGCTCTGCTCGCTAGCCTTATGAGAAACGGAAGCGAGCAAAAAGACTACATCGACCAAATGTAAACAGCCCCCTTTCCGTTTCCGGTAGCGCATTTATATTAACGAGCACTCAGTCCTTCAACAGAATTCAATGGGATTTTACAAAATGACGAATAAAACACGACAGAAACTGTATTTCGCAACACTTTTTGTTTCTGGAACATCAACTAACATCACTAATCACTCGGTGAGTTGCACAGTTTTGAAAACTAATGTTAAAGGTTGTTTTAGTGACATTTTCGGACATGCCCATTGAATCCAATGTTAAATGGGTCCATGGCCAATTCTATTATAGTCAAAAACTCGAGAGAGGAACCATTGTCAAAAAAATGTTGTCCACCACTCTTGTTCATCCAAAACAAACTACATTAAAGCTGCAAGCAGCGATTGCGGGCCCAAGCCGGTGGCACCGCCACCCTGGTGCCTTTAGTGGAACTAAAGGCACCGGGTGGCGGTGCCACCGGCTTGGGCCCTCCATCGCTGCTTGCAGCTTTAATTATATATATATATATATATATATATATATATATATATATATATATATATATAAAAAATATATATATATATATATATATATTATGTAAATTCTTTTTCCCCCCTATTTTTAACATATATATTATTATATATATAATAATAATATATATATTATTAACATTTTTGGATGCTAAACTATTCTTTTTATAGGCTTTGTACTTTGTACACTCACGTTCCAATATAAAAAAAATAAAAAATGTATTATGAACGGCACAAACTGTACAAATGACTATTTAAACAGAGCAGTGTAATTTTTATATGTAAGATTGACTATTTTATTATTATATTTTATTAAGGCTATAATGAACATTCTGTGATGTCAAGATTGCAATGCTGGAATGCTGTGTGTGTGTGTGTGTGTGTGTGTGTGTGTGTGTGTGTGTGTGTGTGTGTGTGTGTGTGTGTGTGTGTGTGGCTCGATGGAACAATGGAGACATAAAAACATACTCCGTCATTTTGTTCATACAGATTCAAAATGCAAAGTGTTTCCTTATATTTGTGTACACTCGCAATGAAACACAACATTGTGCTTTTATTAAACTATAAACTCTTGTCAAACTGTAACCTACAACTGTCACCCAACCAAAATCACACACACACACACACACACACACATCCCCCCTCCCCTCCCCTCCCCACACAGACAGACACACACACACACAGAATGGCAGAGAGACAGAGAGAGAGAAAATACACATTCAAACCACAATATCTGACTTCCTGTTGGTCGGAGCTAATGACTGTAATTTAGAAAGTTGTCCGGATCGAAGAGAAGAATATACGTACCGAGTTTGGTTACTGTAGGTAAAACTATAACTAAGTTATAACACACTTTATGCATCCTTTTTTAATCATAAATTTGTTTCCTCACCACGGCCAAACCGTTCGAGATATCAAAAATCCCCTGGCAATTTATCATCTTCCATGTCTTGACTTCATGCTGACCGAGTTTCGTGGTCATCGGATGAATTCTCTAGGAGAAGTGTTTCAAATGCGAGAGCAAGCGTTCTCCAATCAACCCGTAATAGCCGACTTCCTGTTGGGCTGGCGTAAAACTTGACCCAGGGAAAGTTGTTCGGCACGATTAAATCTATATGTGTACCGAGTTTCATATTAATTCATGCAAGCGTGTTTGATATACGGACAAGTGTTCGAATCCCATTCCAGGGGGCGCTGTCGAGCCCCCCTGCCACGCCTGGGTACCAGCTTCAGCCCGGCCCTGATGGCCGCGGGTTCTGACCTGTGTGCAAAATTTCAAGAGTTTTCGAGCATGTTAAGGCCCTCAAAAGTGCCAGAGATTTTGCACACAGCAGAGAAAGGGTTAAACTAAACTAGCCCCCCTCCTCACACACACACACACAGAGGGGCAGAGGGAAAATGCTCCAAACAGTACACATTCAAACCAAAATATCTGACTTCCTGTTGGTCGGAGCTAATGACTGTAAATTAGAAAGTTGTCCGGATCGAAGAGAAGAATATACGTACCGAGTTTGGTTACTGTAGGTAAAACTAATACCCCATTTTTGACTAAAGGTGGCGCTACTGAGCCCCTTACCACGCCCGTTTCTGAAACTTCGCACATGTCTATTACACAATAAATGTCAAATGCATGTTGAGTTTCATGCAATTTGAAGCATGTTATGAGCCTCAAATGCATCCAAAAAGAATATAAAAGTTTAAAGCGTTGCCATGGCGACAGTATTAAAGATATCAATAATCCTTTCACAGGTCTACATCTGTCGTGTGTTTACATTATGCAGATGAAGTTTGAAGCAAATCGGGTAAAAATAAGAGGGTGATTTCAAAGCATTTCGAAAGTGACACACTTCCTGCTGCCAGTTGGTGGCGCTATAACTTTGACTCACAATAGTCACATCCATGTGATTGGCCTCTTACAGCGAACACACTGCTGAAGTTTCATCAAGATCAGTTAATGTATGAGGATGTTATAACACACTTCCGGTTTCCAATATTCGCCATAAATTCGTTTCCTCGCCACGGCCAAACCGTTCGAGGTATCAAAAATCCCCTCGCAACTTTTCATCCTCAATGTCTTGACTTCATGCACACCGAGTTTCATGGTGATTGGTTGAATCGTCTAGGAGGAGTATTTTAAATTCCATTGCATGTGTTTTTTAAACTACCCCAAATAGCCGACTTCCTGTTGGGCTGGGGTAAAAAGTCAGAGCATGAAGGATATATGAACCGATGAGATCTATAAGTGTACCGAGTTTCATATTATTTCATGCAAGCGTGTTTGATTTATGGACCAAGTTTTCGGACCCCGTTCCAGGGGGCGCTGTCGAGCCCCCCTGCCACGCCCGGGTACCAGCTTCAGTCCGGCTCTAATGGCCGCGGGTTCTGACCAGTGTGCAAAGTTTCAAGAGTTTTTGAGCACGTTAAGGCCCCCAAAAGTGGCAAAAACCTTGAAAAAGAAATTATTATAAAGAAGAAGAAGAAGAAGAAGAAGAAGAAGAAGAAGAATAACAAAAAATCCTTAGAAGAACAATAGGGCTCTGCGCCCTTTCAGGGCTTGGGCCCTAAATATAGACTCAAGGTGTTAAATACCGGAATTATCCTTTAAGTGTGATAAAACTGGAGGTTTGTGAAATTTGCATATTTACATTTACATTTATGCATTTGGCAGACTCTTATATCCCCAAAAAAGACTTACATTGCATTTCAAGGTACACATTTACATTCTTATTAGCTCTTGCTTTCCCTGGGAATCAAACCCATGACCTTGGCGTTGCAAGCGCCAACGCTCTACTGTTTGAGCTACAGGAAAGCATATTGTCAGTAAGTTTAAATAGGGAGCTTAGGATGTTCTCTCTTGTATCGTACTGATGACAGCCCTGGTCAGAGGTAGACTATTCATGTTTGTGTCAAAGATGAGGTGAGGGACCCCCAGGTGCATCATCTGAGATGTACAGAGATACTGTAGTATGATATCCAGCACCAGTGGGCAGATTGATTTATAAAGAAGAAAAGATGTTGTCATTGTGCAAAAATGTACCTACCCAGAGGTAGCCCTGAGGCAAGGATGTGCTGGCGGCAGAAAAACCAAGAAGTGCACAGTGGACAGGGTTATATAGGGCAGCCTGCAACTGCAAAAAAACAAGATAAAGAGATCACTTTTGAAAATCAGCATTAAAACAGTTCAATTGCAATACAATACAAAAAAAAAAGTCATTTAAATTATGTATACAGTACCAGTCAAAAGTTTTGGATCAGTAAGATTTTTAATGTTTTCAAAAGAAGTCTATTCTGCTCACCAAGGCTGCATTTGTTAAAAAAAATAAAACTAATATTGTGAAATATTATTACAATTTAAAAAATTGTAATTTATTCCTGTGATCAAAGATTAATTTTCAGAATAATTTCTCCAGTCTTTAGTGTCACATGATTCTTCAGAAATAATTCTAATATGATGCTCAAGAAACATTTCTCATTACTATCAATGTTGAAAACAGTTATTTACATTTTTATTCTTTGATGAATAGAAAGTTAAAAAGAACAGCATTTATCTGAAATAGAAAGCTTTTATAACATTAAACACTACCGTTCAAAAGTTTGGGGTCAGTAAGATTTTTTTTTTTTTTTTTTGGGGGGGGGGGGAGAAATAAAATAAATCAATAATTGTATTCATCAAGGATGAAATAAAATGATCAAAAGTTATAGCAAAGACATTTATAATGTTACAAAATATTCTATCAATATTCAATAAATTACATTTTAAAATATATTTAAATAGAAAATTGCATATTGTCATTGCATAAAATTGTCATAATATTTAACAATATTACAATTTTTTGTTGTTGTATTTTTAATCAAATTATTTTTTTTAATGCAACATTTTTTTTTTTTTAACATTCAAAATCGTACCGATTCAAAACTGCTTTGACTGGTAGTGTATATATATCTATAGCATTTTATATTAAACGTCAACGATATATAACGATGCATATATAATCTATATGCAATTTTTGTATGTCTAAGACACCACTGCACTTTTATCCTTCAAATTAACAAGAGATCAGCTAAATTTTGTGTCGGTCAGCCAAAAAGGTAGATATTATTCTGTTTACCCTCAAAGTAAGCATCTTGAGGCTCAATTTCATGAAGGCAAGCATTAAGAATGGCCTGCTTTTGACAACATGAATATTTGATAATAATCAAAATGGCATTCTGTCACTCACAGAACTTAAGCTTGCGCTCAGAGAGATGTCAGCAACGAGCAACCCCGACATTTTAGTTTTTTATCCTTCATGTAGCTGTTCTTGCAAGCCTATTACTGACATAGCTGCTTGGGGATGTTACCAAGATGGCCGCTAAGTGAACTGAATTGTCTTGAAGGAATATTCTCATGTCAAGACGTAAAAAATAAAAATAAAAATCCTGTTGAATGCACATTTTGTTCAAAAACATGATCATTAGAGTACTGCAACAGTGGGATCAAAGAAAGACTGTTTTTGCATGTTCAAAAAGCTAACTCAGAGCCAAAGGATTATCTAAACTAGAGGACAGAATTATACTTCTTTTTTTTTTGGATTGAAGGCTTTAAATAGGGCATGATAAATATGATGCGCATCTTTTGATTTCCCCCTCAGTTTCAGAAAGTGATATAAAAGGGATTTCAGATTCTTCCAATTCATTTTAAGCTACGAAAAGCATGGTTGTTACGTTTTTGTCCATGTTTTGGCAGCTGAGGCGACTCTGATGCATGCTGAGTTGCAGCATATCTAAAAGGGCTGGTGACCACAGCCAGCACTTGGCTTGACAAGAGAAGTAAAAGAAGTTAATTGACTGCAGGGTGTTTTGGCTCAAATTAGACAGACATAAGGTTATTAAACACCCATTGCCATTCACACATAATTTATGCACACGCCAGACATGCCATTATTCCAGGTTTAATCATCAACGGCCCATATGTCTAGTGACAAACCCACCCCTGCCAACACTGTGTTATTATTAATTGAGAGTACACTGTTTACCACAGCAAGACAACACATCAATCAGCACATGTTGTAGTAACTTAGTATTATTAGATTATAATAGCTCCTTAATTACAGCTCATGAGAAGTATACAATGGTTTTAAGTGTTTGGGTTTTGTTTCATAATGGTACACTCTCAGAAAAGAAATGTTCAAAAGCTGTCATTTGACCCTTTCAAAAGGTTATAATATGTCCCATTTAGGTACTGATATGTACACTTTTGGTACCAATATGTTCCTTTTTAGGTACTAATATGCACTATATATGTACAAATGTGTACCTGTTGAAAGGATACCACCCCAGTGGCAGCTTTTGTGCCTGTATGTAATGAATGTATTGTCATGTCATGTCAAGATCCTTCCAGAAAATATCCTGGAGTATCCAATTAAGTGTAACATGACACAAAATACAGAAAAGAGTTACTCGTTTCTGGGTTGCTATTAAAAGTACTTTGCCAAAAAATGAAAATTGAGTAATTAGGACCACTTACCTACTTTCGCAATGCTTTTTGAAGCTTGAAAGCTCTAGTAATTGGTGGTGTTTGTAGGCACCCTTTTTAACTTATTGTTCCTTTTTAGCAGCTTGAATAGACCATAATTGAAATCACTTTGCACACACTCAAGTCATGTCCTATTATTATGTTTCAAACTTTCCATTAGATAAAACAGATTTATCCACAGCTATGGCATTAAAGCATAGCCAAAATCAACAACCATTTCTCCACTTATAGCTACAAATCTGTATACATTTTATGAAGTTGTCCCTTTTTATTACATGAAATCGAATTATTCAAAAAAAAAAAACTATTATTGTAAATATTAAGTTAATATGTGGAATTGTCAAGTTCAAATAACTTAATTTTTTCAATTACCTGTGAGGTTTATTTACTTAACTTAAAAAAAGTGAGGAAACCGTTCCCTTAAAATGAAGTCAACTGATTACTTTGTACAGTGCTCACTAAAGGATCAGCAAGCAACACAACAACACTAATTGAAATGGGGGACTGGGCAGGTTTTATCTTTATGTAATGAGAACCCATTACATTGTCATGACACATTAGCCTATAGCACATTTCCATGGTAAGAGGATGACCTGTTTAGATGAAACAGACCTTATTGTGTTTGAGGAGGATCTTGCGTGGGAATCGCAGGCTGCTGCTGTCCCTCTCCTGCTGTGAGCCTGATGCTCAGCACTCTGATGTGCAAAACTTGCTGCAAACTCGCTCTTCCTGGATATGCACAGTGGGAACGGAGCCCCTTTTCATCTTAAGCAATCTACTGGGGCCAAGGCTTTTATTCACATTTTCCCCTCCATGGAAAAAACAGGCAGAATATTTAATATGTACATGAATTAGCCCACTGGAATTATTTATACAAGGTTCTGTGTCAGGCTTGTCATTTTCCTTCAGAATGTGCTAAAAATGTTGTGCTGCTGCATCTTACTGTAACATTTCAGAAAAACATCTTTTAAAAGAGAAGACTCCTAATGACCGGATGACAGATTTTTATTGTCCTCGTTCCAGCTTTCGATCTCAGAGCTCATTGTTGCTTTTGTACTGATAATATGGGGGTGGATAGGTGTTATATGAGAAGACAGAGTTTAGACACAGCCACATTTGTCTCATGGGTGTTCATCCTAAACTTCACATCACATAAGCATCCGCTCGTCTATTCCTGCATCTTCTCTAGAAGCCACAGATCTGCCTTGCTTTTAATCTGCAGTAACGAAGGTGTTTGCCCCCACACTCTTTTTTTACCATCAAACATTTCCCACAAAAAAGTTTTTAGGGCAGGTTTTTTATAGAGGTAATATTTAAGAGCTTCTTCAGATCTAGTCTGTCACATAAATTTGTGTTCACAAATATAAACACAGATGCTTCCATTTATATGGTCTCTAGAAGCTTCTCTTGTGACGAAGACAAGAAATTTCTCTTCAACTTCGCTTTGGACTTTTCCTGGAATTTAAGGATCTGACCCATTATTCAACAATGATTTAATTGGCTTGCTCAAAACTTTTCTTGTCGCGCACTGGGAGAAAACTGTGCAAGCAAGATGTCAGGGTTTGTTAGCATGGTCCAGTTAACTTAGCCCCTGAAGGTAGATGGTGTACCTAGCGGTCGGGAACCTGTGGTTCATGAGCCACACATGGTTCTTTGACAAAAATCATGTGACTTACCAGGTCTCTCACCCATTACCAACAAATGATCGATACAAAATTAGACACATCACTAGAGATCAGCTTTCTGAAGAAAAAGCAAGAACGCAGCCAATTACAATTTATTTGCTGATCAGGATTAAAAATATATATTAAGGATGAGTTAACAAAAATATATTATAATAATATATTTCAAGTTTTTGTGCGGCCAAAGTGCGCGTTCAGTGCTGTTTGTGAGTGCCATGAGAGCAATCAACAGCAAACCACGTTTTAATGGTAACCTAGAGCTCCTGCAGTTAGATTCAAGCGGCTATGTGTAGCTTGTTTGTGGCAACGGCGGAAAGAAAGATTTTTAGAACAGCAGCGGAAATGTAAAACTGGTTCTCTGCTTTTCCAAGAGACATTTCAAAAAATTTCACCGGTTACTTTCACTTTTGCCGCAGAGACCTTTTATGTCCTATAAATGTGTCGTATATTCCGTAAAATATGTCTGTATAAGCTCTTATAAAAAGCTTTTAAATATTAAAAGCGCAATAAGCCACGAAAGAGAACTAAATCTGCTACTGATAGGATGCTTTCTGCTTTCCAGACAAGGAGCCTTTGTCTTTGGTTGCGCGTCTAAATGGTCAAAGTCACAGAGATATAAAAATGCCTGCCTTGGTGAGAGTATTCACGTCGACGTAAGCACTCTGCATTGTTAACTAACTAACTAACTAACTAACTCACTCACTCACTCACTCACTCACTCACTCACTCACTCACTCACTCACTCACTCACTCACTCACTCACTCACTCACTCACTCACTCACTCACTCACTCACTCACTCACTCACTCACTCACTTCATGCACCAGCCAAACAATGCCATTAAAATTTAAGTCAGCATGAAACGAAAATTCACTCTTTTTTTAAATGCATGTTATAGATCTAATTGTGAACAATTAATATCTGCATTTTTTTATGTGCAGGACTTCAAACATAAGTCTGCATAAACCCGCCCCTGCAAGCTCACGTTCACCTCCACTGTTGAGTGCAACGGCCACATCTCAACATCTAATCAAGAAATGATGCATAGATCCAAGTAGCAATATGAAATATGAAATAATAGATCAGTCGCAGCCTTTAATGAGAATATTTCATTACCACACTTCCAATCCAAGTATTATATTTAGATAAGTGAGTATATTGAATATCATGGAAGCAAAGCAAGGAATCAAATCAACCGCAGAGAGTGCGTGAGCTATAAAGACATTTCTTCTAGGGACTTGTGAGCTACAGTACAGCAACATATTCAAACTCATTTTGGGCAAGGCTGGCACTCGAGTGTACTTCAAAAAGCATGATGACAGAATGCAGATGAAAGCAGATGCATGTTCCGAAGGTTAAGACGAGCGTTTGTTCAGTACCAAAGAGGGAAGATGTATACATGCTAGCTGAAACGCAAGCTGAATGCAAATGTAATCATACAGAAAGTGAGTTAGCTTGTGGGAGAAAGTTTGATTTGATCACAGACTAAAATACAAGGGACTATATTTAGTCCTTAATCTAAACCCTCTGCCAGCAATGAACAATGGGTCCTAAGGCTGCAAACGTATGACTTCAAAGTAGTACACATGCGAGGCAAAAAGAACATCCGCCGTCAGAAGACATCAAAAACATCAGGTGCAGGATCAGGATCAGAATGTGAGATTTAGAAGAGCGTCACCCAAAGCAGCCAGAAGACGCATCAGCCACACATCCAGACTTGATAGCGGTATGGAAAGAAATCATTAAAGGATGATTGCATCACTCCTTCAGAATAGTAAAGCATATTCAGCGGCAGCAAATGAGCTGTGAAGCATTTGTTATATTGCTTCCTATGGAACACATTTGCTATGGGACATTAGGGATTTGGGAAGACATTTGAGCCACACAAAAAATAATTTCATAGCTGTCAGGTAGACAGAGCTAATGACCCAGAAGCATTTAAACCCAAACCCATATTGTGTGGACAATGAGAAGACGTGGCCATAAACTATACTGATGGGTGTTATATATTGTACTATATTACATTTGTGCCATTGCAAGTTATCCTTACATTGTTTGTCTACTTTTCAAAAAGAAATGTACAGAATCTGCTTAAAAATAAACTTAGCTGGAAATTATTATATAGATACGTATGTTGGAAATCCAACACTTTTTCCAAAACATGATGGCATCCAGTGTAAAACATTTCTGATGGTTTTGCGCTTTCAACACATTCTTACTGACGCTTTTAATAATATCACAAGTCATCCTCATATGTTAAAGCTAGATAACAGTATTTTAGAGGCAAATCCAAAATTCAAAAACTATGTTGAATACACTGTAGAAATCAACAAGCGACTCATTGAGAATGAATATTGAGAAACCAACCTCAACACAATAGTTCTATGACCAATCATAACAGTATAAAAGCTAATGGGAAAACAGAACCAATAAACATAATCAAAACTGGCAGAAGGTCTTGGTTAAAAATGTGAAGTCCTGTGGATTAAAAGCACCAACCAGATGTTGTGAAGTTGCACACAGACCTGGAGGTGTAGAAAAGCAATGCCAAAGATCAAAGCTTAATGTAAATGTAAGGCAACATGTGTTTGGTTCAGACACCCTGTCTGATTGCAAATATTATGTTAGAAAGATTGCCAGTTCTCCATGGTGTGCAGTACTGATATGACAGATAAAAGTTTAGGATGTTGGTCAAGCAGTAAGCAGTCTATTACAGACTTCCGCATGCATACCAATGAATGTCTGAATGTTAATCTGAGTACGCTCTGCCTTGTCTTAGATCAAACGCTGACTACCCAAAGGACATTTTTTCCTTGCAGATACAGGAAAAACATTGCTCATACGGTTGCTCTTTCAGGAGTTTGCAGATAAGGGTCATTTCAATATTTACTGTTGTAGGATAAATAAACAGAAGAGTTCAGATGCAAAAGCCTCTAAGTGCCATCTGAAATTTTCTTCTAGAATGATCATTTTTATCAAGCTCGTATATATTTGAAGTTCAGTATTTTCACTTAAATGGCAATGAAAATAACCTATTAATTGTCATTCAAGTGAAATTACTGAACTTATATATATACAAACTTGATAAAAAATTATCATTCTAGAAGAAAATTTTAGATGGCACTTAGAGGCTTTTGCATCTGAACTCTTGTACAAGAAGTAGAGTTCTTATTGAAATCTAAGGTCTTTTCCAGAAAAATCTGAGAAGATTTTATAATCTCATTGCTGTCTAAAATAGAGGTTTACAAACTTGAGAAGGACCCCTTTTCTAAAATAGAAACACAGCTATATATTTTTTCATGTGCAAAGACCCATTACTAAGAAATAGTTTTCTCTGTGAGAGAAGTTATTAAATAGTATATCAACATTATGATAAAGATGACATTTACTTTCAAAATAAATGAGATGTTATCCCGTCTGTACTAAAATCCAAAGACAATTATTAAATATTATATGGAATATTTATGTTTCAATCAAGTTGACTGTGTATATTTCTATCCATTATTACAGTAATATTAGATGTATAAACCCAAAGGGATTTTTTTTTAAATGTTACTATATTAAATAGATTCATTTATATATTTTTATATATTCTAAAAACATTAAATATATACCTTATGAATTAAATCTAAAATATTATATGAAATAAATGTATATATGACACATATTAATGCATATTATTCCAAAGTATTTTTATTCAACCAATAAATAATATTCCGAAGCATATTGTTAAAAAATGTTGTTAAATAATGAATAAACAATAAATGCTTAATATCTGCAGACCCCCAGCATCCCCTTGAAAACATCTTATCTAAGAGAAACAGTTGAGATCTATTTTTTTCTTTTCTATAAGTAGAACAGCACAAGTCAAACTTTTAACCACTAACAATTCACTTACAAAACATGAGGGTGAGTAAATGATGACAGAACTTACATTTTTCAGGCAAAAAGTGACAAAATGACAAAAAACAATGACATTCCATGACTTACGTGTGTAGCTGGATAGTTTGTTTCAACTCAATGTTCTTTACTAAGTATACACAAATGCAAAATATCTCTCACTTACCTTCAGATCTTGCACTTTTGGGGCAAACACAGGCACCCGGCAGGCCAGTAACGGGCACCAGAATGGAGGCTTAGTCTTTTCATCATCCTCTACACACACCCATCCAGGCAAGTTCTCTTCTCCTACACATACGGTATTAAGCTTAGCCAGAGGCGCAATACTGTCACTGAAACTGAAAGCTAAAAACTAGCACATTTATACATGAGAATGAACCCATGAAAATGATAAGTGAAAGATTCATGTCAAAAACCTGTTACTCATGTGTGAGAGACCACACTTACTCAGGGCGATTTTGGCCAGATGAAGGCGATTGACCCAGGAGATTTTGCTAATTGGACTGGGCGTACCTAAGACCACAGTGAAACTGACTGGACGGCCAGATCTGTCAAGAGATACACACACACACATGCATGCACAAACTGTGAAAATCCAAGAGGGATTTAACACAATCAAAATCCAAGTGAAACAAAGCCTCTTTCAGTTCCACACATGACTAAAATTGTACAGCTGTATTTGTGCCAAGAGTCAAAAGAGTTTGGTTCTGCTAAAAGGGAAAAGTAAGGCAACAACAAAAGACACAATTCAGCTTAAAGCAGGGGTCTTCAACAGGGGGTCCACAGCGGTACGGCAGGGGGTCCGGCAATTACAGTTTGATCTCAAAATAATATGCTTTATGCATTAAACAATATTTAGCTAATTTCACCCAAAGCTTTCATTGTGCTTTCCACGCTATGGTGTTTAATAGTAATGTAATGACTATGCAGCATTTACTTGAATAAAAAAGAAAGTAAAAACAGTAATATAGTGAAATATTACTACAATTTAAATTTTTATTTAAATTTATTTAAAAATGTAATTTATTCCTGTGATAGCAAAGCTGAATTTTCAGCATCATTACTCCAGTCTTTAGTGTCACATGATCCTTCAGAAATCATTCGAATATGCAGATTTAGTGCTCAAGAAACATTTATTATTACTATCAATGTTGAAAACAGTTGTGCTGCTTAATTATTTTTTTTTTTAATGAATAAAATATTCAAAAGAACGGCATTTATTTGAAAGCAACATAAGTATAATGCTGGACTATAATAATAATAATAAAAAATGTAAAGGCTGTATGTAACAGGGGGTCCCTGCTCTGTCTCATTATCCACCAAGGGGGTCCTTGGCCTAAAAAAGACCCCTGCTTTAAACCCTAATGGTCCATTAGAGTTCATGACCAGAGGTCTTAAAAGCTCTTAGTTCAGCCTGTTAAAACTTCCACTTGATCAACAAAGGTCTTTTGGCTGTGTGGAGTGATAGAGTAACTCCAAAGAGCCTGTCAAAGACAAATCCAAGAAATGTAAATCCTTCTGGTACAAGTGTGATGAAATAGATGAATGCGTTTCAGTTAGAGCAACTGTCACATCCGCCCACATTTGAAGGGAATTTAATGCACAGCTCCATTTTGTGTAACCTGTGCCCACTGGCATCAGTGGGTAGTCGACACTCACTTGTCAGGCTTCCCAGGAACCATCAGCCGTAGACGGCACTTGTTGGCACACTGGATCTCGTCCTCTTTGATGCGGATGAGCCTCTGAAGAGCCATGCACCAGTCCTGTCCCACCGTAGTGTTGAGATTCTGTACACGCACACAGTCACATTTACGGGAGACAGCTGTCAGACTGACTAAGCACCGGTTACCACAATTAGCACCCTGCGTTTGACATTACCAACACAATAAGCGCAGAGAGAGGTTAGAGAGCGAAAGAGCCTCACACAGGGACTAGGAATAGGTATTATTATAACTATTATAATTAGCTATTCAAATAGCGAGGTCAACAATGCAGTTTCAAAAATGTTATCAGGCGTGCTTTAAAAGAGATGGGTTTAAAGAAGAAACTTTGGTAACACTTTACTTAAAGCCTTTATGTATGATGCATTATAAAAGTATTTTAAATGCATTAATTATGGATTGTAACGCACCTCATAATGCATTGTATGATCTCATGAATATAATACATTGCTACACCTTTATAAAGTACAATACATTAAAATACATGATAAACAACCAATTTCAGATGTAACAAGGAAGGATTTATGAAACGATTTAACGCATTACAACGTACATTATGAATACCTTTGTTGTGCATTATACATAAAGGCTATCTCATTGAGGGTGTTAGCATGCTGAAAGCTGCTAGACTGTGAGCACGGTAAACTCTCTCAGAGAAGTTGCGTCTCTAAATTCTTCCCTTTGACAGAACCGCCGAGCTTTTGTTACAAATCCACCGCCTTCAACAATACATTTCAAGACAATTACCGTCGGACTTCAAATCGCCTGCTGTGAGCAATGTTTCTGTTAGTACACATAATCCGTTTTTGTGTGTGTGTGGACTAGATATGTGCAATAAAAGGTTGCAGATATTTAGCGTATATATTTCAAATAGCTGTCAGTAAACTTTGGATATTAGTCAGGGTAGATGTAAATTGAATTATTTTGTTTTTAAAAATGTACATTTTCGTTAATGAAAACAAGACATTTCTTATCTTATACTACCAAAGCTAAAATAGTCAATTTAAACATTTTCAGAAATATTGTTACAAATTTTGAATATAGGAAGGAACATGAAATGAATGACATAATAAAAACTATAAATGATTATGAAATTTACATGATTTAAGCCATGTTTAAGGCTCATCTCGTGCTGCTTTTTAGTGCCTTTACCTCTATTTGAAAACCTCTTCAGCGACAGTTGATCGGTGTCTAGTGGAGACATCACTATAAAAAGCCTAAGGCCTTCCTTAAATGGATAGTTCACCCAAAAATGACTCATATACTCATATGGTAAACAGAAGTTACAAATAGTACTCATATTTCCACATCTCTTGCCATCTTTTGCATCTCACATCTCTCATTGATCTTTTGCGGAACACAAAAGAAAGCATGTTGAGGAACACTGGAGTCCAAGCTAAATTAAAACCCCAGTGTATGGACAAAACAAAACACTTTTCTCCAAATATCTTCAGAGTATCACAGAGTAAATAATGCACAACATGAAGGTGAGTAAACGAAGGCTTTTGAACGAACTAACCTTTCAAGAACGACTAGTCATTCAGATAACTATGAAAATATGTTTTGCAGATTCCTAATAGAAAGGGAATCACAGTCAGAAATGTGTGATGATTAAGGATTTTACCTGGTACGCTCCCTGCAGGGTGCCCACCAACAACGTGACTTCCTCTACCACAGAAAGATCATGCTGTAACTCCTGCAGTTCCTGGAACAGCCGCGGCGGTCCCAGAAACAGCTTTCCTGAACAAATAACATTTCCATGATAATCAGTAATTATATTCACATTAAAGCTTTTGGGTCTGAAATAATACGCCTCCAGCAAATTCTTGCAGCGGAAAGGCTGCGCTCAACTAACATTGTAATTCTGTGCAGTATTTATATCAGGCTGAAAGCTCTAACACAGCAGGAAAGATGTGGAGAAAAAGTTGAAGTTTCTGATGCAGAGAAGAAGAAAAAAGAGTCACCCAAGGACTTTTGGTTCATGTTATCCGGGAATTAGACCCTCTGTAGTGTCCTCTAACTGTGAGTGTATATTATCCCTGCTGGAGAGTATGAGCTGGGTTTAAAATTGAGCTCTGAGGAAACCTTAGGTCTTCTGAATCTGAACAAGATGAATGTAGCAGGAGGAATATGCACTGATATTAGTTCTGGGAGAGTGATTTGTCAAAGGTAAAACAAGCATAACTGTGGGAAAATTGGAATTTATTTGACCAGTGTCAGAGAACAGTCAAAATCTATCCAATTTATAAGGAGATTAAATATTAATACTATGTGACAGTGTTTCCTGCTCCACTATAATACCGCGAATACAAACTAGTGTACTCCAATTAATTCACATTTCCATTCCTTTATAATTCATAAACATATTACATTATTGTGCCAGTTCTTTTAATGAAACGCACATAAATCTTTAGGTTTGAATCACTGACTCATACTGAACTGTAAGCCACCATCTTCAGTCTAGTTCAACTCGAAACAAGAAGCCACAGTGGCAATACTGACTGGTTCTTTATATTACAACATGTAGGTAAAGATATTATTATTATTATTTTATAAGTAATATTCATTACAAATGATGTAATACATAATTTAAGTGTATTTTAATACAATTAAAATATAATTTAATCAATACAAAAACTAAATAAAATATTAAATATTAAAATGTACACACACATACTACTTGATGTTTTTGAAAGAAGTCTCTTATGCAGTGAAACAATAACATTGTGAAATATTTATATTTCTATTATATATTACTATATAATAATATGATATATTACTATATATAAGTACTATATAATGTATTAGTATATATATATTATATTATTACCAATATTTATACTTATTAATTATTAAGTTAAAATAACAGTTTCCTGATTTAAATGTAATTTATTCCTGTGATGATGTCAACGCTGAATTTTCAGCATCATTACTCCAGCCTTCAATATAACATGATCTTTCAGAAATCATTCTAAAATGCTGATTTGGTGGACGTAAAACATTTCAATGTTGAAAACAGCTGTGCTGCGGGAAACCGTGGTAAAAAAACAACAACAACATAATTTTCAAAAAATAAAATAAAAATTTGAAACAGATTTTGAAACAAAAAGAAAATCTTACTGACTCCAAAATGTTGAATAGTAGTGTATATATATATACACACATACATATATAAATATGTAGTAGGACCAATTATGTGTCTGTACAATATAGAAAAAACTGCTATGAACAAGCTTTACCGACTACATCAAAAAGCCAAGTTCGTTATTTTTCCCATGCTCCTCTAACCACATGAAAGGAGTACACTTAAAAATACCAACCTTGAGAGTTGGTGGAGCTCAGGCGCTTGCTTCCACTGTGCTGGTAGACGCTGTCTTTCCGCTGGGGGGTCTCCTGGCCCACCTCCACCACTTGCACTTGCAGCAGGGGGGCACTCCATTTAACTGCGTATTTTGGACCGATGGGGACTAGGCTGCTGATATCTGGAGGGCCCCTGATTAAACACAAAAGAATTGCTTTAAGATCGCAAAACAAAGTCCAACTCGCAATTACAAACAATGCATGATCAGAGGACGTCTGAACGATGGTGACGGAGATCCAGGAATTAGACAGGCAATTAGAGCTTTGTGATCAGAAGGATTCCCAGAGAGCCTAACACCCCCTACTGTGATTTCAGGAAATTATTATTCATGTATTCCTCTGTTATGCATGATCTGCGCTGAGAACGGCTCGATGAGATTGAGGAGTGCAGGAGAACTTTGAAGCCAGTGTAAAATCATTCTGATCCGAAGTCTTTGAAAACAGCATGACCCAGTGGTCATTAATGAAAAAACCTGCCAGATGTGAGAATGTTACCTTCGCTCTTCAAAGATGTTATCAATGCCCCTTTCAATGTATCTGTGTGTCAGTTAAGAGGGAGTTAAAAGGAAGATGGCCTTAATTCATAAATTATGAGCAAGTAACTGAATTCTAGTCATTTATTAATTTATCTCTAATTAACCCAGAAATGAAAGATCTGACATCATTTACTCACCATCATGTCATTCTAAACATCTTCTGTCAAACGCAAAAGAAGATGCTAGGCAGGATGTTCATGCTGCTCTTTTCCATACAATGAGAGTGAATGATGACCTCCAAAAATGACAAAAGTACCATAAAAGTAATCACATGACTCGTGCACTATATAACATGTCTTCTGAAGCCATACAATAGCTTTTAATTTAAGATTATCATTCACAGAAAATCCTCACTCCCCCCACCAAAGCTCTCAAATCTCATGTGCAATTAAAATATTTGCATATGTATGTATAATCTGGCACGTTGCACGTTGAAAAACAACTTAAATTGGTCTTTTCCTCAACATCATGCTATCGTACAGCTTCAGGTAACTTATAAATAACTTAACTTATAAATAAAGCGTAGTATGGACTACTTTTATGGTGCTTTTTGTCATCATTTTTGAAGCTTGATGGCCTTTGGTCACCATGCACTTTGATTATATGAAGAAAAAAAAGCAGGCTGAACATTTTACTAAACTTCTTTTTTTATTCCACAGAAGAAATCAAGGTTTGAACAGCATAAAGATGAGTAAATGACGACAGAATTTTCCTTTTTGGGAGAACGATTTCTTTAATTATAATACAACATAATTAAATGTGACCCTAAATCACAAAACCAGTCATAAGTCGCACGGGTATATTTGTGGCAATAGCCAACAATACATTGTATGGGTCAAAATTATCGATTTTTCTTTTATGACAAAAATTATTAGGATATTAGGTAAAGATCATGTTCCATGAAGATATTTTGTAAATTTCCTACTGTAAATATATAAAACATTTATTTTTGTGAGTGAATGCAGCACAATCGCGAACATAAATACACAACTTTAAAGGCGATTTTCTAAACAAATGTTGCACTCTCAGATTCCAGATTTTCAAATAGCTGTGTCTCGGCCAAATATTGTCCTATCCTAACACATCAATGGAAAGCGTATTTATTCAATATACATTTAAAAAAAATTGACCCATGTGACTGGTTTTGTGGTCCAGGGTCACAAATGAGCTTAAATCTCTCGTGAAAGGACAGAGTTGTGATGTCCACATTGCTGGACATGTGAAGAGGAGTGCTTACTTTACATTGATGTTTGCACAGATGAGCATGTCATTCAGGAGGAAGACTTTGCGCTCCTTAGACTTGAGGACTTGACCCTTCTCACCATAGACGGTCTCAATCAATGTCTCAGACAGAATCAGCTGCTTCTGATCAGAGTTCAGCTGCTGTTTAAAAAAAGAATCATTTAAAAAAGTAAATGAATACATCCACACAATGACAGAACACTTGCATCACCTGTATGTCTGTGCTCTTCAGTTAAGACTCATGACTTTGAAGTAATGTCTTTTGATTGATCTCCTTCTTCTTAATTCATGATCGTTCTAACAACCTTGAATGTAACACTTGCACAGTCTAACAACTCTAGAGGTTAGAAAAACTGCTTATTTACATATGAATGTGAGATATATTTGTGCAATGCATCTGCTGAGGGAAGTGGGAACTCTCTAGTGCCGTGGTTCTCAACCAAGGGCCCCGGGCCCACGTGGGGGCCTCAGCAAACTTCCAAGTGGGACACAGGATGACTTAAAATTGTCTAAATTCATATTTTAAATATGTATATTGTTAATAATATATTAAATCAATCTTAATAAAAATGCCAAAAAAACAAACATATTTTTGTTCCCCTACTCAATAAATTTACCTATTTATTGAAAAGTTAATTTACCTATAACGGCACTCCCAGTTTAAATTAAAGTGAGTACGTTTGCTAAAAGTTAACTTATTATGTGATTGAAAACCCCAATAGGGATGCAGATGGGGCAGAAAAAAATACGTAAAAAAATAAGTTGTTAACTCAATACAAAGTAATAATTGTATGATAATATATTAATAACTTATTTTGACTATTGAACAATGACAGTATAAAAGCCAAATTTAATTTTGCAAACAACATGTTATAAATACAATCCAAATAAATTTGAATTGAAAAGTGTTTCGTTTTTCTGTAATAGTGTAATAACATCACTGTAATCGTGGGTAGAAATAAATACACAAAAACATATGGTGTTATGCTGTCAAGCAGCTTATTTCCATATTTTTTTCTTTTGGCTTTAGAACAATGAAAGACAGTTTCATTTTGCAAACAATATGTTGTCTTTTTAATTTCACAATTGCTATTTTTCACACATTGTAGAACATGGGCCTTCCTACACGAAAATAGTTGTCTTTATATTTTAGGAAGGGGCTCCTCCATGCTAGCAGATAGATGACCTCAAAGATAACAGATATGAACTGAAAGCCACAAAACTCCTTTGATATCATAGGGTCTTTATTAGCGGCCACTAAAATCACTTTCATGGACAACTCACCATCCTGGCAAGAAAAAACCTTTGCCAAAGTTATTTCTACAAAGAGGAAATGTGGAAATAGCAGTCATGAGCTGACAGCTCATGTCCTTCCACACTGCCTGCCAAATTATCTTAACGTCAAATCATTGTGTTTTTGGGTTGGTAATACTTTGAAGTGTCCCATGTGTGTTTGTAGTGCGGTGGTCTCTGACCTTACTAAGGTTCCGGTCACCGATGCTACGAGCAAGTTGTTGGATCTCGGCGAGCTGCTCGGCCAGCCGTTTCTGCTCGTTCAGCTTCTCGGCGAGAGTCTCAAGCTCAGTGAGCGCCAGCTGCAGCGGCAGCCTGTCCTGATGCCCCACAGGGGTGTTTTTCAGCATGTCCTGTGGACCACACACAGATACGTCAGCATATATTCAGTCATTACTACCTAATCTGTCATTCAGCCAACGCTTCAGTCCCCTGCAAGCAAAAGATGTTTCTCAAGGGCAACAAGATCCACGTGATGTGGGAAATAAACCTACGATAATTAAGTTAATCCAGTCTAGACTTTTACTTTACTCAGTCAACATTTACATGCAATAGTGCACATTAAAAGGAACATGAAATGAAAACTGACCACATTTACTATAAAATCAAGTCCCACCCTCACTGGAAATATGTCAGATTACAGCTATAAAATGGACTGTTAATGTCATTTTATGGCAACCTTTCTGTGATTTCTCCAGTTTAGCCATTTCAGCTCATTTTCAACTGTGAACCCATATAACACCCCTCATATGAACTCAAATGTCCCTGAAAAACAGCCTGCGGTAACATCCTCAGCACCCTAGAGGCTTCATGCAAATTAAGTCATTGCATATGAAAAAATCATGTAATCAGAACATGCAAGAGGGATTTCACCAGCGTTTAGGTTTACATATTTGAGCATTTGCTGTGAGGTATCAGATCATGGTTTTGATAGTAAGCACATATTATGTGTAAATTTAATGAGCTTTACTAGCAATCTGTCTTTCACTTCCCCATACAGAAAAGCCTGAGGAAATTCCACCATCATAAATAGTTAAACATATTAGGGTCATTAACTGTGTGTGTGTGTGTGTGTGTGTGTGTGTGTGTGTGTGTGTGTGTGTGTGTGTGTATTTGGAGGTTTCGGAGCACTAACCTGCAGGAGGAGTATGAACTGAGGAAAGCGTTGGATTGGTTTGACCATCAGGCCATAGAGTGTGATTCTGTCTGTACTGGCAGCTTGCTTCTTCTACAACCCAGAACAACACAAAAAACATGTTATGATGTCTAAAAATCACTAAATATGAACAGTAGTATTGCAGCATATACTAAGCACTGAGGAGGAACGATGAACAATTAAGGGCAGGTTGAGAAGTTTACCTTGAGGAACTCCAGGAATGCTGGCTTGGACATACATGCTTTCTTTATCAGAGCCATCGCATTGGTGAAGTTGTTGACATAGTCACTGTACACATCTAGCACCATTGACTTGGAAAACTGGAATGAAGACAATGATAAACTCAGTGGCGGACATAACAATCCACATTTAAGACATACCGGTAATTTCCGTGTACTAATGATCTGTGACCGTACAATGTGCACTGAGCTTGCATTTATATTGTCAATAGTTATGAAGTGACAATTTGCATGATTGTTTTGAATTTTACTGATTCAACGGTCTTAAAATAAATGTGCTAAGCTGCAGGGCAGAGCCTGGGTGATTCAGAGGAAATTTGCACACTTAAAATAGAACTGCTGACTAAAGGATGTTCTGTTTTTCCATCTGCAAAGATCCCTCATCACAGAGACCAATAGCAAGCGAGTCATGTTAGGGTCTAAATACAGACCATTACACATTAATACACATATTTACTTTAATAAGCAGACATGACAATGCTTATTCATGCACAAAACTTTATCTTAAAATGTGGAGTGGAATTCAAAATAGCACATTTGTGGCCGTACAAATCCGCTGGATCAAAGCTATGCAATTGTGCAGTGTTTTAAATCGAAAATGACAAAATGAGAGTTCAAGCAGGGAAATCCTAAACTTTTTGTTACCAGAGCAAAAAAAAATCTATGAACAAAGAACCAGAAGCTGTGAAAAACACCACAAATTGAATGTTTTAGTAGAACAACAGGAGACATACTGAAGCAACAAAGAGGTCTCCGATTTTCTCAGTGTTATCCCATTCTGCCACACGGGAGGCCAGAGCAATCTGAAACATGGAGTGACACTGCAGGATCTCCTTCAGCCGATAAAAAATGGGCTGGATCTTCCTCAAGCTCAGGATCCGGGGCTCCGCCTCCATCAAAGGCTTCTTATATTCCTAAAATATAATTCAGGCGTTAGGTATGAGTCTCTTTTATATTCAGATTGTGATGTATCTATTAATTTAATAAAAACAAATCACATACAGTTTTGTCAATTTACAATAATACAATATATATTTTGTTTTTGTCTTCAACCTGCTGAAAAAAAAGCTTAAATCACCCTGCCCAAGTTAGTTAGGATGGTCAGTTCTGATGGTTTTAGAGGGGTTTTGGGCACCTTCCGCTGGACAGGCTTGGAGACCAGCTGGCTAACCAGCTTAAACTGTCTAAGACCAGCAAACCACCTTAGGCAGTTTTAAGCTTTTTTAAAACAGTATTATTTTCCCCTTTGTGCTATATTCCTATTTTTACCATCCTTTCCACTTCATAGAGAAAATTAAGAAATATGATATTCAGATGTGATGTCAGAATTGTGTCACTGACCAGCAAGATCCTCTTGAGTGAGTCTAAGTAGCTTCTTTCACTCTGGATGATAGAGCCAAGAATATGACGTCTGACAATCTGTACATACAAAAAAAAAAAGCAAAATGCTAATTTCAATTATATCAGGCTAACTGACAGCACACCAGCAGCTTTATATTTAACATAAAATATGTAAAAATATACTATGATTCAAAAGTTTGGGAACAGTGTGATTTTTTTAAATGTTTTTGAAAGTCTATGGTGTTCACCAAAGCAGTAAAAAACTGAAATATTGTGAAATACTATGACAATTTAAAATAACTGTTTTCTATTTGAAATATATTTTAAAATGTCATTTATTCAAGCTGAATTTTCAGCATCATTACTTCAGTCTTCAGTG